>NC_139231.1:65979797-66388363 GCF_977018435.1 Lepisma saccharinum | reverse complement strand
AAAATTTTCATAAACTTTGTATGTTTGAGGAGGGAGAGAGAGAGAATGAGAGAGATTAATATTATATCAGCACTGAAATGATTTTCTTGCTTTTTTTGAATTGTGTCATACAGGTTGTGTTCCAACGCCAAACGAACGATGTAGAAAATTATTTGTACTACTTTTAAGCATGACCCATGAGCATGATGATATTTCTCGCTAAATATCTGCACTTGCGAAACGTAATAGTGAGTGATGTCACTTTCTTCGTCATGTTCAAGGTAAAATATAGTTTTTTTGTTTCCTTTCCGAGTTATATTCTTATTAGTTAAGTGGATTTAAAGTTTGAGGTAACTTTCATTACAGCACATTGCAGTCAGATGTTTGCCTAACACTTCTCTCGTTCTCCATCTGTCGGCAAGAAATGGAGAGCTCTTAAATTGAAATAATGCGATAATAAGTGGACATTTTTAAGTTTATATTTTTACTATAATTATTTCGAAGCTGGCGGGGGAAGGGGTGTTGTAGTAAGGCCTCTTACACCACAAAAACACATCCTTATTATTATTATTATTATTATTATTATTATTATTACCGGACTCCGCGGCGGAGTGGTTACCACAGCACTCCACGACGGCAATGGTCCAGTGTTCGAATCCCAGCCTGGGCATGGCGGTTTATGAGTGTTCCTTCATCAATTTCTTTGTATCATCACTCATCTTCATCTTCGCGATTAGCTAAAAGTGGCAGAAATGTGAAGTTAAATAGACCAAATCAATGATTCAATTAATTATTACTAGTGCGACTCAATGGGCTATTTAAGTAGAAATGAAGAGGAACTCACCATTGTTGTGTTCTCCAACGGTCGCGAGGTAGGTGTTCATCAAGTGAGCATGTGCTTCATTTTCATACGAATAACGTAGCATAATTACTAATCTAGCTACTTCTGAAAATACATAGGCTACTTCATAAATACAAGCAATGTGTTGTTGTAATGCAATGAAGTTACTTATTAAATATTTAGAAATGAGAGTCCATCCTGGAATTATGTATAAGCCTGTCCATGCCAACCACTTCAAAGTAACCCTCGATGCAGTAGCTCAACAGAATTTGCTTCTACGGATGTTTAGTTGTCGGCTATTATAAAATTGATAAATTGTTCTTGTTTACCTTGCACTACTTGAAAAACCGCCTTCGTTCTCTGATGACTAACACATCATAAAAATGAGGCTCACTGTGTTCTAAATCCTGGCTTGTGGTTGCTCCTTTTGTGTTCTTCGCTCTCTTTATTTCATCAGCCATTTTCCATTTCCCCCCACGTAATTAAATTAGGATAAACAACAACGTAAATACATTTTCAATATGTATTGCAGGATGCTTATGTACACACAGGTAATCACTGGCGTACACAATTTTTTTCGGGGGGGGGACGGGGGCCTGGAATTGTAAAGGTGAATATTGCATAGCTGCGTTCAAAGAGGTGGGGGGTGGGGGCTGGATACGCTACAAAATATAAAATTTCATAATTATCAATTTTAGCCTTGGTCTTAAATGTTGTTCAAAGACAAACAATTATAATAGGTATCATTTTAAGGCGCGTTGCATTAAGTATTTGGTTTCCCGAGTTGTTTACTGCTTTCATTAAAAAAAGTGATTTTATCAAAATTTCTGAAGGGGCTCTATCCCTCTGCGTAAGCCAGTGTATGTAATAGAAAAAATAGTGTATGTCACGTACACAAACTGCGTTGCTTTTCTTTGAAATAAAGGACCATAGATGGCAGCATGCAAGAGGAACAACGGTTATAAAAGATGCTGCATAAATAAGTTTGGAAAGTGGGTAAGAGAGGGCACCACCCAGGAGAACTTATACGATTGTAAATAGAGACAACGGAAAGAGCAGATGTGATGAAATAATGGTAGGTGTTTACGCGAGGGACGTGGCATGTAATAAGTCGTACAGCTGAATGAAAGGATAATACCAGCGGTGACAGTTTTTGATTTGAAGGGCCGAGGACGGGGGCTACAAATTCAAGTTGCTAGGTTTTAAAAACTACTGGTATAATCTAAGAACAAATTGAAGCACGTTCTCCGTTTTTCATTTCCATAACTTTCTAATGAATTCAAAACGTGTTTTTTAGTGTCGCACGTTTCAGAAATTTTAATTTCCCGAGGCCTCTTGTATAAAAATCGCCCCGTTTTAAAAATGCATAGCCCGCTAAGATCGTTCGTATACAACTATGAAAAATGTGACAAAATTTTTCTAAAGATTTCTGAATAAAAATTCGTAATTCGTGCTTTTAGAGATTATGCCGGAGATGGAATCCTATATCTAGAAGCTATTGATGGATATATGTTCCATTCTGCAGTTGTATATATTTACTTTACTTATTATCTTGTGTGTCTAAATGCCTGGTGTGTGTGTGTGTATGTATGTACTCTACACTGTTATATGTTTATTAATTTGAATAGAATATGTAAGCTTTCCTGTAATTGGAGATTTCTCTCTGTTGGAGGCAAATAAATAAAAAAATAACTATGCTTCAACAAATTGTAACTATTTGCACTTGTCAGATAAATTTTCATGTGGTGAAATGTGGATTGATTACTTTAGGGGTGCATTGAAAACACCTTAAAAATTCGTTCCTCCTTTTGCCCTTCAATGTTTTATTTATTTATTTCTACATAATATATATATAATATAATTTACATAAATTACTAAACATAATAGTATAAGCTACGAAAGAAATATAGATTTACAAAAATTGCGTTCATGTTTACATTGTTGACATTTATTCTTCCATACTTTGAATAGTTTTCTTGAAGGTCGCAATAGGCATGTGGAATATATATAATTTTGGTTCCCTTTCGGAACATCTGTTGTACAGTTCACACATTCTCCTGATAGGTGATTTATTTATAATGTTCGATCTTCTTGTACTACAGTAAAAGGGGTCCTCCTTGGATCGTTGATTGATTGATTGATTGAGTTGGTGTTTTAAGGCCACTTTATGCACAGTAAGGCTAATCGGGACTGGACCTACAGTTTAAAGTGGGATCCGAACCACTATGTGCTTCCACCGGGTATCGAACCCGGGACCCCTTGATTACAAGGCGACGACGCTACCACTGCGCCATCGGGAGGCCCTCCTTGGATCGTGTCTTGGAAATAGGAACACGTATGTATATTTGTTCTAATAGATGTTTCACTTGACTATTAATGTTAATGATTTTGTATAAGAAACAGAGTAATTGCATCTTCCTTATTTTGCTGAGAGAAGGCAGGTTGTGGTGTTTACAGAGGGAAGTGTATGATTCGTATCGGGGGCTCGGCCCCCCCCCCCCCAATGGGTTGTTGCGCCACGGGTTATGTTATGTTACAAGAATAGGTTTCCTATATCTTATGCTATATAGCTTATAGTATGCTCAGCTTAAAACTCTAAGGAAACCTCAGAACCAATTTTTTGCTCACTCAGGTTACTATGGTTCCACCATGTTTTGCACCTGTTTGCAATTATTCCAATCTATTCTTGTTCATTTTCAAATTAGATTATGTACGAAAGAATTCAGCATCTTACTCTACATTGCAGTGAGTATATTGTATTACAACACCCTATAATATTTTATTAAGCTTTTATTAAAACAAAAACCTTCAGATTGTTTGGGAGGAGTCAGTAATTGCCGAATGTTTCCGATTTGTTTAAAGAAGGGGCCAAGATAAATACTCATTGAAGCAATATGGAAAAGAAAACATCCATCAGTTAACCTAAATTGTTATTGTTGTTACTTTATGTTGCATATTTGAAGTGCACTTTGTACTCAGGTAGACTACGAGGGACTGAACCTACAGTTGAAGGAAGGAATTACTGTGAAATGTGCCCCATCGGGAACCGAACACGGGATTCCTTGATGAGAAAGTGGTAGTTTGAACTAATGCATGCTACACTGCATGTATCTGTTGAATCTCATTCTACAGAGTATTTCAAGAGTCGTGCAACCGAAACTTTGCTTGCCTGTAATAAGAAAACCGTAAGAGTTATTTACATCAATTTTTCTTCATGTAAAAGCCTCATCCATTGAAATATTTCTCAATGCTTATCATTATCAGTTTACTCTATACAGAAAAAACTATAAATGAATAACTGGCGGAAGGCAGCGTTAAAAATATTCCAGAAATGTACTTTCAAGTGAGAGAAAAATATAGGTATCGAAGGGTCATAATTAGACGTCTGATAACTGATGCCATGTTAATCTGTCATTTGTGACCAATATGGGCCACGTGTAGCATTTGATGGGTTTGAGACAGGCTTAAGTGAAAAAGTGCCATTTTAGGGGCATATCACCTTAGCTAGCAACACTAGCAGGCCGAAATTTTGTCAGCAGATGCAAGAAACATGTGCCTATATTGGCCATACACTAGCATTTTGACTGCTATTTAGATAGCAAAAAAGAACTCCAATGGAAAAAGAAATGGTACATTATGGAAAAAATTGGGTTCATCTTCGATTTTAGCACCCAAGATTCTACAAAATTCACATGGAGAAACTATAAACGATTCTTTCACTTTTTACTCCCTGTGTTATGTATGAGTGATTCCTGGCCAGTGATGAAGGTGCAGAGGTTCGCTTGGTTCGTTGTAATAAAACACGCGTGTCAACGAAGAGTAAAACATCAGTATTGCAACAAGACTATGTCAAATTTCTGAAACCCTGAGAAAAACTGACATATTAAACATTTTTCGAGCAAGCCTCATCTCCAGGAAGGTATTACTCAACGACAGTGTAAGGATTATACGCTGTTAAATCTTACAAAAAACATTTAATCTCTGTATTTACATATCTTTTCCAAGCTACATGGGTAAGAGAGTATTATTAACAAAACCAGCGAAAGATATATCAATGAAGCCTACAGAGAAATTGGATTACAAAATAAACCATTGATAAAATACTGTGACTATCCTTACAAATGTTTTCTCTCTCACTTCATAGGAAATCCTCTTATCTCTTAATGAGGGGTGCGCGGGAGAAAAGATTTAGGAGGAATTTTGAAATCTAAACAATATGAAGTATAGCGATTACTTTCAGAAGTCGCAGCATTTTCATTAACCACATATTATAAAATTTTAACTATATTTATTAAATTAAATTAATTTGTGCTAATTGTTAAAGTGAAACATATTCTGTTTTAGCTACATTCAACTAACAAGATGAATAATTGAGATGCATCATTTTCAGGAAGTAAATAGTCCCTTTCCAGGAGACTATTCTATTTGGCAAACCTGTTTACTGATCCTCAAATCGAATATCGTACAATGTATATATAAATTATACATGCTTACTGGAATGTATTTTAATTAGGTCTACGTGCCATAGTGAAGGGTAATAAAAAGCCGAAAAAGTTTCCATTATTGACTTAAAGTCCAAGCATGTGCATATAATTCTGCTTCTTCTCTCCACTATTGCCTAAGCTGTTTACAATTTAACCATCATAAATAACCCGAAAGGCTAACCCTTAAATGTGCAGCTTTGCACATATGCAAAACTTCTTTAAATACCCATAAAACTTCCAGTTTTCGTCCAGTTCTCTTCACGTGAGAGTGTTAGACATTTGAAGATGCCGACATTCAATAGTTATTACCAACTATATCAAAAAGCATACACTGAGTCAATAAATAAACAGTGGTTTCCTTCAAGTGCAAAAATTCACATAAAAAATTGGCAGCTTAATACAAAAAAATGCGCATTTAAGGGCTAAAAAGGAGACATACATCATTCTACATACATTACAAGTTGGATATACAAAATTATATTCACTGGCTTTACAAAAACATGGTGATAGAATTACAGGTACTGGAAGAATATTATATAAAAAAAAGCCAAACTTATTTTTTAAGGGGATGAAAACTACAGCCCAAGGTGAACGGCCTTTTACGGTGAGCTAGGTTCTTTGCTCAAGAAGGACGACAAGCACCTTCCACGGTGAGATAGGGACATTGCTGAAGAAGGACGACAACCGCCTTTCACGGTGTGATAGGGATGTTTCTTAAGAAGGACGTCAAGCACCTTCCACGGTGTGATAGGGACGCTACTCAAGAAGGACGACAACCGCCTTCCACGGTGTGATAGGAACGTTGCTCAAGAAGGACGTCAAGCACCTTCCACGGTGTGATAGGGACGCTACTCAGGAAGGACGACAACCGCCTTTCACGGTGTGATAGGAACGTTTCTTAAGAAGGACGTCAAGCACCTTTCACGGTGTGATAGGGACGTTGCTCAGGAAGGACGACAACCGCCTTTCACGGTGTGATAGGAACGTTTCTTAAGAAGGACGACAACCGTCTTCCACGGTGTGATAGGAACGTTTCTTAAGAAGGACGTCAAGCACCTTCCACGGTGTGATAGGGACGTTGCTCAAGAAGGACGACAACCGCCTTCCACGGTGTGATAGGAACGTTGCTCAAGAAGAACGTCAAGCACCTTTCACGGTGTGATAGGGACGTTGCTCAGGAAGGACGACAACCGCCTTTCACGGTGTGATAGGGACGTTTCTTAAGAAGGACGTCAAGCACCTTCCACGGTGTGATAGGGACGTTGCTCAAGAAGGACGACAACCGCCTTCCACGGTGTGATAGGAACGTTGCTCAAGAAGAACGTCAAGCATCTTTCACGGTGTGATAGGGACGTTGCTCAGGAAGGACGACAACCGCCTTTCACGATGTGATAGGGACGTTTCTTAAGAAGGACGTCAAGCACCTTCCACGGTGTGATAGGGACGTTGCTCAAGAAGGACGACAACCGCCTTTCACGGTGTGATAGGAACGTTTCTTAAGAAGGACGACAACCGTCTTCCACGGTGTGATAGGAACGTTTCTTAAGAAGGACGTCAAGCACCTTCCACGGTGTGATAGGGACGTTGCTCAAGAAGGACGACAAGCATCTTTCACGGTGTGATAGGGACGTTGCTCAGGAAGGACGACAACCGCCTTTCACGGTGTGATAGGGACGTTGCTCAAGAAGGACGTCAAGCATCTTTCACGGTGTGATAGGGACGTTGCTCAGGAAGGACGACAACCGCCTTTCACGGTGTGATAGGAACGTTTCTTAAGAAGGACGACAACCGTCTTCCACGGTGTGATAGGAACGTTTCTTAAGAAGGACGTCAAGCACCTTCCACGGTGTGATAGGGACGTTGCTCAAGAAGGACGACAACCGCCTTCCACGGTGTGATAGGAACGTTGCTCAAGAAGAACGTCAAGCACCTTTCACGGTGTGATAGGGACGTTGCTCAGGAAGGACGACAACCGCCTTTCACGGTGTGATAGGGACGTTTCTTAAGAAGGACGTCAAGCACCTTCCACGGTGTGATAGGGACGTTGCTCAAGAAGGACGACAACCGCCTTCCACGGTGTGATAGGAACGTTGCTCAAGAAGAACGTCAAGCATCTTTCACGGTGTGATAGGGACGTTGCTCAGGAAGGACGACAACCGCCTTTCACGATGTGATAGGAACGTTTCTTAAGAAGGACGTCAAGCACCTTCCACGGTGTGATAGGGACGTTGCTCAAGAAGGACGACAACCGCCTTCCACGGTGTGATAGGAACGTTGCTCAAGAAGGACGTCAAGCACCTTCCACGGTGTGATAGGATCGTTGCTCAAGAAGGACGACAAGCACCTTCCAATGTGTGATAGGGACGTTGCTGATGAAGGACGACAAGCATCTTCCACGGTGTGATAGGGACGTTGCTCAAGAAGGACGACAACCGCCTTCCACGGTGTGATAGGAACGTTGCTCAAGAAGAACGTCAAGCACCTTTCACGGTGTGATAGGGACGTTGCTCAGGAAGGACGACAACCGCCTTTCACGGTGTGATAGGGACGTTTCTTAAGAAGGACGTCAAGCACCTTCCACGGTGTGATAGGGACGCTGCTCAAGAAGGAACACAACCGCCTTCCACGGTGTGATAGGAACGTTGCTCAAGAAGGACGTCAATCACCTTCCACGGTGTGATAGGATCGTTGCTCAAGAAGGACGACAAGCACCTTCCAATGTGTGATAGGGACGTTGCTGATGAAGGACGACAAGCATCTTCCACGGTGTGATAGGGGCGTTCCTCAAGAAGGACGACAACCGCCTTTCACGGTGTGATAGGGACGTTTCTTAAGAAGGACGTCAAGCACCTTCCACGGTGTGATAGGGACGCTGCTCAAGAAGGACGACAACCGCCTTCCACGGTGTGATAGGGACGCTGCTCAAGAAGGACGACAACCGCCTTCCACGGTGTGATAAGAACGTTGCTCAAGAAGGACGTCAAGCACCTTCCACGGTGTGATAGGATCGTTGCTCAAGAAGGACGTCAAGCACCTTCCACGGTGTGATAGGATCGTTGCTCAAGAAGGACGACAACCGCCTTCCACGGTGTGATAGGAACGTTGCTCAAGAAGGACGTCAAGCACCTTCCACGGTGTGATAGGATCGTTGCTCAAGAAGGACGACAAGCACCTTCCAATGTGTGATAGGGACGTTGCTGATGAAGGACGACAAGCATCTTCCACGGTGTGATAGGGACGTTGCTCAAGAAGGACGACAACCGCCTTCCACGGTGTGATAGGAACGTTGCTCAAGAAGAACGTCAAGCACCTTTCACGGTGTGATAGGGACGTTGCTCAGGAAGGACGACAACCGCCTTTCACGGTGTGATAGGGACGTTTCTTAAGAAGGACGTCAAGCACCTTCCACGGTGTGATAGGGACGCTGCTCAAGAAGGAACACAACCGCCTTCCACGGTGTGATAGGAACGTTGCTCAAGAAGGACGTCAATCACCTTCCACGGTGTGATAGGATCGTTGCTCAAGAAGGACGACAAGCACCTTCCAATGTGTGATAGGGACGTTGCTGATGAAGGACGACAAGCATCTTCCACGGTGTGATAGGGACGTTGCTCAAGAAGAACGTCAAGCACCTTTCACGGTGTGATAGGGACGTTGCTCAGGAAGGACGACACCGCCTTTTACGGTGAGATAGGGACGTTGCTGATGAAGGACGACAAGCATCTTCCACGGTGAGATAGGGACATTGATCAAGAAAAACGTCAAGCACCTTCCACGGTGTGATAGAGACATTGCTGAAGATAACGACAAGCATCTTCCACGGTAAGAGAGGGACATTGCTGATGAAGGACGACAACCGCTTTCCACGGTGTGATAGGGACGTTGCTCAAGTAGGACGTCAAGCACCTTCCACGGTGTGATAAGGACGTTGCTCAAGAAGGACGTCCAGCACCTTCCACGGTGACATAGGGGCGTTGCTCAGAAAGGACGTCAAGCACCTTCCACGGTGTGATAGGGACATTGCTGAAGATGAACGACAGGCATCTTCCACGGTAAGATAGGGACATTGCTGAAGAAGGACGACAACCGCTTTCCACGGTGTGATAGGGACGTTGCTGAAGAAGGACGACAAACGCCTTCCACGGTGTGATAGGGACGTTGCTCAAGAAGGACATCAAGCACCTTCCACGGTGTGATAACGACGTGGCTCAAGAAGGACGTCCAGCACCTTCCACGGTGTGATAGGGACATTGCTCAAGATAAACTTCAAGCAACTTCCACGGTGTGATAGAGATATTGCTCAAGAAAAACGTCAAGCACCTTCCACGGTGTGATAGGGACGTTGCTCAAGAAGGACATCAAGCACCTGCCACGGTGTGATAAGGACGTTGCTCAAGAAGGACGTCCAGCACCTTCCACGGTGTGATAGAGACATTGCTCAAGAAAAACGTCAAGCACTTTCCACGGTGTGATAGGGACATTGCTGAAGATGGACGACAAGCATCTTCCATGGTAAGATAGGGACATTGCTGAAGAAGGACGACAACCGCTTTCCACGGTGTGATAGGGACGTTGCTCAAGTAGGACGTCAAGCACCTTCCACGGTGTGATAAGGACGTTGCTCAAGAAGGATGTCCAGCACCTTCCACGGTGTGATACGGACATTGCTCAAGAAAAACGTCAAGCACTTTCCACGGTGTGATAGGGACATTGCTGAAGATGGACGACAAGCATCTTCCACGGTAAGATAGGGACATTGCTGAAGAAGGACGACAACCGCCTTCCACGGTGTGATAGGGACGTTGCTCAAGAAGGACATCAAGCACCTTCCACGGTGTGATAAGGACGTTGCTCAAGAAGGACGACAAGCACCTTCCACTGAAAGATAGGGACATTGCTGAAGAAGGACGACAAACGCCTTCCACGGTGTGATAGGGACGTTGCTCAAGAAGGACATAAAGCACCTTCCACGGTGTGATAGGGACGACGTTACTCAAGAAGGACATCAAGCACCTTCCACGGTGTGATAAGGACGTTGCTCAAGAAGAACGTCAAGCACCTTCCACGGTGTGATACGGACATTGCTCAAGAAGGACATCAAGCACATTCCAAGGCGTGATAGGGACATTGCTCAAGAAGGACGACAAGCATCTTCCACGGTGTGATAGGGACGTTGCTCAAGAAGGACATCAAGCACCTGCCACGGTGTGATAAGGACGTTGCTCAAGAAGGACGTCCAGCACCTTCCACGGTGTGATAGAGACATTGCTCAAGAAAAACGTCAAGCACTTTCCACGGTGTGATAGGGACATTGCTGAAGATGGACGACAAGCATCTTCCATGGTAAGATAGGGACATTGCTGAAGAAGGACGACAACCGCTTTCCACGGTGTGATAGGGACGACGTTACTCAAGAAGGACATCAAGCACCTTCCACGGTGTGATAAGGACGTTGCTCAAGAAGGATGTCCAGCACCTTCCACGGTGTGATACGGACATTGCTCAAGAAAAACGTCAAGCACTTTCCACGGTGTGATAGGGACATTGCTGAAGATGGACGACAAGCATCTTCCACGGTAAGATAGGGACATTGCTGAAGAAGGACGACAACCGCCTTCCACGGTGTGATAGGGACGTTGCTCAAGAAGGACATCAAGCACCTTCCACGGTGTGATAAGGACGTTGCTCAAGAAGGACGACAAGCACCTTCCACTGAAAGATAGGGACATTGCTGAAGAAGGACGACAAACGCCTTCCACGGTGTGATAGGGACGTTGCTCAAGAAGGACATAAAGCACCTTCCACGGTGTGATAGGGACGACGTTACTCAAGAAGGACATCAAGCACCTTCCACGGTGTGATAAGGACGTTGCTCAAGAAGAACGTCAAGCACCTTCCACGGTGTGATAGGGACGTTGCTCAAGAAGGACATCAAGCACATTCCAAGGCGTGATAGGGACATTGCTCAAGAAGGACGACAAGCATCTTCCACGGAAGATAGGGACATTGCTGAAGAATTACGACAACCGCCTTCCACGGTGTGATAGGGGCGTTCCTCAAGAAGGACGACAACCGCCTTCCACGGTGTGATAGGGGCGTTCCTCAAGAAGGACGACAAACGCCTTCCAAGGTGTGATAGGGGCGTTCCTCAAGAAGGACGACAAACGCCTTCCAAGGTGTGATAGGGACGTTGCTCAAGAAGGACGAAAACCGCCTTCCACGGTGAGCTAGACATTGCTTGAGTTAGAACGATAACCTTATTAGATAAGATAGCCGATAACCTTAAAGAAACCTTATTAATCCTAATAAAAAATAGCTGCTTTTACTCAATGTTTTTTCTGTTTTGAATTTTTTATAATAATTCCACCACTTATCATAAGCAACCTGCCGTTCATTTGATTATATCTTTTTTTTCCCATTATCATTGTGATTAATTTGAATATTCAAAAGTTTCTAGTTATAATCCTTATATAAATATGTTATTTCAATTATACAAGGTGTAATTTTAATGGAACCCACTGACTACTGAATACACAAACGTATTGATTACATTAAAAGAAACACATTTTCTCAGTAACATTTTTATCGTCGTTTCGGCGTCACAGTTATTCAAGAAAGCCCGTTTTGCCGCCCGTGTGCGGATTTGCCCAAAATCACATCTGTAACGCCATTTCCTGCGTTAGGACAGCGCATGGCAGTGTTGCGAGGAACACACATATTTTGTGAAAAATGATAAATTACCAAATACATTACGAGGTGCTTTAAAACGAAGCGAGGAACGCTTCCAGTAGACCAACGGGAAGTAAACCAACAATACGAAAAATGGCAGAAAAACAACATAATTAAAAAAGAAGTTGTAATATCGGATTTTGTCTCTTAGTCACATGTCAATTATTTTCAAATCTCGTTGACAAGTTGACATTATAATTCTAAAACTACTCAATTGATTGCAAAACTTAAATATATTGATATTATGATATTATACGCGTACATTCAGTGAAATATGATTTAGATTATTATTCTCCTATTTTTTTTATAAGTACATCCAGAAATATAATTCCATCATCTGCTGTTTCTTTGTACGATTATGTTCAAAAAACAGTTTTCAATATTTCGAGACTATGTGTTTGTGCAATATTACTAGTTGTGAAATATGTTTTTATTATGCTGATAACAATTTATATTAATGTGAAGTTCTTAATATCAGCAGCTCTGCCATCTAACGGGAAGAATATATTCTGCGGTATAAATAATGTAAGCATTTTAAATTTTGGTAAGAATGCGAAAATGAAAATGACTTAAAAAAACGTGTAGGAAGTGTGGAAGGATGACGTTTTTAATTTTGGTGATCTGCTAAAGATGTTGATGCTGGTGAAACCTCACGAATTTTAAATAATAAATGGGAGGCTTCTTAACTACAAACAAATATTTGGAAATGTCGTTTGGTTTTGTTCCAAATGATGGCCAAAGCTGTATTTCTTCAACGAACCTTGAACTTGTTGACAAGCGAGTAAATTTATCGAAATCTAAACGGAATAGATATATTAATCGCAAGCATAAATCCTTTAATGTGTATTTATACAGTCCCTCTAGGTGGTGCCCCGGCAGTATGTAGAATTATTTTAAATAGTAAATGGAGTCTTTCTATAAGAAACCACTTCTTTTTGGAATTCATTTTCTTGTAATAAGGCATTCATTTTTAATTCTTGGCAAGAAAGTTGACTTCAGGTTGCAATGAGTGCCTAACTTCGTATCAAATTTTCGACTCATTTCAGATGAATTATATAAAAATGTTATAAATTCACAACAGTGAATATAACACAACATAACCATTGATAAAGAAGACTATGTACTAGGTCATTCAAATATGACCGGGACTGATTACTTTTACCAAATCCTTTATTGTCAAATACTTATTTGCACATGTCACCCTTCAAAGTACTCCAATCCAGAGTCCATACATTTTTTCCAACGTTTGGAAGAATCTTAATGACCTTTTAATAAAAGTCTTTTGGTTGGCTGCGTATCCACTCCCGAACACTGCCGTTGACGGCGTCGTTATCCGCAAACTTTCCAAGTCTGATTTAAGCTTTCGAAACAGAAATCATTTGGGACCAAATTGGGACTATACGGCGGGTGTGGCAGAAGGTCACATTTCAATTTGCTAAGGGTTGCCATAGTTGTTTTGGCTGTATGAGGCCGTGCATTGTCTTGAAGGAAAGCTACCCGCTTTCCACCTCTCTTCCGCTTGGATCGGATCTTTTACTTCACTTTTGTTGTCAGGAGTTCTGAGTAATGAGCTGCAGTGACTGTTCTGGCATCTGTAAGGAAGTCTACATGGATAACCCCCTGCCAGTCTCCAAAAAACGTTGCCATCACTTTTCCTACCGAAAGGGTCCTCCGCGCTTTCTTGGGTCTGGGAGAACCGGTATGCCGCCACTCACGTGATGACTGCTTAGACTGATTCTCCACGCGCTCTCTTCCCTCTCTGAAGTACTTATACCACTCAAACATACGGGTTCATGAGATACACTCTTCCCCATACTGTTGTTTGAGTCTCTGCAAAATTTCAGATGACTGGACGTTTTCTCCAAATAGAAATTTGATCACAATGCGTTGTTCCACGCTCCGCGGCGCCTTCTGTTCGCTCATCACGCTAGCAACACCCAGACACGACTGAGCAGGTTCTAACCTGCGTGGGAGGGACGGTGGGGGGTTGTGGCTCTATTCTCCCAAGGACGTACAACTGCTGCGCAATGGCAGGTTGTTTGAAAAAAAAAAATCAATCCTGGTCATATTTGAATGACCTAGTATCTTAGGGTATTCTTGGTAAGGTACTACATATTCGGATAGTTCCTTGTACTATATAGCCTAGCAATTGGCTATTTGTTTAGGATGCAGGGAACTATTTACTTATCTCCTTCCCTCAATCTCACCCACCAGGTTGCCAGGTGCCTAGGCTTGCCTAATGTTTGAACCTCGGCCTGGACTATGTCAACAATTCACATAAAACAAATTAAATGTGTTATGTCTTGCCTGATGGAAGCAACAGCAACCCGATTGAAGATTCAACTTTTGCACCACAAGGAGACGAAACTAGTAGTAGTTGATTATTTCTTCATTTACAAGCATCGTTTTGTTTTGTTGGTCATTGAGCTTTTCAAGTAAAAAGGGTAAGAAAGGAAATCTGTCACCGTGTGTAAAGTGTCTGTACTGGGTCAACTGATTTGAAGGAAAATTGCATTTCGAACAGTATTTTGCGTAATATATTGGCCTCCAGATTTCCGAAATTCTAGACACATGTGGAAGATTTTCGCAAATGTCTACAATATTATATTCAGAGCCACTGAATGATTTCCAAAACGCATAAAAAAAAAGAGTCGTCAAATTTCAGCGCATTAATATATATTTTTTTAGAAATTCACTCAACATGCTTAATATGTAGCTGAAAAAGTTTTGTGTCTGATGAGAAAAACATTTTCATAAAAGTGATATGAGTGATAGCGATACGTAGAAGAGAAATGATTGACATAAAAATGAGAATTAATATATATGTGTTCGCGGTTACCTTTTATTTTGTATGTTTTGTAAAATATGTTAATATTCCAATGTACTTTCGTCAACCGCCATCTGAGTATATCAAGAGCGTCTACTTTGTGACTGTTGTAAATATCGTATATACGAGGGCGTGCTGAAAAGAAATGCCTCCTATTTTTTGTGACGGTGTAAATATATTTTGATTTTGAGCAACCATGCATTGTACTCTTCAGACTTTCCCGCTTCTCCATTATAAGTTTCAAATTTCTATCACCAGGGGTTGCAGAACTAGAGCGAGGAAAATGGCAGCATGTAACCATACTATGTCGGTGCACCTGAAATTGCGTGTGGTGAACGAGATTCTAACTGCAGAATGTGTCCCCCAATTGACATTTATCAGAGAATAAAGGCTTTATATGACCTTTGATCAATGATTGATTTAGTTCTTTAAGTCCATTTTATGCACAGTAAGGCTAATCGGGACTGGACCTACAGTTTAAAGTGGGATCCGAACAACAATGTGCCTCCACCGGGTATCGAACCCGGGACCCCTTGATTACAAGGCGACGACGCTGCCACTGCGCCATCGGGGAGGCCCTTATGGCAATGAATGTGTAACGTCAGGCTGTTCATGCTCACAATGAAAACCCCTGCCGAGGAACTCTCAACTCTCACGAAGTTCTTTGTCACACAGCCCAACATCATACAGTACTGACGTTACACATTCATTGCCTTCATTCTCTGATGAATGCCAATTGGGGGACACATTTTCTGCAGTTAGAAACTCGGTCACCACCCGCAGTTTCAGGTGCACCGACATAGTATGGTTACATGCTGCCATTTTCCTCGCTCTAGTTCAGCAACCCCTGGTGATAGAAGTTTGAAACTTGGAATGGAGAAGCTTGAAAGTCTGAAGAGTACAATGCATGGTTGCTCAAAAACCAAAATGTCTTTACACAGTCACAAAAAAATAGGAGGCATTACTTTTCAGCACGCCCTCGTACTTAGCCTGACGCTTTAAGGACAGTGACATATTTCATTTTTCATCCTTCAACTGGAAGGTTTATTCACCGAAAACTTAAGGCTACATTTAGTGTGAGAATAAGTTCTCCTTGAGTCTCCTGTATCTGTAGTGTAGAGGATGTGTCTTTATTTGTTTGCTACTGCCAGGGAAATAGATTTAATATCTTGCTTTAGCTTGAATTTGACTATTTAACGTAATATTTAACCATTTTGGGTTGCTCACGACAATGAAAAATAAACAAATAAATGAATTGACACACATTCAAAGGGATATTTTCATGTATAAGATCGTGAATTATGATACTCTAAAGATAATTGTGTACTGCTTCAAAGACATTGACAAATATTAATGAACTAACTATTTATATTTGTGGCAAATTCAGGACATACTAATTTTACCCCTTTTCCCACTCGAGTTCAATGCAAGGATACCTCCGCAAATATCGAATGAAAAGTTTTCATCATGTGGAATTCTCCATTAAATGTTTTCGCCGAGTCGTACTACCTTCGTTTTTTTGTTACAAACAAGTATTGTTTACACATTACATGTAGGGGGAGAGTTGCATCTACATTTCACATTGTCAGCTCCTTCTATTTACTTTCAGCAGCGAAAGCTTGTAGGGTAGTGTTTACCGTTCAGGATTGTCAATCTGATGGTCGTAGGTTCAAACCCTTCCGGTGGCAGAAAATTTTCGTAAGTTTTAGACCTATCCCATTGTGTCCATTGTCCACGCCGTGTTAAATGAATGATTCAGTTTGGAATTAACGATTGGGGGAGGGGAAATATTAAATTACAAAATCTCCATTTCAACGAACTGAGAAGTGGACAAAAATTGGATAATTCTTATAAATATTCAAATTACATTCATGTTTTTAGTGGTATAATCGCAGGTAAAATCAAAGATCTTACATGGAAGATTTTACCTTGCTCTGAACTAAGCCAAAAGGCAATTCGAACCGATCTAATACATTCTAAAATACATTTCAAAATGTTATTGAATGTTACATGTCGATAATTTGACCAATGCATCAATTCTTGACGCTGAGACGATATTTTCTGCACCTACCTCTTCTCTTCAGTCCCTTCTGTTCTTCTCTTCTCGGGCCTCCCCGATGGCGCAGTGGTATCGTCCTCGCCTTGTAATCAAGGGGTCCCGGGTTCGATACCCGGTGGAGGCACAAGTGGTTCGGATTCCACTTTAAACTGTAGGTCCAGTCCCGATTAGCCTTACTGTGCATAAAGTGGACTTAAAAGACCAACTCAAACCAAACTCTTCTCTTCTCCTTTTCCTCTCCCCTCCTTCTGCTCGCTCTTCTTTTATCTCTTATCACCTTCCCTACTTTTCTCGCATCTTATCTCCATCCCACTCATCTCTACTCCTCGTATCTCCTCTCCTGTCTTAGATTTCCGACTCCACTGCACTCTTCTCCTCTTCTTTTCGTTCTTCTCCTTTTCTCTCATTTACTTTACTCTCCACTCCCCTCCTCTCGTCTCCTCTTCTCTCTTCTTTGCTCCATTTTCCTCATCTCTCCTAGAATCTTTATTCATTCTCCTCACTACATCTCCTCTCCTTGTCTATCCTCTCTTTCTTTTCTACTCTACTTTTCCTCTTCTCCTTTGTCACCTTTCGTTATCTCTCACCTCTTTTCCTTTCTGTAGACTCATCAGCGATGAAATACTAAAAACCTTTTTTTCTTTCAGAAAGAATTTTGTCACTTGCGATATAATAGAGATATTTTTAATAATTTTATAAAATATTACTTGTTTTTATTCCTTTCGCGTATTTTATAAATATCTATTGTGCATGTGGCAACCCTGAAATTGAGCCTAACTCTAAACGCAACCCACCAACGCTTTGTGTAAATTGGGTTGCCTAGTTTAAAATGTCGTTGTCCTAAAACTTTTGAGAGACACTGTACCTTATCATTAAAAAATCGTGTATAATAACGGATTATACAGGCCCCTTCGGTCTGAAATCTTCCTTAGGCCTTCTCTGAGACAGACGTGTGGAAAGCTTCAGAACTTAATGACCCCATACCATATGTATCTACACCACAGTCCAGTGGTTCCCAAAGTGGGAGCCGCGGAATGTTCCAATATTTTCACTGAAATTATATTATACCTACATGTGTAGTTCCAAATATGTGTTTATTTAGTACTTTTTACACATAAAATGTTTCTGAATTTGAAATATTTTAAACCCAAGGCAAGCAACCTAGCCACACTATACCCTGTCTCTGGAGCAATCGAACAAAA
The DNA here is from genome assembly GCF_977018435.1 of Lepisma saccharinum. NCBI lineage: Eukaryota > Metazoa > Arthropoda > Insecta > Zygentoma > Lepismatidae > Lepisma > Lepisma saccharinum. The sequence goes on along the minus strand of NC_139231.1, from coordinate 66,370,242 downwards.
AACAAGTCTCTGCGGAAGTGATGCGAGACAGCTCCACCAATGAACACACGAGAGGGAACGGGATAGCGTGAAAGGGAGGAAAGCGACTGAAGTTACCAGCATTTGCAGTAGGGTGTACTGATTCGTTCTGCCCACTCGATTCCCCCTTCTCTGTCGCCATGCGCGGCCTTGCCCTAGAGATATGAGGGACAGGGTATAACTGAGCGTTGCAAGTGTTAGATACATTAAAACATTAAGGGTGCCGTGAAACGAAAAAGTTTGGGAGTCCCTGCTGTAGCATCACCTCCTCAAGCCTCTAAGATGTTCTTGGCTGCAGTCCATATGTTCTTTCGCTTAGCACCCAGTTCTACTACCACTAATATGCGTTCTATACACAAATATACGTATTATATTTGTAGAAAATGATCAATCGTATGACACGGATGTTACAACATAACACGTATCATCTATGACTGAAATTTTACAAACTTCTACAGAATTTTGCGAAAAAAAAACTACGAATTTAGATACCTCCGGGGATGATTCAATGACTAACCGGAGTCTTACTTACTCTCCTTCCTTCGTACTGTTTACAGGAGCTAACGACATTTATTACTACGTTCACAACTTTCAAAAGATTATTAAGCTTACTTTAGTTTCATTAACGCTACGAAGAAGTTAACTTTAAAAAAATCATTTTTCTTTGTATAGAGTTGAAATATGTGTGAAATGTTATTTCATAATAATTTCTCTACACATGCTGCCATCTATACGTTTCAAAATAACTCTCCATCTAATACCCATTTTCATCGTTTGAATGTCGCGTTGGAAGTCGTTTATCATTTTTCATGTTCACACCGAGTGGCTCCCACGTTTTAAAGACCACCCCAGACTGTCCATTCCGTATTCAAAGTTAGTACTGTATTCTTTCTACTTTTAGGTTTTAAAAATATAATAGAGCCAGTGTCGCTTTGTTTACGTTGAGTTGGTATTAAATGATATTCTTATATGACAAACCCAATTTTTTTTGTCAATTAAAATCTTATGATTTGTTTATTCAAGAAAACCTTTTAATATTCATTCACTTGTTAAATGGATATTAAATCATAGGGGAGAGTTGCCGAAATTGGACCAGTTGGTATTATTTTGCATCTGTATCAAAAACAAGACACAGGAAAAGAACGAAATTGAAGGGAATGCGAAGCACGAACTATTAGCTTTCACTACATATAGGCTATGTATTTCAACAAAAAATGCAGGAACCAATATAATAGGGTACATAAACGAAAGTAGTAACATCGGTCCATTATAGGCAACTGGTTTCCTAACTTGGACCACAGGTTGCTTAGGTAGGACCGCTCACAAAAGGCATTGATTCTTCAGCAAAACATTAGGCAAAATGTGCAAAACTACTACAATGTAATGTGGAGCGCCGAAATTAACATTCACAATAGAAAAGGTGATGCATAACAGACACAAAAATGGGGACGAAATAGGTCAATCAGCAAAACAACAATGAGGAACACCAATCTCAAAATCGGGGTTCCACTTTCTTGCCTTGAAGATTATCATTGGCGGTATGTAGACACCTGCAGCACTCACTGCACACACCATTGTGGTATTTAGTCTACGTTCGCCGCTTGTAACAGCACCTACCTGCCATTTTCCTTTCTTTGCTACAATAGACGTTTCTGGACTGTGGTGAAACCTGACTCATCCACGTTGAATATTCGGTTAGCTGTAAAACCAAATTGTTCGATACATTGTTCCAAAAGATAAAAAAAGTGTCCAACATTCTCTCTGTTGAATCCTTTTGCTCTTGCTAATGCGGTAGCCTCTGGTTGGCGACCAGATAGTTGCGGATTTCTTCTCATAAATGCGTAGAACCCCTTTTTGCCAGCCATCTTTGTCTCGTGATTAAACGTATTAGCAATTCCATACTTTTGTGACAGATCATAGGCCAATTTCCGGACATCTTTAATGGTCAACCCATAAAAACACTCTTCTAATTGGACAATATGATCGGCAAGAATTGTCTCCATTTCAGCCTGGCTCCCCAAAGCCTTAACTCCATTTGCACAATTGTTTTTCGCAATAGCATGCCTCCGTATTGTTGCCTTAGGGACACCATACTTTCTATTACACTCGTTCAAGCCATAGTCCCCATTATTGTATGCTGCTATAGTCATTTGCAATTCCATCTGTGTCCACAGCCCATTATTTCCCCTTCAAGACATTCTGAATCTGCAACAAACAAACACAACTATGAAACGGAAAACTTTACAAAACGTTATTCGTTCGTTGTGAATCACCAAGCATGATACCATGTACTTCGTCGCATCAGACAAATGTGACAGGACATGCAGGTGGCACATGACACACGTGTTTGTAGACGTACATTCACATGCAATAGACCATCCGTACTCATAATCACGTTCAAGTATTACACTTACAGCTAGTAAACTTGAAAACATTAGTACCTACCCAATACTACTGCACAATCGATCGAAATACCACGACAAATAATGCCCCACCTGCACAACATTCGAAAACTCAGCTCCACTGGCCACACTAGTTCTGCAACCGGTCGGGAACTTTCCACCCGACATTCCTGGCAGTAGCGTTGCCAATTTGTTTTCTTTCGCTACCTCCATTTCGTCAGAAACTGGGTGGTCCAATCTAAGAACCGATCCATTATCGGCAACTCTCCCCTATGAACAATTTATTAAATAAGATGAATTATATTAAATTAGATTATAATTAAAAATAATAACTGCCGGTATACCATATTTGTTTTGAGGATACTGACAATTAAATTCAATACATTCGAGGTTTGAAAGCTTTTCTCTCCTCTTTTAAATGTATTTTGTTAATGTTAGATGAAGAATACATTTAGAATAGTGTGTTAGATGGGACAAAGAAACATAGGGTACAAGATAGTCAGAATAAAATGTGTTCAGTTAACCGTATTCAACACATTCAAGGGACTATTTTTATTTTGATGTATGGTGCTGGACAGTTCCAACAATATTTTGTTCATACAGATTACTGTTGTTCCTACTGTTAGAACTTAACTTAAACATTTACGCTAAGATGTTCAATTGTTTGTTTACCCGGGTTCAATCGATCAGAAATATAAGCGACCTCTGTTGATCTACTGTTTATTTATAACACAATTTATTTATTATTGTTCAGTAGCAAACTTGAATCTGAACTAAGAAATTACATCAAGTGGACTTAAAAACTTACTGGAAAAACAAACAAACAAGCACGTATATCCGAGACTAAAGGAAATCCTTATCCGGAACAAATTCTCTGCACATGGGACAAACGTTTCTTTAGGGCGCAGCAAAAGCTGAGAATTTCTTTGGCTGCAGAAGTTCCCTTGGATGACCACATGCAAGAGAAAGAACTGTTTTAATTCGAATGAGCAAGGAACCTTATTGAGATGTGGTCAGTAAATTCATTCGTTAGCCAGAGGCTTATAAAATAGGCCTATTTGCACTGCTTCGATTAATCTTTTAATTAAACGATCCACTTAAGTGGTGCTTGTATCAAGAGGAATGTGAGCTTTTATTTGACGGTGTTGCGTTTCCAAAAGCCAACGAATTTCGGTGATGGGTGCGTAATGTGTGCATTGGGCGTTCAATGGCCGGAGGCTTTAAAATTACTCAAAATTCCTACGAGCATTCGTAGCGCTCAAAGGTTACCACCTTGGATCCCTTCAAAGCAATTCTCCACACCGTGCTTCAAAATGACATCGCCCTTTCAGTATTTCTGAATTTTCTATTGACAAATCGCTCTCTGAAGTCATCAATCGTATGTGGAGATGGGGCTGCGTACTTCTTTACAACTAGGTACCACAAAGTGGTTCTGCAGAACCATGCTCTTTCTGACTTTCACTTTGACGTTGTAGTAAAAGTAGGAAATCATATTACATGGAGAACTGTGGTAACTGTTCTATTATTCTTGCCTGAAATGTGGCTACAACTGAATGGATTGACAATCCATTTTCATGAGTACCAGAACAGCTTTTGAGTCGTGTGGACTCACAATCTGGTAACCGAAGATGGGTTCGAGGCCTACCTTAGGTAGCCTATATGTGTTTCTTTCTCCATTCCTCAATTTAATCTAATCTTTGATTCCACATTAAACTGTGGGTCCAGTCCCGATTAGCCTTTCTGAGCATAAAGTGCACTTAAAACAACAATTCAATCAATATAATCTAATTACCCTTCATCCTCAATGTTGACAACAGTTAAATGGTATAAAGAGGAAGAAAAATAACAGATTTGTGTCATAAGAGAAGTTTGAAGTTTCTTTTATATGCCAAATAGGCTAATCGGGACTGAACCTACAGTCTAAAGTGCGATCCGAACCAAAATGGCCCTTCGTCGGGTATCGAAACATGAACATTTGTTTTCAATAATCGATTTCAATAGCACGTGCTCTGATTGGTCAAAAGTCTGTCTTCCAAGGGTTTATTAAAGAAAACCTGTTCCTAAATACAATTATTCTTGAATGTTAACCCTAAATGCAAAGATAAAATTGATGTCACTACTGGTGAAGGAGTAATCACGTAACCACCATGCATCTTGTGCTATGTTTACAATGCCTCGCTGCATTTTTGCTCACAAATAACATGGCAAGAGCTTTCCCACTTCACGAACACGATCGACGAAGCCTCCTGCCTCATTCACTCCCTCTTTTCAGCCCCTCTTACAACGGTACAGTACCGCTGCTCGCTGTGCAGTACACGCGAAGGGTTGACCAGGCCTGCATTTCTACTACTCAGTCAGAGATGCTCCAACAAAATTTTCTCTCAGGTGACAGGAACACCACTCTAAACCTTATATACAAAGGGAAATATACTATCTTTGCCACCCCCCCTTAGTTTTGGCCCCTTGTCCCCCCGGAACCCAATCGCTTTGGAAACCAATCGCCGCCACTGGCCACAGAGGTAACGTCGTTGCCTTGTAATCAAGGGGTCACAAGTTCGATACCCGCAGGAGACACATATTTGTTCGGATTTCACTTTAATCTCTTGGTCCAGTCTCGATTAGCCTATCTGTGCATAGAGTAGACATATGAGAAGAACTTAAGTTATAGATTTACCTCAGATGCTGCAGATATAATTAATATTTTTTTCACTAAATATTGATTGAAAAGTTACAAGTTAAGTTGTTAATTACTCAAGTCACGTACTAAAATTTAAGGAGTAAAATCGGTGATTATGTATGCAAAATAAATTATGAATTTTTGTATGTTTGCAACAAACGTAAACTTCAATGTTCAATTAAATATTTCTTGTAGTTTATCAATGTATTTTGTAGATGGAGCCACAAGTGTTTATGGTGTGGTAATATTATTATTAAAGCTATTTACGGGATTGTTTACAACATATTCAATTATAACACCATTAAGCCTTGTTTCCATGATTATGAAAAAATATAAATATGCTGACGAAGGCAGTAATTTATTTTATTAAAAACATAAACTAAACGTAACGTTTCAACCTTCTAGCAAGGTCTTCATCAAACTTTCTAATAGTCTGGAGGGAGTAAAGTTTGTGTATATGCCTTTTTTGTGTATCTTGTTACTTTTGTGCTTGATACAGAGTCTGATGAAGACCTTGCTAGAAGGTTGAAACGTTACGTTTAGTTTATGTTTTTAATAAAATAAATTACTGCCTTGGTCAGCATATTTATATTTTTTCAACATATTGTCCAGGAAGTTAGGTGGCCAGGAGAAGGGAATTGTAAAACTAAAAATTATACTTTTTTCTATGGTGGTACTGAAATTATAATTTTGGAACAGGCTTTTTCATAAATAATAGAATTATCTCGGCTCTTAAAACAGTAGAATTTATTAATGATAGGATATCATATGCAGTTTTACAGGGTAGGTGGTGTAAAATTATTTTAATAAACATACATGCACCAACGGAAGATAAAGATGATAATACTAAAGATGATTTTTATACAGAGTTAGAACAGGTCTTTGATAAATTTTCTCAGTATGATATGAAAATTCTGTTAGGTGACTGTAATGCACAGATTGGCAAAGAAGAGACATTTAAACCCACGATTGGTAAAGAAAGTCTTCATGAATTAAGTAATGATAATGGTATAAGATTGATTACTTTTGCAACCTCAAAGAATTTAATTGTGAAAAGTACCACTTTTAAACATAAATATATCCATAAATATACCTGGTCTTCTCCAGATGGTAAAACTCATAATCAGATAGATCATATTCTCATTGATAAGAGAAGGCATACTAGTATAATTGACGTTCGTACACATAGAGGTGCGGACTGTGCCAGTGACCATTATTTAGTAATTGCTAAATTAAGAGAAAGACTCTCAGTGATAAATCATAAGCAACAAAATCTACAAGTTCTAAAATTTGATACAGGAAAGTTTACTGATGAAAGAATTAAGAAAGATTACCAAATTAAACTGTCAAATAGATTTGATGTTTTGCAGGATTTAAATGATGATGAAAATATAAATGAAACAGACGTAAATAAGAATTGGGAGCACATACGTAATGCAATAGAATCAGCAGCTAAAGAAAGTATAGGATACCATAAACCGAGAAAAAGTAAGCCATGGTTTGATAATGAATGTCATAATCTAATAGAAATAAGAAATCAGGCTAGACTTAGGTGGTTAAATAACTCTGATGATACAAATCTAAACAATTATAATAGAATAAAGCGAGAAGTTAACCGCACGTTTAGAAGTAAAAAAAGAGATTACTTGAAAAGCAAAATTAACGAAATTGAAACAAACAGCAAAAATAAAAATATCAGAGATTTATATAAAGGTGTAAATGAGTTTAGAAAGGGGTGGCAACCTAAAGTAAACCTGATAAAAGATAAAGACGGTGATTTTCTAGCTGACCCAAACGATATTCTAAATAGATGGAAGAACTACTTTAATGACCTTTTAAATGTTCATGTAGGAGATAAATCAGAAGTGAATGAAGTACACACAGCAGAACCTTTAGTTCCAGAACCTAACTTGACTGAAGTTAAAGATGCTATTAAAAGGCTAAAGAATAACAAAGCACCTGGCATTGATTTAATACCAGCTGAGTTAATTAAATATGGTGGAAATTCATTAATATGTCAAATTCATAAATTAATTTGTTTAATATGGAATAAAGAAGAAATCCCTCAACAGTGGAAAGAATCCATAATTGTTCCTGTGTTTAAAAAAGGTGATAAAATGAACTGCAATAATTACCGTGGAATTTCTCTACTCTCAACAACATATAAAATATTATCTAACATTCTTTTAACAAGACTAACCCCATATGCTAATGAAATTATAGGTGATTATCAATGTGGATTTAAACGCAACAGATCAACTACAGATCAAATTTTTCACATCAGACAGACACTTGAAAAAAAGTGGGAATATAATCAAAATGTCCATCAGCTATTCATTGATTTCAAAAAAGCATATGATTCGGTCAAAAGAGATAAATTATATAATATATTAGTAGAGTTTGGAATACCTAAGAAGCTTGTTAGTATGATAAAAATATGCACCAGTGAAACAGAAAGTAAAATTCGTGTGGGTATTAATATGTCTGACAAATTTACAATTCATGATGGGTTAAAACAAGGAGATGCATTATCTCCATTGCTCTTTAATTTTACCTTAGAATATGCTGTTAGGAAGGTAAACGAAACTAAAGAAGGACTAAAATTAAATGGTGTGACTCAGTTGTTAGCATATGCAGATGATGTAGACTTACTGGGGGATGATGTGAATACAATTAAGAATAATGCTAAAATATTTTTCAAAACTGCTAAAGAGATAGGTTTGGAAGTTAACAAAGAGAAAACTAAATATATGCTTACAGGCCGAAACCAAGTGTTAGGTAATAATCAAAATCTAATTATTGATAACAACTCGTTTGAACCAGTTTCCAAATTCAAATATTTAGGAGTAATATTAACAAATGAAAATTATATTAAAGAAGAAATAAAAAGTAGGCTTAATTCAGGAAATGCATGTTACTTCTCTCTTCATAAACTTTTGTCTTCTCGTTTAATATCTAAGAAACTAAAAGTTAAAATATACAAAACCGTAATTTTGTCTGTAGTATTATATGGGTGTGAAACTTGGTCCCTTACATTGAAAGAGGAACATAAATTGAGAGTATTTGAAAATAGGATCCTTAGGAAAATGTTTGGAACTAAAAGGGATGAGGAGACAGGTGAGTGGAGAAGGTTACATAATTTAGAACTACATAATTTGTATTCATGTCCAGACATTATTAGAATAATTAAATCAAGAAGACTTAGGTGGGCAGGCCATGTGGCACGAATGGGAGAGGAAAGAGGAGTTTACAGGATTCTTGTTGGGAAACCTGATGGTAAGAGACCAGTAGGAAGGCCAAGACGAAGATGGAGGGACAACGTCGAGATGGACCTAAGGGAAATCGGTAGGGATGGAAAAGAGTATATAGATCTTGCTCAAGATAGGGACAGATGGAAGGCCTGTGTTGCTGCAGCCATGAACCTTCGGGTTTAAGAAGGCTAGAGAGTTAGTTAGTTAGTTAGTTAGTCAACATATTCAATTTATAATGTAAACTTTTAATTAATTACATATATACTGTGGAATTAGAATACACCTTCCTGCAACTTTTATTTTCTTATGTAATCTAAATAAGAAATCTCTGATTGTTACTAATGGAAAAAAGTAATAATACAGTTAAAGGAATGGCCAATGGAAATTTATGAATTTTCTGGTAGATGTCAACAACAAAGATACTTTAGTATCTCATAGACATATTAGCTAAATAGTTACACACGAACACTTACACAGCCATTATCTACAACAAGTTACTTCTATTGGTCTTCTCTATTCTTACGGCGGGCGGCTCTCATGCTGGGAAGGGAAGTGGGGAGCGGGGAATACGCAGCAGACCAAGCAGACAACAGCGGTGGCGCCGAGAGGTACGACGCGCACCTCGTTCTACAGGCTGCTGCGTTTCTTTGTCGCTTTCCCGTTCCCCACTTACCTTGCCAGCATGTAGGGTACCCGCCGTAAGACTGGATAAGAGGTATAGTCAACATAAAGTCGTGTTAAGAAAAACCGGTCTGTCAGTCACCCCCGCTCAGTATGAACAAGGAAGTAGTTAGTTTCTTCTAGGATAGATCTTCTGGGTTCATTGGTAACCTACATTTCCTGGCTGTGCGCACGAGGATGATTGCTAGAATTAAAGTAGTTTTGAATTTGAATTCGAATTTAAAATTTTAGGTGAGTCAGCACGTTGGCTATTTTGTACCCATCACACGAAAATAAAAACACGTTTCCGAGGATTAAAATATTCTTATCTTGGTTAAAAACTGAGGCTGCCAAAAGGCACTCAGCACATATAAAGACAAAACACAGGACAATACACACACACACACACACAGTCCTATGAAGATTATACTGGCCGTAGGTCAGGGTGTACTACGTGGAAATGAGGTTGACAATTGGGTGTACTTCGGGGAAGCATCTACACTTACACCCCGCTAGAGGGGAAGTGACCGAGTTCGTCTGATCCACATCTCCTATTATCCTTAAGTATCCTGTTATTAATATGCTTCCTTCGTCTTATTGGAAATTTCCCCAAATGTGTATTAAGCGTAGCTTCACTCTACGGTCACAACTCAAGCAGTACCTACCCTCATAATCTGTAATATTCTAGCTTCATTAAATTTAGTAGCTTCCATGGCTTATCGGAAATGTTATCAGTACTGCCTCTTCGTTTACAAAACGATTTTGTACATTTCTCTGGTCTTTTACAGCCTGAGACGAATCTGACACATTAGTAGATATTAAAATCTCCCATTTGCTCATAAGCCACTTCATCTATAGGTGTATTGTGTAATCGTTGTAATAAATTAGTATCTCTACCTTTTTCACAATACTTCTTTTATTGCCTGCACTGTTTGATTGGCAGATGGACTGTACACAAAACTCCACAGCAGTGTTGACACATGAAGGGAAATTCGAACCAAATTTTGAACGGAATGGGATGAAAAATACCAAAATTCCATGGAAATTTTAAGACACCAAACTCAAAAATGGTACAGATTAGTACAGGTTATGCCCTCAGATTGTGGCAACACTGCTCCACAGCGCGCTACGACGCCAGGGGTTCGGATCCCGGCCTGGGCATGGGTGTACTTTGTGTTTTCATCACATCATCACTCATCATCTTCATCTTCGCGATTAGCCAAAAGTGGCAGAGAAGCTAAGTAAAATAAACCAAATCTAATATACACAGTATTATATGAGGTAGAATTGTTTGAAATCCTGTGAATTAAATGACTATTGCTTGTACTTGTGGTCTCAAGAAGAAAACTTGAGCAAGTTAACAAAGCATGTTTCAAATGGATGTATGACAGTGATGCAATCCTTTCTACGTGTATCCTGTGCTGTAGTCAGAATTTTTTCCACACAGCATACTCGTGAAAAGTTCAGTGGAAACCTTGTTTCAATATACTTTGGAGAAAGAAGAACATTATTAAGACTTCTGCATGAGGCTTATTCGAAACTTCGAAATCGCAAGACAAGAAAAGGGGGATATCATATTACTCAAGACCTGCATAAAGAAAACAACTAGCTACCTAAAGTCTTCTTGATTTAATTATTCTAATAATATCTGGACATGAATACAAATTATGTAGTTCTAAATTATGTAACCTTCTCCACTCACCTGTCTCCTCATCCCTATTAGGTCCAAATATTTTCCTAAGGATCTTATTTTCAAATACTCTCAATATATGTTCCTCTTTCAATGTAAGGGACCAAGTTTCACACCCATATAATACTACAGGCAAAATTACTGTTTTGTATATTTTAACTTTTAATTTCTCAGATATTAAACGAGAAGACAAAAGTTTATGAAGAGAGAAGTAACATGCATTTCCTGAATTAAGCCTACTTTTTATTTCCTCTTTAATATATTTATTTATTTATTTACTTCTTCTTTTGGATGGCGAAGTTAAGGCACAAGCCTTTTCTTACACTTAACCATCTCTACTTCACATTTTACAAATTTAGTTGAAATATCTAACAGTTTGCGAAATATAAAACATCAAAATACCAAAGAAACTAAAAAAAAACACAAAAGGATAAAAACACACAAAATGAAAGAAGAAAAAACACAAAAAATAAAAGAAAGACAAAACACAAAAATACACATGCTGTAAGAAACGTAAAAAATGCACGTACAGCATGAACACACACATAACAAAAATACTTAAAATACAGAAAAATCGGTCGTGTTTGACCTCACGATGATGTTACTTGTACCCTTTCACGCCTCAGTGGTGTTACAAACGATCAGCTTAAGAAGAAAAAATCGTTACGACTTCATTCTTCTGACACTTACCAGCAATTGAGTTCCGCAAACATTGCCACGTGAAATCAGGAATGATTTTTTGTCCTCTGAGAAAACCCATGGAGGAGTACGTATTTTTTATTGTTATTTTCCCCCCAAAAGGTTTTTATTTCTTCTTCAATTTCTCCCTTTACGGACACATCGTAAAAAAGCAAGGCTCAAAAAACCGGGAGATGATTTACAGTTTTCGCCGCTCCAAAGTGAGACAGAGCCTCGGTGTAATGCGATTAAAGTCAGAAAGTTGCAGGCGGAGAATTCTCTTTCTTTTTCTTCCTCTGGGAGCGTTTTATTCCTCCACAGACGATTAGCGAGTCTTTAGCAGCGATCTCGGAGGTAAACTTTCTCTCCAGCAGCCGTTCGCTATTCCTGATATTTCTTTTTGTAAATATTTCTTGAGAACCATGGAGTTATTCGCTATAATATTATATGAGAGGACATTTGACTAGATTCTAGATTTGGGATATATTAATCATATGTAAAACAACATGGCATTAAATAAGAGGAATTCATTTAACGGATTGCAAAATTCATATAGGTATAACTTAGATCATAACGAACCTTTCATAATTGCACAGGAAGAAAACTATTTCGTAAGCTGTCAAATCAGATTTAGTTTAATATTTTTGTTTCTGAGATAATATTATCCCGCGCTTGATCCAAATCAGACTTCATTGTTAAATTCAATGATTCACAAAATCTTCTTCTCCAAGCATATGAGACACTCTCCCTTCCCTTTATGATCAATTCTTTACACAAATTATTTGGATAGACAGTAGCTTACAAGAAACGAATAATAATATACGTTACCTTCAGTCATTAGTTACAGCATACTCGTAGTATATGCGTAGGCTATAATTGGAACACTGAAATAATAGCTATTTCACACGAAGAGTCCACGTTTATGATATATATATATATATATATATATATATATATATTTCTTCAGTTGAATATAATTTTGCAAATACAAAAAAGTACAAATTCGAACCACACAACTATCTCCCCCGCAGAACCGTAACTGGAGATTTCTAAGGCTTAGACTAGAATAGAATGTGTCGCATACACATCGAAATCAACATCCCGTAGCAACCCCTTAGTCGGTAAGGAATTCACATAAAATATAGTACCACTTTTGTCTCAGATGCATGCGTACATTTAAAACAAACATTTGTCTTCTAACTTCAGCAAAGCTTCCTTACTAAGACAATGTTCTGCGACAGCAGATTCTTAAGGTGCATTTGGCGTTATTCTGCACCATCAAAGATACATTTTTTTACGGTATACTGGCAACTATTATTACAGATTAAAACAATTTGTTACAAGCATTCCCACTAGAATGCATTGTAAACATGAATGTGCTATAGTTGTAAAAGAACATACACCTGGGCAAAGTATTATATTAAACTAACATGAATGTCGAGAATAATATTGTCCCGTTATGCTTCCAAGTTAATTAAAATAGTTATGGGAATTATTGTATTTTAATAGTGAAATCTCAGTTGACTCGAGTGTGATGGTATTATTTTAAATACAAAAATACTTAACGAAATCTCATTCGTATTTAATAGGTTATCAAACAGTTTTATTTCTGTGCAATTGGGAAAGGTTTATAATTTAATTTTGACATTCATTAAATCATGAATTCCTTTTTATGTTTAAGTCATGACGTAATTAATTCATCAAAACACCAACTGGTTTTTGTTTTTTTACGCCTGTTCACATAATTTCAGCAATTCTTGGGCAAATTTTATATCACATCATCAGGAACAAATTATTTACATTTTTTTTTTACAAATGTTAAACGTTTGAGGCACATAAAGGATATTTGAAAACGAAATGGCTAAGTATGAACCAGTATTTCCTGTGACTTTCCATCAGTACTGTGACTGTAGAAAGATACTTATCACGCTATCGTCAATTTTGATACAACGAGATTACTATCTATGTATGCTCCATCATCGCGAAGCTCATCTTATTATACTACTAAAAAGACATAACAAGGGAACTGGATTTAGATGACTTTGTAGTAATATTTGCAGCTTGCAATAATACACAACTTGCACTAAAGTTGCTAAGTATGTGGATTGGTCTAGTCGTACAGAGTACAAAACGTGTGGTTAATGTTTATTTCATGTCTTATATATTACAGATAAAACAATTCTCAGAGGAAGCAGGCTTTTTCTTTACAAATATAATACATTTGGCTGAAACATTATAGATAAGTAAACTTTTGTTTAAGTGTGAAGAGAGAACTAACTAACTAAGTCTCAAGCTTTCTTAAACCCGAAGGTTTAATGCTTCAGAAGCCTTCCATCTGTCCCTATTCCTTAGCAAGATCAATCCAATCTTTTCCATCCTTACCGATTTCCTTTAGGTCGATCTCAACGTTATCTCCCCATCTTCGTCTTGCCCTTCTTACATCAGGTTTCCCAACAAAAATAGAGAATTGGTCTGCCCGATGGCGCAGTGGTAGCGTCGTCGCCTTGTAATCAAGGGGTCCCGGGTTCGATACCCGGTGGAGGCACAAGTGGTTCGGATCCCACTTTAAACTGTAGGTCCAGTCCCGATTAGCCTTATTGTGCATAAAGTGGACTTCAAACAACAAATCAATCAATCAAAAATAGAGAAATATTTTGACTTAAATTTGTTATTAATAAATAGAGGTAAAGGTGGTATTATGAGCCATTCATATATTATGAGCCCCCCCAATATCTGTTCATGTAGTGGCCTTAACCTGGCGGCGACGATTTTAACTGCTAATTTAGTAACGCCTTTTGCCGCCAGAGTGTTCTCGTTCAATTGCAGCTGATAGTTTATGAGTAAACGTGTTCTTTTTGTTTTCTCGATCTGAAAAACTTTAAAAGGTAAGTGTTTTGCTTTTAATTGCAGTACTTATTCATTTAAATTCATCCTAGTGCATTATTGCATTGGATAAAGCATGTTTAAAAGATTGTTTTTGTGTAGATACTATGTAATTTTGCAAGTAACAAAGATTCGTTATGCATGTTCCAATTCCAATATGGCAAGGGTTGTAAAATGAGCCCCCATCGAGCTTGGTATATGAGCCCCCAAACTTTAAGGGGCTCATATTATATACAATACAGGAGTGGTTTCAACTTTGTATTTTCAGATGTCACGAAAAGTGCTAGGTCCAAAAAACAAGACCAAAGGAAAAAAACTGGAATACTGAAGATATGGTTAAGGCGATGAAGACTGTGAGAAACAAAGACATGGGATTGAAAATGGCATCAAAAATGTTTATTGTTCCAAGACCTACTCTTCAAAGGCTTGTTCGAGTTGACAAACCACCTGAAGAAGCCGCTTTAACAAAATTAGGGAGAAAACCTATAATGGGCGAGGAGCTGGAAACAGAGTTAGTCGAGTATTTACGTATCATGGAAAGTAAATTCTATGGTCTTACGAGACAAGATGTTCGTAGGGTAGCTTACCAACTGTGTGAAAGAAATGGAAATAATCACCTATTCACAGAAGAGGGGTCAGCTGGTAGAGTTTGGTTCGACCACTTCATGAATCGTCATAACAATGTTTTATCTCTTTTGAAACCTGCTGCGACATCGTTTTCAAGAGCAAATGGCTTTAACAAAAAGGCAGTCGACAATTTCTTTGATATCCTGGAAGTCGAGTACGCCAAACACAACTACCCGGCAGACAAAGTATTTAATGTCGTTCAAAGCAAAATCCCTCGAATCATTGGGTTGGGTTGAGAGGAAAAAGACAAGTGGGAGTTCTAAGTTCTGCTGAACGGGGGTCTCTCGTGACAGTAGTCTGCTGCATGAGTGCAGGGGGAACTTTTGTACCTCCTATCTTCATTTTTCTTAGGAAAAATATGTCTGAGCTTCTCATGAAAGGCGCTCCACCTGGGGCAATTGGTGGATGTCACCCGTCCGGATGGATACAAGCAAACATTTTCACAGACTGACTAACGTACTTTATTGACAAAATTAAACCCTCAAAAAATTACCCTGTGCTCCTTATTCTAGATGGCCACAACTCCCACACTAAAAACATTGACATTGTGAATCTTGCTGGAGAAAATGGCATATCCATTGTAAGTTTACCCCCATACACATCGCATAAACTGTAGCCTCTTGACAAAACATTTCTTGGCGCTTTGAAACATCACTACAGTGAAAACATACGCAAGTGGATGCTTCACAGTGAGAGACCTGTTGGACCCTATGATATTGCCGAACTATTGGGAAAGGCTTATTTGACTTGCCAGACCGGATCCATTGCTGTGAATGGGTTTCAGGTTACAGGATTATATCCATGTAACCAGAATGTTTTTTCTGCTGTGGATTTTGCACCTTCCTCTCAAGAGGCACTGGATTTGGAAACCCTGCGAAAAGGCAAAGGGAAAATACCTAAATCCTCCAACAATGCAGTGACAAAACACAGGTACCGAAACTCCACAAGAAGATGGTCAAAATGCATCTGGGACGACAATTGTAGAATCAAACCGCGCCTGAACGGCAAGTTTACCAGTTTTGGAGAATGTGCTAGTAACAAGATTGCAACCAGCTGCTACAGATTTGGTATGGGCAGTTCCGGTCTGTGTAAAGATAAGGAGAAGAAGATTCCCGGACACACTGTGTCTCCAAAATATATCTGGCCTGTTCCCGAACAAAAGAGGAAAGTGACTAACAAAGGTCCTAAACCCTCCAAAACAGCTTTGATTACATCGTCTCCGTACAAAGATGCTCTGTTGCCTACTGGAGAAAAAGAAAGAAGTCAGACTCAGCTGAAGGGAAAATAAAACTGAAGGATAAAAAGCAAAAAGATGATCAACAGCCTACTGAAAAAACACAAACTAAAACAAAGCATGCAGTAAAACCGAAGCTTCATCAAGATTCAGATGAGGAATCCTGTGAATCAGATATCGATTCTGGGGAAAATGTCTTAGAAACACCAATCGGAGTAGAAAGTCCCAGTGATGAAGAAGCAGTTTGTCTGTTCTGCGAGGGTATATTTTCGGCAGATGACCGAGAAGAACTGGAGGTGAAATGTCTCATCTGTGAAATGTTGGCACACAACGACTGCGCTGGATGCGAGAAGGATATTTACATTTGCTACTTTTGTAAATATACATTACAAAGAATCAAAATAAAACTTTTCAAATGGTTTCTTATTGACCCTTTCAATTCATTTTTAATTACCCTTACAATTGGTATTGTAATGATTTTTTCAATGATCTTGTTATGAACTCTTTCATGGCATTTCACATCATAATATCTTTTTTGAGGTTTTGTAATGAATAAAATGTTGTTTGTATGATTTAATTTGTCATACACTTTTCTAAACCAGTTATTCTATTATTTTTTCCTAGGGGCTCATATTACCAGCACAAAACTTTTTTTCCACAAATTGACTTGTTTTGTATTTTATTTTTTTTCATATCCTTAAAGTTGTTCAAATTGGTTTATATTTTAACAGTAGTTGTATGAAATGTTGTAGTTAAAGTTAGCATAAGAATCTGAACAAAAAAGTTAAAAATCAAATTTTAAAAAATACAAAACAAAATGGGGGCTCATAATACCACCTTTACCTCTACTAATAGCTAATGTAGTATTATCAACAGGGGAAGTAAAGATATTAGATTCGGATGAAACTGAAATTATTTTACTGTTCTATCAATAATAAGTTTATATACATTTGTGCAAAGAAAAAAAAATGGTTTATTATCATTATAATGAGTTTTCCTGACTTCATTGTTCAGTGTTTCCAACCTTATATGCAACGATCTAACATGCCAATTTTTAAAATATACAAAAATTGCCACTTTCACTCTTTTATGCTAAAACATTTGCTGCCCCTACTAATTTCCAGTGACCCCTCACATTTTCAAACTGGTTATGTGGTTCCGCCATTTGTTAGTGATTTCGTTCGAATCGGCATGTAACAAATAGACAAGATAATAATTAACATAATAGTGAAACTGTATTTTACACATACATACTCAGAATAAATTGTAATTATCATTTTTGCAATTTTAATTCCGTGCTATATGTATTTGGTTGTTTCTACATTTTGGAAATAGCATATATTGATAACGTATCTCGCCTTGTTAGAATATTTCTGCTGTACAATTCCTTCGTGACGGAAATCTTGTTTACCCCCTTAGACGTAGAAGCTCTGTTTCCTATCTGTATTTCCACAAAGACTCAACTTCCAACACAAGATCGAGTCTCTTCTTTGCTGAAAAGCGAATCTTTTATTCGCGTCAGGCGAAAAGTAACGTTCCCGCCTCTCGCATACGAAGACTCGCTCCAGCTTAATTCTCCATTCATCATTTTGGAGGGAAAAGACCCATAATACCGCAGCATGACAAATTGTTGTGCAACCTCCTTGGAAAAGATGTCTGGCCTTTAACCTCCTCCGTATCTGCCCTCTTGATCTTACTCAAGCAATTATTCCGCTCCTGGAGATATATTGTCAACGACCTCCGGAGGACAAAGAGGCGCGAAGGTATCTTAATCCCGGCCCATAGGACACGTTTGTTTGTCAGCCATCTTGTGTACGCAAGTATATGGCTGAAATGGCGCTGTAACTCCGCCGGAAAGCTGAAGAATTGTCACATAACACTTCCCCAGACTCGTAGACATAAACAATAACATGGAAAATGTCTCAGTTTCGTCGGCGGATCTAGGATTTTTATGGGAAGGGCAAACAATATGATCTAAGCATATAATAGGATGTGATGATGGAAAAAATGTAGATTTTGGTACATATTGAATTCAGTCTCATATAGGGTGTTTCCGGGATCTTGAATCAAAAACTCGTAGGTCGATAGAAACTGACTCAGGTACGAATATGAGGTAAGAATCCCTCGTTCGGAAACGCGCCATTAATAAGTTACAAGCCAATACTAGTTGGGGCTACCTATGACAGTGGAGTAAGACAACTGAAAGATGCGGCTTGTAGATTTCATACGGACATTACTGCAGTGTATCGTAGCACTCTACGATGAAAACGTTACAGTAAGTGTTCGTAATGGCGGCCCCCAACGTCGATGCAGACATGACAGCGTCACAAGAAGCTCTGTCATATCCGGTGTCTCGTAGACAACACTTTTAACATGGCCTAACAAGAAAAAGAATAGAGTGGGGTCGAATCAGGCGAACGAGCTGGCCAAGAAACAGGACCTTCTCATCCTATCCGCCGTCAAGGGAAAGTCTGATTCAGATGGGCATGAGCACCATGTGCAAAGTGAGCTGGGGCTCACATCATGTAGCACCCACATGCATTGACGAACAACAAGTGGGACATGTTCTAATAACTGGGGAAGGATGTCTAGCAAAAACACACTGTACACTGCAGCAGTTAAGCTGGGTGGAAGCAAAAATGGGCCCATTAAGTAATCGTTGACCATACTCACCCACACTATAGTAATGTCCGTATTTAATTTTCAGTTGCTTTATTTCACTGTCATAGGCAGCCTCAACTAGTTTTGGTTTGTGACTTTTTAATGGAAAGTTTCTGGGGTTCCTTCTCATATCGGTACTTGGGTCATTCTCCATCCACCCTGCCAGTTTGATTCAAGCTCACAGAAACACCCTGTATACATACACAGATAGAGATAGAGAGACAGTTCTATCCTTGCAATTTTCAACATGAAATGAGCATGTGTACGGCGTGTGGTTGTAGGGCCACACACAATCACAGTCTTCGCTATTTGTTGAGGTGATGTGATCAGCATCGCGCCCTGGTCACCTTTCTCCAACAGGTTCCCATTTATTAGAGTCTGGGTGAATCTCAGAGCCGCTTCATGCACCCTGAGGCTCCTTCGTGGCAGTCAGGCGCCATACCGATTGGATTACCGCGAACTGTCTCTCCATATTTTTAAGAAAGTATAATCCGAACTTCTGGTAATATGACTCCATCAAGAATCGAATCTGTGACACCTGGATTTCAAGACGAGAGCATTAGTAGATATTTTTCTGAACAGTTTTACACTGACTTGTATTGACAGTGGTAGGTAGGTTAAGTTCCTCGTGCATATAGCACCGTGCCATGAAGGCACATTTAGGGGATGTGGGGGTAGGGCCTCACACATTCTTGATCTCGGCCATTTTGAAGATGATTTGATTAGCTCCATGCTCCAGCCGCCTTTACCGTCCAGAGTTGCCCACAAGTACCCATTGATTTGAGGCTGGGTGAACCCTAGAGCCTCTTAATGCGAGGGCAAGGCCAGAAAAATTCCGACCTTAGATCACCTACCCCGGGAATCGAAACCGGGTCTCCCGCGTGACAGGCAGACGTCCTACTGATTATTTGTATAGTATCAATCCATAAGATGTATTTTATTTTAAAAGCCTCTCTGAATGCTTCATGTTGACCAGGGCATTCACTTGTTTTTTCTCAGTTGTCTCAACCTCTGAGGCATGTAAACAATGCACAGTGTTGTGCTATGCAAACCTCCTGAGGTATTCAGGAAACAGGTAGTTTCTTCTGCCTATGGAGTCAGCGGTTTGCATAGTGGCAATTAAAGTCACGATTCGGCATGGAGGAAGGGTTCCATGGCCTGGGGAATATAGAGGTGAGACAAACTGAGAAGAGACGGACTTTGGATTGGAATTGAGGAGAGAGAAGAGGTTAGGAGAGCAGTGGAGCAAGAGTGAGACGACGCGCTGGTCAACCTATATAGAAGCCAACAGAGGACTTAGTTTATTTTTATTCATCGTAATTATCTTCATTCGTCAGATAGACAGGTAACTATCCTAAACCCAGCCATGATTCAGGTTCAATGGTTCATAAAACCCAACGAGTGACCATTGTCTTTTCTAGCTGTTAAGTTCCTAAATCTTATTTGTACCTTTCGCATGCCAAGTGTAAACTCGTCATGTTAATGACGAATGCTCTCATCATGGAGGATGAATGATGAATAAGCTACATCACCCAGCAATTAATTGCGAAGTGACTGGCTCTGATCCCATCATTCTATAGAATGATACGGTATTTAAAAGGAAGACCCCTAATAGGCAGCATTCAACATACACCAAACTCATATCAATTAATCTCAATTCTTTTTCTCATTCAGGACACGAAGACAGACATGGATGTCTGAACCGAGATTCGAATCGGGGACCCTTTGCTAACCACTCCGCCACGGAGGATGACATCGACTAGACTACGCGGCTCTTGTATTAACAATTCAAATTCAAATTTTCTTTATTAAAGGGCGAGGTTCAGCCTGTGGCTGTTCTCCCACCTAACCCCGTTTATACATTTATCTGGTGCACATAAACAAAATCATAATAATAATAATAAATAATGGTTATAAAGAAAAGAACAAAGACATTTTTTTAAAAAAAATATCAAGAAAACACACAAGAAGAAAGAAAAAAGCACATTCACACACACCCGTACTGAACATTTCTGATCGGGAGATTCAAGCAAGGATATTGAGATTATACATCATTATGCTAATTTTGTGAAGTAAGATAGAACAATGTAAATATTACAGTATAGTAGTTGAAGATTTGTCAAGGATTGGCGAGGCTTGAATGCATTTTAAGCTGTATTGTGCAGTGCTATTCGTGGGAGCTTGAACAGATATATTGCTCATCTAACAGAAGATTCCTTACCTCATTCTTAAATTTGTTACGACTGGGGAGGGGAGTTCATTCCATGACATGACAATCCTCTGGCACTGACTTTGAAAATCCAACCCTTAGCGAGCGATGGGGGAAGCATAGGTGATGCAATCAGCTGCTTGTCATTTAATCCTGCTCCAGCGTTGTGAGAAATGTGTGGCATTCTTCACCTTCGCCTCTATTCAGTGCCAAGTGTTTGTATCATCATGAAAGGGGGAAAAAAACCATGCACAGTAAAAGCAGAGACGTAATATTTAACGCTGTAGAATTTCTTGACGGGAAGTTATAAATATGACAACCGCTGAGCACTTGGGCAGAAGCGAAGGGGAATATTTCTGTCTGCGTTAACTGCGGGAGAGGTTAGTTACTCTACTTTGCGAGTTGGTCGTGGAATTTCTCTTCTTGGTACGACTGTAAGCTTGAGAATTAATTTCCTCAAGCTGAGCCGAAACCGATGGCGACACTTTCACATTCTAATTATCCTGGCCTTAGGCTAGAAAATTTTTCGGGGGTGGGGGTTCACTCATAATTGTTCCCATGTGCGTGGCAAGAAATTTGAATAATATAAATAATAACAATAATAATTATTAAATAATAATAATTAAAATTTCATAATAATAAAATAATTTATTCCAAATGTATTATTATTATTATTATTATTATTATTATTATTATTATTGCTGTCCTTATATCCTTGAGGAGATTTTTCTACTCTATCAATCAGAAGTGTGAATATGCAGCACAACTGTTTTTATTTTTATTATTTTTGTACGTTTTATGCAGTGTGTACTGAAATGCACAGTTATTATATATTTTTTATTAAATTTTAGATACCTTCAGGAAAACTTAAAAGTAAGAGAAATGTTAGTCCTATAGTTTATGTTGTTTGACCATTCTCAAAACTTACTTTTTGGAATTTTGAAAACTGTTTGACCAGTTATTCTTTGGATTAAATGGTAAAACGTAACCTGCCACCTGTATTGTAACCTCAGTTTTTCGATCTAAAGCTGTGTTTCTTTGGTTATTCTGTTCCAATACTAACTAACTCGACTGGACTTTATTTTCGTTATTAAAAATAAAACTAACAAATATTCTGCTATTTTGTAACTTGCAATAAACGATGTCAATTCGATGGAAGGGGGATTTCTATGAACCAGTTCGATCCCACATTCCGACGCTCATATGGTTCCTATGCTTACCAAACAGCATTATAATAAAACCACTATGTACTATACAAGTATGTGTTTTATAGGACCGCATATAGGTTAAATGTATGTACTATATCGACCGCTGGGTGAAGGATAGTGAACGTAACGCGCTACGAAGCTGGATATCTTAGGTTTGAACTCTTATCAAGGGGGATTTAAACCCATATCGAACAGGGAATTAAAAAGTTGGAACGGGAATTTTGGTAAAAAATAAAACATTCAAATGCTGACCAAGGCAGATTTATTGTATAAAAAAATATACACTAAAAACGAAATGCTTCCACCCTCTAACAGGGTGTTCTTCAGACAAAGATTCACAATCAATTGAAATAGATCTTTGTTTAGCTCATATTTTTTTATACAATAAATTTTCCTTGGTCAGCATTTAAATGTTTTATTAAAATGAAAACAAGTCTTAGCAGTGTTTCATTGGGAATTTTGGGACAATCACAAAGGGATTTTCAGTCTGATTCAGGAACAGCACTGGAAAGAGGACAGCAGAAGTGAACATGAAAGGGTTGCAAGTGAGCTGCAATAATTAAACTAAACCCGTTTCCCTCAAATTTCAGAATTCAAAACGTTCGAAAATTCTAGCTCGTTCATTTCAGCATTGTCTCCCCTGTTGTATTTTTGTGAATCTGTGAATAAATTTTTGATAATGTGTTACAAATTTTGGTTTTTGAACTTCCATTAATCCAACACGCCAGAATTTTCGGGGGGGGGGGTTAAACACTAAAAAATACCCTCTAAATACGGTCATGCTGGAAGTTACGCAAAATTTGAAGTTTCCATTGATTTTGTACCAATATTATGTGGAAAAATGTATTTTTTTGATTACATAACAGTTATAACACCATTAAGCCTTGTTTCCATGATTACCAAAAACTCAATATGCTGACCAAGGCAGAATTTATTTTATTTTAAAACATAAACAAAACGTTACGTTTCAACTTTCTAGCAAGGTCTTCTTCAGACTCTGTACCAAATACAAATGAAATAAGTTACAAAACAGGAATATATATATATTTGGAATGTTCCAGATAAACAACTTTCTAATAACCTTGTGTCTGGAGGGAGTGATTTGTGTGTGTGTGTGTGTATGTGTATATATATATATATATATATATATATATATATATATATATATATATATTTCCTGTTTTGTAACTTATTTCATTTGTATTTGGTACAGAGTATGAAGAAGACCTTGCTAGAAGGTTGAAACGTAACGTTTAGTTTGTTTTAAAATAAAATAAATTCTGCCTTGGTCAGTATAATGAGTTTTGGTTACATAACAGGTATTTTTTATGTGAAATTGTTTTAATATTTTAAAACAAAACTCTAGTACATTTATGCTTAAAATTGAAATGAAATACTCACCCACTAATATTAATCACTATTTTGAACATCTTTTAATTGTTACAAATTCAAAGCATCGGTATCGGTGGGAATCTGTGAGGGTATCGGTATGAGTATCGGTTCAAAGCTATATCGGCTCAGCCCTAAAATATACAGTAGATAATCACTAGGTTATTATTTGACTCTTCCTGATGGTGTAGAACAGGGGTTTCCAACTGGCGGCCCGCGGGCCACATGCGGCCCCCGTTGCCTTTTTTTTGCGGCCCGCGAAGCCAGTTTGCAAAATACATTAATTTTATTTATTTTTATTAAAATACGTTCATTTTTTACTGAATAAACGGATGCTCTGTGAAGAAGGACAATATAACAGGTAGAATTGATTTTGCAGTCAATAATGATAATCAGAAGAATCTAAAGTGACGTAACTTTCTCTTCACACCATGCATTCCATACCTTCGCTATGCGGAATGAACTCACCTGCTTCCGCGAAGGCTTCACTCTTTGTGTTCAGAAACAAACTGCAGAGAGGCGCTATAGAGATCTGCTGTACTACGCACGAAGTACGAAGAGATTTCCAGAGTTCCAACTCGGATTGTACTGTGACTGATTGTTAAAGTTTGTTCAAATATCGAAATGAGCAATATCTCCTAAAAACGTAAGACTGAAAATTAAAATAGCTTCTCTCCAACTTGAATTGCGTGATTTGCAAGGCGATGTGTTTCCTTCAAACTAGGCAAGAAAAGGGGCCAGAGTTTTTCAAATACCTTTCAAAAGAACGCTTTCCAAACCTTCGTAGTTTTGGGCAAAGAATGACATCGATGTTCGACAGAACATACACGTGTGAAAGTGTTTTTTCTTCAATCAAGTTCATCAAGAACCGCTACAGAAGCCGACTGGCAGATTCTTCACTGCTTCACCTTCTGAGACTTTCAAATACAGAAATTCAAATACAACTTTAATAAAAGAAGCAGATCGGGCTCAATTTTCACATTGAACACTTACTATGAAGGATTCTTATTTGTATGGTGTGTCTTTATTTTCTTTGAATTCATCAATAAGTATTGGGCACTGCCTCATTTTAGAAATTTAGGTCATGTGAAAGTACTACATTTTCAGTTCGGTACTTACAATTTTTGTAATTTTTATTCCCCCCCCTCCCCAAATGAACTGCTGGATATAATTTTGGCCCTCGGACCTTTTGAAGTTGGAAACCACTGGTGTAGAATAACATTATCACATACGATCAAGGAATTCCGGATTCGATTTCTGGGGTCATGTACATTTCTAAGGGTGTCTGTTTCATGTTGCTGGAATATTTCTTGTCCGTTCAAATATAAGAATATCGTCACTTTTTATTACACTTTGCCATCTCTTTCGGGAGGGGCTCGTACCCCGTGCATCTATCGTTAAATCCATCAGTCCTCAGACTTGCCAATTTCGCCGTCATGTGTTATCCTATCATCGGATATAGTTATGTAGCAACGCAGGTTGCCGGAGATATTGATTGCTGTGTAAGCGGATGATGGCGAATCGATCTTTGGAATCTCCTAAAACCCATGCTACCAACCAAGTTAACAAGCTTGACGCCGCTATTTGTTTTGGAATTTCCTTCCTATTCTTGACGCCGCCAGACCCGGCAAATATTTGCTCTTCGTATGAAGATTCATTGATTTCCCGCATGTTACATATTTATCTAGGTGGAATAGTGATATGGAAAGTTGATCGATGTGATGACGTCGTTATTGTTTGAATCGTTCATAACGAGTTTAGGCTATATGTGGGAGGGTCTTTGGAATAAGAAAGCCTATGCCACTCATCGGTGCTTGTTCTTAAAACTACCATCCGAATCTTAAAAAAAGAAAAACCATCTTCCCCTTATACGCACACATACCTACACACACACTTATATATATGTGTGTGTATGTGTGTCAGCACCGTAGGTAGACATTTTGCCACCCTAGGCAGGATTGTGGTTTGCCTCCTCCGCACATACATTCTCAACCCCATCGACATTTTATGTGCGTCCTTTGATATTTTCTTCATATGACATGGTTTGGGATATTTACATCCTAAAAATTTTGAAATTAAGAAACAAAGACAAACTTATTAAAGAATGGTAGAGGAATTATGGTGCTACTACGTGTGTTGCCTAACTCTACGACGATAGCTGAACTTGTCATTGAAATTTCCTTATCGCCGTGGAGTTAGGCAACACGCAGAACGTCATGTAGGGAAGTAAGTTTTTCAGGATCTGAGTATGCCCTTTCTTGCTGATGACTGTACACAGCATATTGTATGAAATGTTCAGGCTTAACTTTTGATAGTAGGCTTCTCAGTGTTCGAATTAGTACAAGAAAATTCCTGTATATTTCATTATGGTTCGATATTTTGGCAAACGAAAATGAAAATATGAACTAGTAGATCGCGCGATCCCTTAGAAAATTTCGCAATCGAATTGCAAGTTCAACACAGGAGAAGTGATCCAAAATTTCCTGGAATGGGGTTTAAGAGATTCAATAAAGAAAACATAACTTTGGAACCAATAGAAACTTCGGAATAGTTGCACCACACTTTTGCTATATTTTTGTACTCGCACTATGGCTTCTCAATGATGAGCATAGTCTACCAAGGAAAATGTACTGTCCTTGCCCCCTCCCCTAATTTTGGCACTGGAACTCTCCCAGTCAATGTAATACTAATGGAAAGACTGAATTGGGTAAGTTGTGCCGGATCCATATACCGGAATACCCCGCAGTGCAGAGGGGCCCGGGGACGAGTAAGCTTTTAAGGGGGCCTTGCCATGCCCTTTGCATACTCAAATATATGTATCTAAAACAATAAGCGTAGTAATTTTTCCAGCACCACAGAGCAAAGAAGAGAAGACCATCGAAATATTGTAAGGTGAAAGGATCTGTTGTTCATTTTAAGGTGACTAAGATGCAGTAGTTTTTGGTTTATAACTTCCGTTTAATCCATAACACTAAATGAACATTAATTTCTTTCTAACCGCAAATGTTTTTTCCCTAGATTTGTGGTGTGGAACTAGGAGTAGAGATTCTACTTTGCGTACTTAATGAGTTAAGAGGTGAGACGGCTCGTACTACATAGAAGTCAAACACGGCAGAGCAAGGGACAATAATCCTGTGGATAGAACGATATTATTACTTACGTACTTTGGGATCCCTCAAACCTGATTTGAGCTCAAACCTGATTTGCTTAACTAAACACTTCTGCATACTCATCCCAACGCATGACGTACTGATAGCAAAAGCATACCAATTACAGAAATGTTATGAAACACGTATTAGTCTATCATTACCAGCTGAATTGTCTCTTTAAGCAGCTCACCAAAGTGATTTTTGCAATTTTACCTAGCTCCCCAGAGGTATGACAACCTCCGTGGCAAAGTGGTTAACACAGCTGCTATGACGGGGATAACGGGTTCGAATCCGGGCCTGGGGGCATGAGTGTTCTATGTGAGTGTTCCTGCCTCAATTTCATCTTATCATCGTCGTCGTCGCGATTCGTTAAGCGTGGCAGAAAAGCGACGCTAACAAAAATCAAATTACAGTTTCCAAAGGTAGGTGTAATACACATACACACAGGGTGTCTCATAAGTAATAACGCAAACTAACACAGGTGAAAGTACACGATAATAGAAGCAAAAAGTCTCAGTCAACATGGGTCTGCAAACGAGCCGTTTTCGAGATAATCGCGAATGTGTGATTACAAGCGGCCACTGAATTCATCGTTTGTAAACGTCGCTCTAGTTGGTAAAATGGTAATACACCGAGTGCTTTACTCCTTGCACGGTCCGAGGCTTGCTCTTTGTTTACAAAACAGAACATTTCCGAGAGGTGGCGTTGTAATCAAACAGAACATTTCCGAGAGGTGGCGTTGCACTCAAACAGAACTTTCGCACACATTATTAGCATTTTACAAACTAGGACGACGTTTACAAACAATGAAGTCAGTGGCGGTTTGTAATCACACATTCGCGATTATCTCGGAAACGGCTCGTTTGCAGACCCGTTTACTGAGACTTTTTTGCTTCTATTATGGTGTACTTTCACCTGTGTTGTTTTGCTTTATTACATTTGAGACACCCTGTGTGTGTGTGTGTGTGTGTGTGTGTGTGTGTGTGTGTGTGTGGGTGTGTGGGTGTGTGTGTGTCTGTGTCTGTGTCTGTATATATATATATATATATATATATATATATATATATATATATATATATATATATATATACACACACACTGGGTGGTCCAAAAGTCCCGGAACGGTCACATATCGTGAGAAATACACACCGAATCGGAAAACGAAAAAATACGTGTTTATATATATATATATATATATATATATATATGAGAGAGAGAGAGTGCGTGTGTGTGTGTGTGTGTACATAGATACAGTATATTTATACACATACACAAAGCACACGCACACATACATTGAAGAAGCTGAATAACAGCAAAAACTTTATGTCCTTTCACAAGTACGTGTATTTTATATAACAGGGGCCTTTAGTAATATTTTGCGGGAGGGCCCAACATTTGTAGACCCAGTACTGACTACTAGTCAGACAACTCAAGAGTGAATGGCCAATAAACTATGGCATGTTTGTTTCTCATTACCACTCATTGGGAAATATAATATGTAAGACAGGTAGGGTAATTAAGCGCATGTATTGCATCTGCAGTATTTTGTCCACTCTACATATACGAATAGCAAGACATGCAGTGTCAATGAATGAATGAAATTTCCTTGGTTTGTTGATTTTGAAGTTCTGTTCCCTTGACTTCTATTTGTTCTTTCCCCCATTTACTTTGTTGTTGTTATCATCTCGCGCAAATATTGTCAGTTCGCCTCTGCACACTTTATAAAACGAGTTTTGTAATCTTGTACAAATAGTCAGCAGGTTGATCTTTAGTGGGCGTGCGTTGTTACATAGGATGAACACAAAGTCTTTCTCTAATAAAAAAACTTTACTGCACGTAAATTACAAGAACTAGGAGCATGCAGTTTGTGATAATACGTTAAGTACTGATGGAATATTTTATTCCTGTACAGTGCTGCCATCTCTGAAACGCGTTTGTAAAGCTGCACTCTGTAATGTCGAAAATGGCGTCTATTTGTATAGCAGTGTGCATAAATGTTACAGGACAAATTGTACGTCGCCATATTCATTCGGTTTATTTTACTCAGTGAGAAGTTAAAAAGTTTGTTTAAAATTCAGGTTATTCACGCATAGTCTTGATTACAAGACAACAGACTTATCTACTAAGCTATCGGGTACGAGGTTCAAGAATTAGAACAATACGACATCGAAATCTCTTCATCATCGGATATACAATTGCATTCCTTAATAACACGCGTAAGGGAAACGGATAATAATAAGAATGTACAATTTTTGGTAATATTTATGCACAGCCCTATACGATTGTCGAAGTCGAGTCAATAAACTAGTTTGTTTCCTTAGAAATTGCACCGATATGATAAAAATAAAGAACAACTGCTATTTAATTATTCTTCCACGAAGCCAACAATTAAATCTTGGTGTTCTATAAATATCAACGCAATATAAAGGGAATGCTACTACCGGAAGTGATTGTTCTTTTTAATGGGTCCTTCGTTTTACTGTTGTTTACCCTGTAGCGATAACACAAAGAGTTCATGTCTTTGAACTTCCTGCTTTCAGAGTTCCTTGTAACGAGATGTTCTTGAATTTTTTCTGTGAAAAGGGAATTTCAATGTCTAGTTTGAGAAGAGAAAGGAAAGCCCTCTCGAAAGTGTTATTAATAGCACAAAAGGTTAAGGAACAGATGTAGATTTATATGCAGTCAGATCCTTATTGTACATTCCTATTTGGTTCTATTCTTGCCTTTTATCGAATTTATTCGCAACCTTAAATATACACAAATATGTCTACCGAGCCAAGTGTACTTTCCATAGTTTCATAGGTTTTACAGGTTTAAATTATGCCATATTGAAACTATTTAATCCTTCCTATTTTTACAATTTTTACCGTCGCTTTTCCACCATACTTGATTATTAGATGAATATGATAAAAGGACAGTCACAAAGAACACCCATGGAGAGACGTGGACTTGAACCCGGGATCTTCGGTGGCGAGATATTGAGTCGACTACACTCGGCCTATCGAGTTGTTCATATCGGAACTATTTCACCGGTTTAGTTCAAAATGCAATAATGTAAGATATCTTGAAAGCTGTTATTTTCCCGTGGTTGTTGTGGTTACGGTATTAGAGAGGTTCAATAGCAATTACTGTACGTCAGGTCTGGCCAATCAGTCGTATTGGTAAAAGAGCGCTCTCGTATGCACCCGTGAACTGCAGAGCGAGCAGCGATACTGTACCATAAGAGGAGTGGAAAGGAGAGGGGCTGAGCGTGGCAGGAGGCTTCGTCGGTCGCGTTCGTGCAGTGGAAAACCTCTCGTCGTCACCTGATTCGTTAGTGTCAGTGCAGTGTGCAGAGGTGTTGCTCAAGCTTGCATTACGTGTTAATGCAGTACAGCGGATGCCTTAAAACTACTGTTTTCTTAAACTCATAAAATGTTATGTAGAGAGGAATTTAATAAAGCAATAGAACTGGAGCTCTCTCAAGATAGAGAAAATCTCCCTTTTGTTCGCGTTCTTGAAATGGATTGACGGATTTTGCTCTAATGCTCAACCAAATCAGTAATTTAGCCTATCTATTCGGAAGGGCGTCTGACTGCCACACGGGAGACCCGGTTTCGATTCCCTGGGTGGGTGATCTAAGTTTACCCAGCCTCAAACTAAAGGGGTACCTGAGAATAACCCTTGGGGGTAAAGGCGGCCGGAGCGTGGTGTTGATAACTTCACCTTCAATATGGCCTATATTGATAGAATGTGTGGGGCTCTACCCCCACATCCCTCGTGTCATTATTACATTTCGAACTATATGTATAGGTGTGATCTACAGCTTAAGAACATTTATATGGGACTGAATCTACAGTTTAAAATGGGATCGAAACCATCGTGCAGTGTGTCTCCGTCGGAGACCATACCTAGGAAAATTTGATATCAATCCATTGTTACAGTGTTTCCAACCTCGAATTAATGTCAGAGGAAACTTACTTTGACTATGTATAGATTACTTTTGCTCGACACTGTACACGTGGTTAACGATATGGAACTGAGGATATTTTCTGCTGCTAGAAATCTACGCCTTGAGGTGGAGGGAATTGCTGACGTTTAGCCGACGCCTTCACTTGCAGTGGAAAATTTCTGAAGGTTTACACAGCTCTTCTAGACGGTGCTCAACGCTCTTCGACAGCAGCGCTTAGGAGAGAGTAGATGCGGGATTCTTCTTTGAAAAGGAAATTGGGTTGAGGTGTTAGAAATGGGATACATAATACGTAGGTTCACACAAAAAAGACAAACTGTTCATAAGGGCCTTTCTATCCTGTTGCAAACTTTATTTGTATGATGTGTTGTCATCATTTATTACAAGTGTTCTATGTGTATTTATATGTTTAATTTCTTGCCATGAGTGACTGTGCGAGTAGGCGGATGCATGCAATTTTTTGGTGTCAAATTAGATGCAATGTCTTTCTCGTCCTGTTGCTTTGTACAGTCAGAAGAATAATGTCGTTGTCTGGGAATCATTAGAAATAAAGGAGCTTAAAATTCCTATAATTTAATTCCATTTAGCATACAAGCCAGGTTGTTTTTCTGGTTAGTGTGTTAGCTGTAGGAATTTCAGCATATTTTTCAGTAAGTCTGTAAGAACGACAATTTTCTCATGACTGTAATACGTACTTGCAGTGCCCTGTAAGAACGACAATTTTCTCATGACTGTAATACGTACTTGCAGTGTATTTTCCTAAGACAAATACAGCTAATAAGGAATATCTTCATGATAATGCGTCCTCTGGATTATTTTCTCTGCCTCTATTTTATATTATAGAAGAAGAAAATGTGTGCCTAATACATACCCATATACAGGGTGTCACGAAAGTTTGAAATCATTGAGAGTTCTTTCATTTAATGAGGACGATTCTGATAGGTGCATGTAATTTTGTCAATGAGCACTAGATGTATATGAGGCAGACGAGACACTTCCTTCTTCAGTGCTGTTTGCCGAAGTGTCCAATTTTAATGTGTTAGGCGAAGTTATTTGTCACAACTCCGGTTACTGGTCTTTTACTTTGGGAAGCAAGCAAGAATCAAGCTGCCAACCGATTAATGGTATGGCGTGGAATATTTAAGAATCGGATTGTTCTTCTTCTTCGGAGACACGGTCACAGAAGACATGTTAGATTCTGAAGCACTGCCCAGCTTGCTTAACCCAGAAGTCAAGTATATGGTCTGGTTCCAACATGACGGTGCACCGCCGCATCATGGATCTCTTTTGTGAAAACGCCTTGATCGCCAGTTCCAGGGCTGTGGATCGGTCGCCGAAGTTGCAGTTGACCTGACACCACTTGGCGTATCTTTTGGACACTATGGTTTACGCTGAGAAGGTTTTTGATGTGCTGCATCTGGCACAAGGAATCGGGCACTAAATTTATCCCACCATTATCAACGGAGTGTTATTGGAATATAGGCATGAATTGGATCTGTGTGTTGCGACAACGGTGTTATTTCGAACAGCTTCTAAAAATTCCCTATCATTCCAGGCTTTTGGGCACTCTATAAATATAGACCGCACTATACGTCTACATTTTTACTATTTTTTTGTATTTGCAAAACGGACGGTTGCGTGTGATCTCTGTAATTAAACAGCCAGACTGTTAAATGTTAACTGTAGAATATTGTCAATTTTACGATAACTTCTAACAATGTAGAAGGGTAGGGTGGTACATTTTCGATATAGGTACTATTTAGATCACCCGTTCTAAGAAGTCAAATATTTGGTTTTCTGTTACTGGCAGCGCTGATTTGAGGAGTGAGAGTTGTTGCGTGGGGTGTCAGGTGTGTCGTGCAGAAACATCGCGAAATTCTACGGAAAACCTGGAGAACCAGACGTAATTTTGTATGGGAAGGTGAATACGTTAGAGATAGTATAGGTGCTTTGTATATAAACGTCTGCCTGTAATTTTGCGTGTCCCGTGTTTATGCTTGAACGTAGGACAGCGAAATTTAGGTCAAACGTGGACAAGCATGTGGTGGCTGTAGCATGTTACATGTGTAGCCATCTCGTGAGAGATAAGGGAACTACATAAATATTTGTTTCCATGCACAAAGTGGTACATATTCGATCGGCGGAAATGGTACAATTTCGATCAGCAAGGTATACAGTTTGAGTACCCGTGCAACACATTGCCTTACAAAGTAAGTGCGTTGTTCAATTTATTGTTACATATGCCTTGCAAACGAACACCGAAGAAGGTATATCAACAGTATTTGTCCCGAGTTCTCGAAAATGCCGTGCAGAATATTCTAGAGGGACACTTATATATACGCGGAGCAACGCAACTTTATCATGCTCCATTTGCCACCCTCCAAAACAAAGTAACGATGGTACGTCAAGAAACAGCGGGTGTTCCTTCCCCTTCCAGGATTGATGTTGGCCATCCAGCAGTTTTCTCCAAGCAGATGGAAGACGCAATTGTGGAGAGACTGAGTATTTGGAAGGGCGAGTTTTGGCATTGACACCGAAGGAAGTGCGTGTAGCTGCGTAATGGTAGTCAAACAGAGTTATTAAATGAACAACATACAGTTTGCTTTTCTTTTGCTCCTGTAGGCCTACCCCGTAGAAGAAGTTGCACTTGTAGTATATATATTAAGGATACTGTTTCTTCACTCAATGTTGATCCAAATTGTACCGCACGGTGATCAGATTTGTACCTACCTAGGTACAATTCTAATCAAACTTTATCCGACCGAAATTTCGTTCTGCTGTCTACAGTAGCAGAACTAAAAATGCCATCTTATGCCAGCGTCTTTAGTAAAAGGTAAGCATTTCATTGGCACAAAAACTGTAATTTTGCTGCCATTTTTTTTTTCAAGTTATATTAAATTTGTTTTTTTTGTGATCGAAAATGTACCACCTTACCCTATATCCCGTGCAACAAAGAAATTGATATTTATCCGCTTGAATTTGATATTTTCCTGTTAAATCTCAAAATTTATGGCTGGTATCATGATAACATAATATGTGCATTGACCTTACTTTCCGGACCTATCCGATGGCGGTCGTAGCGTAACGCTGTCGCATTGTAATCATGAGGTCCCGTGTTCGATCCTGCCGGTGAAGGCACATTATGGTTCGGATTCCACTTTAAGCTATAGTAGCAGCCGCGATTAGCCTATGTGTGTGTAAAGTGTGTTTGAAACAAACTTTGACCCTACTTTGCGGCACATTTATGGCCTTAGTGTTTTGCTGTAAAGATGTAGAAAGGGCTAGGTTCTTATTTGATGAACATGTTCTTAAAACTTGTCCATTTTTTGAAGAATGAGAAGGTTGAAACCAATGAGTATAATCATTGAAATAAATTCTGTCTGTCTACGGCATTGCTCAGAAGTTTCTGTATGCATTCAATTGTAATTTTGCGAAGTTTTTATCAGATTGAAATTAAAGTAAAACTAAAGTGTACTCTTCCATGTTCCCAGTTATGAATATGGAACTTATGAAGACAGTGTTGCCGAATCAATGTCGCTAAGCATCATTTATTTTGAAAGGAAATTAGATAAAATAATAATATAACCATAAAGATTCATGTACTTAGAATACTTTGAACTCTCATTCCAAAGGAGCAAAACCATCCATTGATTGATGGCTCCAAGAACCACTCAAAAGGAGAGCGCACAAAGACAATAAATCAGTTGACACTTGGAAGCCTATTAACCAACTGGACTTTCCCCGCCGCCTTCCCGCTTCCTGTCACGTGCTCGTTGCGTGGGGCAACAGCTAAATAGCAGAAAACATAAGTAAGGAACATGTCTTTGTAAGACGACGTGTATTGCAACAGAAGTGTCCAAAATGAAATCTTACATTCCCTATCACTAGCGTACGCAGTTCTTTTTTTTTTTTTTTGAAGTTGTAAAGGTGAATTCTATGTGTAGCTGTATTCTATGGGAGCAGGATACACAACAAGATATTTCGTAAATATCATATTTCACCTTCGTTTTAAAATTGTTGAAAGACAAAAGTAGTAATCGGTGGTCGTTTTAATGAGGGGGATTACATTCACCATTTTGCTTTTCACCGAATTCTTAACTGCTACAATTTGAAAATTTTGTTTTTTCTCAATTTCTGGGAAGGGTGTAGCCAGTGTTCCTATACTTTTTGTACATTCATTCTCTCTTAGCTTGGGATGACCTAAAATTCGTTTAGAGTATTCTTCTATAGGTTTCGTACATTGGTCTTAAGAATAACTTCATCATAGTCTGCAACCCATTCGCGTAAATTGTAGTATCTGCAAGTAACTGCAGCGTGGTAAGTTTTGGGATAGCAGTTATAAGAAATGCAAATAAATTATACATCACACTGGTTACGGATTCACTGTTCTTTGGTCTAGACGTGTTTAATCCGTACTGCGAAAAGGGAAAATATGAATTTCCGAAATTTCGTTTCCTCATATCGTACCGTGCAATAACGGAACGCAGTGCTTGGTCCAGTGCTTGGAAACCCAATGCAGATGTTATCCAAATAATGGTACGGCGAAAGAAGAAGAATTCCCCATTCCACTCTCTTTCTGGGTATGGGGATGGGTATTCGTATCTAGCCCCTCTCTCACCGAGTGTGTGAATGTGAATGTGTTTGGAAGATGATCCATCATACAGATAAGCATCTTTCCTTATTTTCCGCTCATTCATTATCCCAGATTTTTTCCTAATGTCTCTAGAGCGGTTGTTCCAGAAGCTACGTAGTTTGTCACTTCTAAAATATTCTTTCACGTCTCTTGTCAGTATTAACAACATTTCTTCATTTCTGTTTCGGTTATTTAGCGTCGCTTGTTCTACCTCTTGGGTTAATCGTGACGATAAGGACGAATGGTCAACGTCTCTTATCACTTACTATAATTTTGTACTGTGGCATCTTTCTGGTGTTGGGTAAATGCCGCACAAGTAAAAAATTCTAAAAAATATATTGTCTCTTCTAACATTTTCCCAAGAGAGAGACATATATATATATATATATATATATATATATATATATATATATATATATATATATATATATATATATATATATTGATATATATACTAACTTTATTATGCTAACCTCCCGGATAGCATAGTGGCTAACGATGTCGCCTTGCAATCAATGAGTAACCTGGTTCGATAACCTATGAAGACACATTGTTTCGAATTTCGCTGTAAACTTGTTCCACTCGCTATCTGATGTTCTGCAGCGCTGGGATAATTCTTGGCTTATTCTTGTACAACTGATCTTTGAGCTGTCCTGCAGGGAAAAATCCATGGTGTTAAATTCGCCGAAAAAGGTGGCCGCAATGTGTGGGATGTTGCGCTGTTTTGCTGAAGTTATGTCACCCCCGCATCATATAGTGTACGTACAAATTGTATTAGATTTCCCATACCAGGTAGCAAGTGGGATTGACCGTACTTCCTCCCGAATAGCTTAACTGAGCATATGGTGAAGTTAAACTTTGACATTTAAGGTAGAGCTACATTGTCAACCCCACAAAATATATCATTCTAGTTGTTACTTACTGATCCAGAAAATGCAACTGCAATGCAATTGAGGACTAAAAGTGGTAAACGTTGTAAGTGCCAAAAGCGAAAGTGTTGGGAAATCGCATCGTTCCGCACATCAGCCTGTACGAACGTGCACACTAGTGACCTCTTTACACGCCCTTTGAACTTCTTAGAGAGCTACCAGCCACATTTCACGTTTACAACATTATAAAGCATGGCATATTTCACAGTTTAACGTGAAAAACGGTGTTTCAATTATTTTGGCACTTACAGCGTTCACAAATTTTAGTCTTCAATTGCTTACGGTTTGGCCTGGAGAGTGGCGGAAATGTGTAAGCTAAGAGGAATAATTCTCAAAAATGAAATCTAAACACACCACCGTAATTTAGATGAGCAACTGCCGCCAGAGCGGACCCTAGAGAGGGGTAACTGATGCACTTGCCCAGTGCTTCAGGCAACCCTGCAAAATATTTTTTTGTGTACAGTTCATTACTAGTTACTGCTTCCAATGAAGCAACTAATCTGATTTCTCCAGACTTCATGGATTGTTTTGACATACTTAAAAATATCCGAAATTACTGAAATTATAGTCTAAACAAAATACTACATAAAAATTGTGTTTAAATGTTTGAATCAAAAATAGTTAATATGCACTATTCGTTTAATTATAGAATGAAATCATCAAGTGAAAATATTATTGTTACATGAAACAATGTAAATTCAATACAGCGTCAAAATTCAATGACATGTAAATAAAAGATAATTATGATAGAGAATGTTGTTGGTTATGATTTTAAAAATGCCACTTTGATAGGTAAAATAATAGTTTCATATTGAAGTCACCCAGCTTTGTATATATAATGATCGTCGCACCATTGGCACATCGGAAATGAAAAGGAACACTAATTTTGAAACTTTTTTTAATTTTTATTATTATTATTACTCTATTTCTTTGGTTTTTAATTTAAACATGTTTTGCTTTTTGCTGTTAGGTAATAATTAGAAATATATATACATTAATTGTTGATTAATTGATATTTAGATTGTGATTACGTGGCAGCACACCTATACTTTACACTAAGGAAAAATACTCCTTCCTCGACTGGTAATAGTATGTACAACAGCTTCTATAAGAGCTGCATCAAGTTTACACTTATTTATCAACAGTTATTATAAATGAAGATGTAAGTACCAAGAAATAACTAGGTACAAAGGTAACAGGTAATAAGTAAAAGAATCTGCAGGACAAGTTTGAAATTGGAAGCAATAAAATTCCGAAATAAGTGTTCTGTGTTTTGATTAAAATAATTTATAACTGATTTATGACACACATACACCCCACCCATACAAATGTTCTCAGAAAGAAATGAAAATTAACAAGTGACCAGAGTGTATCCAGGATAACAAAAATAGAGGAAAAAAACTTCAGAAAATGTAAATTGTCAACGTATGAAGTCTTTAAAGAAGAAGAATGTACACACGTGACCTTTGCTTCCAACCTCCTTTAATTAAATTAATAGATTTGTTCTTCAAGTAATAAACATCTAACTTCAGATTTTTACCTGGAAATGAGAGAATCAATTTGCCTAGTTCTCCCGTAAGCTTTCTACCAGGTAAGAATTGAAAAGCGAATTAGAAAGACATATTAATGAACATACTTCCACGAACTAAAGTTAACAAAGTTCTGGGATTAGAAGCTCGGGAATAAGGCCCGCCATACATGAGCGAAGAACTAATTTAAACTTACAATGCTTACATTTGCAATTGTGCGGACGCGCGTCGCCCTGCCGGAAGTTCTAATCGGATTTTAATTTGGTCGTCCGAGAAGTTGTTAAACCGAAGAATACCGCAAACGGACAACGGTTGAACGCGACGACTTTTTTTGGTCACTGGAAGTGTCGGATTCGTCCATGGCAGCGGAATTGTTAATTTGAGAGTAAAAACAGATTTCGGAGGTGAGAACTTTTGAAAATGGCTTTTGCGGGTGGTTCCAGTAACCGATTTCCTGCATGCACAATATGCATCTGTGGTTGCATTGTTTTAGGGAAGCTTTTTATCTTGGTCTCTGTACTTCCTAGCTACTAGTAAATGCGTATTTATATATATCCTTCTTTCTGGCGACACGCAACACACACAAGGTGTCACGGACCACAGAAACGTATAGAGGACATCAAAACAAACAACTTTTCTCAGTAATATTTTTCTCTTTGGTGCGTCGTTTCGGCGCCCTTCGTTCAAAAATGCCCGTTTTGCCGTCTGAATGCTGGCAACCCAACACAACATTTGATCGCATTTTGTGATGTCATTTCCTGTCGTGAAGCGGTGCGTGCCAGGCTTGCCAGGAACACACATATTCTTTGAAAAGTGATATAGCTACAACCAGCCACACTATGTACCGTATAACAAAGCGAGAAAACGCGTTCAATTATCCACCGGAAAGTGAACCAACGGTACGAAAAATGGTAGAAAAACAAAGGAAGATGTAATATCGGATTTTATCTCTTATCCTACATGTCAAATATTTGCAAATCTCGTTGTCAAGTTAACATCTGCAATTTAGTTCATCCACTTCGTCCATCTTATACTGGTTGTCTGTGACACACTGAAGAGTTGACAAAATAAAAATGAAGGAACTCAAAATGCCAAAGGTAAGTCATGTATATTCAGGGCATTATGAGGCAAGAGACAAAAATGGTTGAAAATACATTGATATATGTAATAGTAAAACAAGCTCTCCGACGACTATGTTTATCTACGCACCGGAAGCAAATGTAATAGTTTGCAACTGTGAGCATGGTAGTATATTCGCTGCTGATTCCTTATTAGGTTGTTACTGTTGTTGTACAGTGGGATCCATGAGTATTACGTTGCAAATCGTCTATGACCATTGAAATTAATTTTTCTCTTGCATCCTATATGTTTTTAAGCGATGGATTTTTATGTAGGCGCAGTAGAGTCGACAGCATATTTTGAGTTTTCTTTTAATTCTTGAAGCTTTTATTGGGTCAATTGAAGTGCACGAAAATAGCGATGGACAATTTGCACTGTAATACTCATGGATCCCACTGTACGTGTTTTAGTCATAATGTAACAAGGTGAACCTCGGAAACTTCCGTTATCAGCACAACAATACCACAGCGCATGTACAGGGTGACAATTAATGAACTATATGCAATAAAACGGAAATTAGTGACAAACCACGTAGTAGAGAAACTGTATTGCACATGTAAACGGCACTACAGACATTCGGATTTAGGTTATGACAAGTTCGATATGTCTGCCATCTCTGGCGATGACGTGGCGTTGACGAACAGCAAAATTCTGCATGACCCGCTGACGTGTCTTAACATTGATGCTGTCGATGACCTCCTGACTGTCATCACAAACACTACCTGTTCTCTCGAACTTGCGAATCAAGTCTCATGCGCATACGAATTCCCATCATGCCCTGTGGCCAGCCACGCAGTTTGGACGTCATCACGCGAACCGTTCAGAAATTATAACGGTTTTATTTCATATAGTTCATTAATTGTCACCCATCAGGACACAAACCTGTAGATGTCAATCTTGCAACGAGATTTGCAAATATTTGACATGTAGATGGGCGTAAACAGTCATATATAAGCTGTAAGTCCAATAAAGTTTGTTGTTGATGATGATGGTATTTGATATGTAGGCTGAGACAGAATCCGATATTAACAATTCATTTTGAATATATTGTTTTCCTACCATTTTTCGTATCGTTGGCTCACTTCTTTCTTCCCCTGGGATGACTGCTAAGCTTCTGACGCTGGTAGGTCGTGGTACTCTGGTTGTTCTCTTTGTTTTACAGCTCATAATGTGGTTGGTAGTCAGTCATTTTCCACAAAATTTGTGTGTTTCTTGCAACACTGACGTGCGCTGTTTCACGGCAGGAAATTACGTCACTGATCGGATCAACTGTTGTGTTGGGTTTCCAGCATTCAGGCGACAAACCAGACTTTTTCGAACGACTGTAGCGCCGAAACGACGCTCCAACGAGAAAAATGTTACTGAGAAAAGTTGTTTGCTTTGCTGTCCTCTATACGTATCTGTGGTCCGTGGGCACCATTAATATGACACCCTGCATATAATGATTTCTACTTGAGAAAAATACCAGATAGTAACCAGATAGTCTAATTCTACTGCGAATTTTCAAAGGCAAGTTATGCCACAGCAACAGCCATAAGGCTTTTTGCAGAGAAGCTAGTATCTGAGGGTTCAGGCGTCACACTTTATTGCCAGTGACTGTACGTGCATGCAAACACATTATTTGCGATGGTACATCAATCCATAGCATCTGAGTAAACTAGACTATAATATGTCACATTGATATTGATAATATTGCGCTGAATTGTAGATGTCTCTTCTTATGAAAAATATATATATATATACTTATTTACACAATATAAAAATACAATATATGTAAATTAAAATAATACAAGAAATAAAACAAATTAAAGTTATACAGACAAATATAAAACAAGTCAAAAATCAAAGACAAATGTTGTATGTACAAAACTGTTATACTAATTTCCTGTATATAATAATTCAAAACATGTCAATAAAGTAAATTAAAACAATATATAAGGCACGTCCTCATCATTACAACAGCATAAATCTTGCCCTGGTTAGGTGGGGAAATGGTTAAATGCAACGGGGGATCCAAGAGTGTGTGGGTGCAAGAAAGCTAAACCACGTCTTCGTTGGAGAGCAATCTTAAAATATGAAGAATAATCCAAAATTTTAATGAAGCGGACAACTCCTCATCACCGGAAAGAAACAAAGCAG
Source organism: Lepisma saccharinum (assembly GCF_977018435.1). Taxonomy (NCBI): domain Eukaryota; kingdom Metazoa; phylum Arthropoda; class Insecta; order Zygentoma; family Lepismatidae; genus Lepisma; species Lepisma saccharinum. The sequence goes on along the minus strand of NC_139231.1, from coordinate 66,329,208 downwards.
TGCCGCAGTGTTGCAGGTTCATAAAAATAATACCATAAACTGCTATAAAAGTATACTCTAAAACGTCATCGTTTCTTGGAAGGCACATGAAAAGGCGTGTGACGTTTCCGACACGGTATCTCCATCAATTAAGGCCTTCATTAATTTTTTACCCAGGTGACGTCACTGTGACAATGTTAAAGCCGTCCCCGAGGTAATAAGCGCTGATAACGAGGTGAGAAGAGACGGAGCACCTGAGCGCCGGGCTTCCACCTGGTGGCGCTTGAAGCAGTTAACTGCTTTCGCTTCTTACGGAGTTAATCAACAAGGTTAAGTGCAAACAGTGATTGTGGCGAAATCTCTGGATGTTTCTTCTCGACATCTAAGATTTCAGAATAGCAATTATGGGTGTTTTGCACCCTGTTTTGTTAGTTAGATCTGTGAGAAATCCTGGTTAACACTGAACAATGAATCTGCTCGTTCTGAGAGAGCAGAAGGAGACTAAAAGAAATGAAGAGGCAGGTAGAGATAAAGAAAGAAGAGAAAGATTGAGAAGCAGCTGAATAGAGGAAGACAGGGAGATGAAAGTGGAAATAAATAAATAGAAATGAGAGAAAAGTCAAAGAGAGAATCTACAACCGCTTGAAATGTTTCTTTCACTATTGTGCCAAACCAATATTAGTAGGCTTGAATCGAAGTTACTGTAACCGAGTTACTTTTGAGCAAAGAAAGTCTAATTCAGTTACTTTCAAAAGTAACTATCCCAAGTCTGGTCTATTAGTATGCTACAATTTAGATGAGCATTGGGTAGAAAAATATTACGTACGTACTTAAATACAACACATACACTACATGTAAGAAAAAAAGTAAAAAAATGTAATCTGTATTGTTATATATTGCAAATTAATGTTATGTTTAAATTAAGCTAAGGAACCTGAACCCAATATGGCCTACTTAAAGTTTGCGATTGTTTTTAATGGTGAAAAAAGTCAGAAAGGTAAAAACAAAAAACACAAGACTGAAAAGAGAGAACATTTATGGACGTTTACTAAATAATAACATGGGTACAGTGAAGATTTTCAGGACATATTGGATCCATATGTACCCAATATGGCCTAGTAATATATTTTGTTCTTTCACATTAAAAATATAACAGACATTGTAAAGGAAGTACCATGCTGTTATTTTTTTGAGTAGATGAGTATATTTATACACTTAAATTTCTTTACATAGCGACAAAATGAGATTTCACAAATACATAACACAGTTTACAAAGCAATAAACAATGAAATGATGTGTCCTAACTTGTCACCAGAAGACCACGGATAAACATCACAGTCTGTGCAAATGGAAGGTCCTTCATCATCCTTAGCGACTCTCAGACACTCTACGTGAACATAACAGTAACAAATGTTACATTTCCATGTTGGGTTCAGATATCTTACATATTCAATTGTCTGATTCCAATACACATTAGATATAAAGTGTACACATCCACCTGTTCCCCACACCGACGATACTTGCTTTTGCCATAAATTACCGCTGCAGCATTGACTTATGATTTGGCGTTTGGGGCGCTCATATCATGGCGGATGGAAATTCAATTTTCCTCTGCCGGGAGGCTCCTTCCGTTACTATGCATATATTCGATCACTTTGGTATATCCCTAATCATGGTGGTTACTAGTCCACCTTGACGTAGTTCTAAGTCACTCATATAACCTATACATGCGGAACTTTCTAAATATGAAAATACAAGAGGGGTAAAGAGGGAAGGGTCATACGTGATAGGGAACAGAGAAAGAAAGATAAATAGAGAGATGGTTAAAAGCAGAGGATCAAAGAAAAAATGGGGAAAAGAGAGAGAAAGATGGAAAGCGAAAGAGAGAGAATGAATGAAAGAGGAAGAGAGAGGATGAAGGAAAGACAGGAAAGCAGAGAAAAATGAAAGAAATAAAGACAAGGAAGATAAAGAGTGAGAGAAGGAATGATTTGTTGTTGATTTGGTGTTTTAAGTCCACTTTGTGCACAGTAAGGCTAATCGGGACTGGACCTACAATTAAAGTACAATTATGTGCCTCGAACCCGGGACCCCTTGATTAGAAGGCAACGACGCTACCACTGCGCCACCGGGGAGGCCCATAAGAAAGAGGAAATGAGAGGAATAGTTGAATTAGAGAGAAACAGGAAGAAAGGAAGAAATAATGGAAAAGGTGGATGAGAGAGGAAGGAAAGAAAGATGAAGAAACAAGAAGGATACAAAAGAAAAAAACAGAGGCAGGAAGAAAGAAAGGGAGAAAAAGAGATGGTAACCAGAAGAGAGAAACACACACACATGGAAACAGAGTGATATCGAGAGAAAAAGAGGTAGAGAGTGAAATAAAATGTGGAAGAAACAGTACTAGAGAAACGGAGAAAGAAAGAGTGAGAATAAAATGGAGAAGACATGGAGAGAAAGAGGGGGATAGAGAATGCTTAGCAGCCACAACCACCAAGGAAAAGCAGAATCCAGCTGAAATTATTTCGTCCACCCTTGAGCTCGCCCAAAACCAAGTTATCTCTCGACGCCGCTGATGAAAAGTATTCTTTATTTAGCAGTGAATACGTTGCCTGTAGAGACAGGTTGATCCGTGATATTTCTCTCTGCTAATATTCCATCTTTATTGTTGCTGAAACAGACAGGATGGCGAGAATTCAAGTTTTGAAACGGCAAAAAAGAAATGTTACTTTGAATCTCAATGAATTGTAAATTTGCATTACGCAACTTTACCTTGGAAAGAAAGTGAAAACAAAGCTCCCTGTGAGCAGAAATCTTTTCACACACTACTATTCTGAAATATTACCTCTGTGCATGTAGATAGGATGATTTACATGTCATAGACAACTAGAAGCTGTTAGAGAAACACCTCGCATAGCAGATTCAAATTGACGCAGGCATATTTATGTCTATGAGCGAAATGGTCTCAGTAATATTATACACTGATGAGGTGCAGATCTGATATGGTTTTTGTTTTACTACCATCCCAATGCTAATAATGTTGAATTGTAAAGGCATTTGGAAGGAAGGGGTGAGGTGGGGGTACACGAAAGTTTTGGGACTTACTTAAAAACTCATATGAAATGCATGAGATTTTCTAACTGCATAAGTATCAATGAATTGTACAATTAGGTTTGAGAAACTCGCTGTAATGTCTATAGTTCATGCCCTTTACATAAAATACATCCCTGTATGATATAGTTGCCCATTTATAATTATTATTATTTGGACTGTGTGCCAGAATGGAGCTTGAAAAATAGGAATTGTAAAGTGTTTACAATGATATAATAACAACGATAACTTTCTTCTGAATGTACAACAAGTGTGTTCATGGCTAAATATATAAATTTACAGAATTTAATTTTCTGATGCTTGCACTATACCATCAAGACGTAGACATTGGTCACGGTTGAAGTGATGTGATCAGAACAACCCTCTGTATACTCTATCTCTGGAATCTGTAGAACAAGGCCTCGCATAAAGGCAGAGTAGGAGAAATTGAGTGGGCGGAGGGAATCAGTACACGCTGCTGGAAAGGATGGTAACTTCACTCGCTCTTTCCCCTCCACGCAATCCCGTTCCCTCGCACGCTTTCATTAGTCGAATCCCCTGGAGTCACTCCTTGCGCAGATATTTGCTACTCCCCGATGGTACAGTGGTAGCGTCGTCGCCTTGTTCAAGGAGTCCCGGGTTCGATACCCGGTGGAGGAACATATTATTTCGGATCCCACTTTAAACTGTAGGTCCAGTCCCGATTAGCCTCTCTGTGCATAAAGTGGACTTAAAACAACAACTCAATTCAACTCGTTTGCTAGCTTCAGATATTGCCGGGACAGAGTATGGCGACTTTTACTCATTTCGTCGCTATGAGTCCTTGAGAAACTACAATTTATCTCTGGTCTGGTACGCATGCAACTTCTCACTACGGATTGAAGGTTGCAACTGATATTTTTTGTCGGAAAATAACAACGTTTTCAAAACTCTATGAATAAACAGTGAATCACAAAATAGTTGTCTGTCAGTACTTTAACTCGGTTTTGATACGAAGAATTCCGTATAATTTTTCCATCACAGTTTCTATATCCTACCATACTACCGTTTTTTTCGATTATCTATGATGATGACCTTAACCTTACATTCAGGATAAAATGCCATTTTCGAGGACTCGTAGCGTCGAAATGATGCAACAACGAGGAAAACTTTATGAACTGTGGATGTTTGTTGGTGTTATGTGGCGACACCCTATATATGAAACTTTACCTGATAGACAATTTAGCTTTAACGACCCTCAACTCCAGTTACAACCAAAAGTGAAGCCATTGTTCATGCATTAAAATATTGAATGCAGATTACCAAGTTCACTTAGGTCCTTAATCGTTCCACAGCCTCGGATTACAGGCGAATGTTTTTGACATACAAGAACCCTGGGTTGAAGTGGAGGAAGCCATCGATCCATTGTTGGGAGGGGGAGTTAATTGTTGGAAATTGTAGGCTATTAGATGTCAATTTGCAAGGGTGGGTCGGGAGATCCCATTCCGTTTAGCGTCTGTTTCGCTCAGGTGGCGACGTGAGAAAGACACGCATCGCCGATTGTCATGACGTCTATTGATGTCTTCTCCAAAGCATTACAATCGGTTTCCTGCAGTGTTGGTCTCATACTTTCAGTAACAACCACAGCAGCGCTATCGTCAGACCCCACTAAGAGGATATGTAAATTCAGAGCCGTATAAATTCACACAAAAGTCACTGTTTCATAGTAATCTTTTATTTACAGTAGTGGCATTAATTCTTAATACTTTTAGTAAAATGTTAATTTTTTTAATAATCTCGAACGTAAAGCTATATTCTGTATAGAAATATTATCAAGTTTAAATGACATCGTTCAGTAACTTCAATAATTACATCTGAGTACAGCATTGTAGTCTGATTATTATTGTTATTGTTATTTTCAACCAACAGAACGCTTGTGTGCGATTGTTGTATAGTAGGTCAACTGTGAGCATCATTGTTGTACATAATTCAGTAACTTCAAGAATTGCATCTTGCTCGCAGCATTGTTGTCTGATAATTTGTATAAATTCAGAGCGGTATAAATTCACACAAAAGTCACTGCGTAATAGTAATCTTTCATATACTAAAAAGAGGTTCTATCAAGTTATAGACCGGATGAGGTCCCTCTCTTTGGAGGGTGAGGACTCCACTCTTATTCTCATTTTCCATGGAGATTAGGGGTCCAAATTTAGAATCCTATCGTATAGTTGTTGACAGAGAGGGAGCTTATAATAACTTCAGTTAATGCTGATCATACTGACCTTAATTCCAGTAGCCAAGACTTATCCGAGAGGACGTCTTCACTTCAATCCGTGCAGATCACTTCAATCAGCTCTCTAAAACTAGGAATCTCCTCTAGAACTCACATCGTTTCCTATCTGAGATAACTTCTTCACTCGGAACCGTGAATATGGAAATTGCCTCATCTCTCCAAAACAAGGAATCTCCTCTAGAACTCACCTCGTTTCTTATCCGAGAGAACCTCTTCAGTTCAATTCGTAAAGGCAATTGTCTTCTAAAATAACAAAATTTCCCCAGAACTCACCCCATTGTTTATCCGAGAGAAGTCTTCTCTTTAATCCGTGAAGATGAGAATTGTGTTGGCTCTCTAAAGCTCGGAATTTTCTCCAGAACTAATCTCGTTGCTTGTCCGAGAGGCCATATTTACTTGAACTTGTGAAGATGAGAAAGTTTACCGTAGCTGTAAATGCAACAAGGAATCTTCTCCACAGAACCAGCTAGTTGTCAACAGAGAGAGCATCTTCACGTTAGCCCTGTAAGATGAGAGATCTGTTGATGCCTGGAAATACCCCATACACGTGCTTCTGTGGAATTACGAAGAGTTTCCTGTTACTTTCCAGTCCAAGTACTGTGTGTCATGCACTATTCAGTCCACTTGAACCTTTAAAAAAACATAGTGAACGGGGCCAAAGTGAAGAGTACCGATTTGCAGCTGCCATTCCTTCCAGAACATCGGTCCCCTATGCCTCTTCGATGGAGTAGTGGTAATTGTTTCCTTGTGTTCAAGGATTGCCGGGTTCGATACTCGGTGGGGGAACTTTGCACAGTGCTTCGGACCCCACTTTAAACTGTAGGTTCAGTCCCGATTAGTCTATCTGTGTGTAAAGTGGACTTAAAACAACAATTCAATCAATCAAACATTAGTTTCGAAATTGATTATAAGCTCGACAATTTTCAGTACACTGGTTCATTTAATAAATATTTGCTATTCACAATTTTAACTCCGGAAGCATTATTTTCTCTAGAAGAAACAAATTTAGGGAGCTTCGATGGCATAAGCCAGTAAACAAATATGGTTACAAAAGCAGTTGCGAAGTTGTATGTATATGAATGGACTTCCTATTTGCTTTGAAAAAGTCTTTAAGTAAGTATGTATTAAATGTGCCACCTATTTCTATTAAAATAAACAAATGACATATTTTATCTCTAATATTGACTTGTCTTACTTTATAATATGTAAAACCACCCTTCAAACATAATATTATGTGCATATACTGTACATCTAAAAACATGTGTAATTCTCCGCTGGGAAAGAGATAATTCTTTAATTATGTTGTTGACATCTTCATTGACTAATATAGTAGAGCTTTGTTAATCACAAAATACATTAACGGCACTTGAAACAATGTTACTTCAGAAAAATATTGTTTGCTTTTATGGAGAGTAGGGCGGTAGAAGTCGGAGAGATATTTTACTTTTATAATAAGTTTGACTTGTCTGTTTCTTTTTAATCAGTTTGACTGCCACAATTAATAAATAATTGGAAGTAATCTTTTGTAAAGAGCCTATATATTTCATTCTTTACTTTTACTATCCATCGTCACTCATTTCCCTAATTTATCTGAGATTGTAAAGTAAGCTATTTTACTAAAATTTCTCCCTACATACTAGGTAATCATGTTTGAGAGCTTTGTTCTCCAGACGTCTGACTGCCACGCGGGAGACCCGGTTCGATTCTAGAGGTAGGTGGCTTCAGATAGAATTCTTAACAGCAAAATCCATGCATGCTCTGCAGTTCCTCCAGCCTCTAATAAATAGATTGGAGGAAAGTCGATTGGAGCATGGTGCTGATCGCATCACCTCGGTAAGTGGTCGAGTCTCGTGAACGTGTGGATTCTTACTTCCACATTCACCTTGACGTCATGGTGAAATGTGTCGGGATTAGTCTTTACGTTTTACCTTCTAGCAGTAATCAGTTTTTTCCCAGTACACAAACATTGTAGTTTTCATTTCCTCCATACACATTTCCATTTCCCCTAAACGTCCCACACGAGATATTGATAAAGACACTGGTCACTGGTTTGACACGTTGCGTAAATCAAACCAGTCAGCGGTCTAAAAGACAATGTACTTAACATGGTCTCAATTCAATTACTGTGATCTCTCTGGTAGCGTAGTGGTAACGTCGTCGCTTTGCAATCAAGGGATTCCAGGTTCGATACCCGGTGGAGGCACATATTGTTTCGGATCCCACTTTAAACTGTGGGTCCAGTTCCGATTAGCCTATCTGTGCATAAAGTGGACTTAAAACAACAACTCAACCCTGTTACTATGTTTAGAACCTGAGAGACACGGCGTGCCCAGTTGTGGCCGTTTCTGAAATGGTAACCGTTGCGTTTGAAGGAAACACCATGATTCATGCTGTTTGTTGAAGTTTTTCACAAGGATATACGTACAAATATGAATTACGTATTGTGAGGTGTGTGTGTTTGTGTGTATTATGTGTGTAGTTTTCTTATGTTCTGCTTTTGTCTTCACGAGACTTATTATTTGTCATAGATGTGGTTTGACCTCAAATTACTTGCCTACATTTCCTGCACCAAATTACGTGCCATCATTTCCTCGGTGGTATTTGGAAATGCAGCCCAAAGCTTCGCTCAGGGGAGACAGAGCAAATGCCCATTTCAGTGGACTCCCGGAAGGAAGTAAATATTTTGATCTGCGAGTAAATTGTTTATTTAGTGAAACGAAACGAATGAAATGTTCAAGACCTTCTATGTAAATTAGACTTTTGTTATCTTGTCTTTGGCCACAGGGATGGACAATTGCTGTTACTAATGAAACAGCTTGGGGGCTCGACAATAATTCGAAATACCTATAGTGCACGCAACACAATAGTAGGAGTTCCTTCTAACTCAATGATCAGCAAGGTTGAAAAAGGCACCCTTACGTGAGGTCGTGCCCTTGTATCAACTAACGACATCTCGGAAACTAGTAGGGATAGAGAGATGAAATTTGCTGCAGTGTTAAGCCTAACAGAAAAAAATGTTTAACATTTTCGATATGTATCGTATACGTCAAATTTGATAACCTAAAACATATACGAAATACTAACTTCATATGTTATACATATATTCTCGGTTTGCTCTAATATCCGGCAGTTCTAGTCAACAAACAAAATTAATCGAGCCGCCCCCCGTGGAGGAGTGGTACGACGTCAGGGGTTCCGGGTTCGAATCCAGGCCTGGGCATGGATGGTTGCTGGTGTCCATTCATCAATTTGATCACTCATCCCTATCTTTTCTTTGCCTCCACGATGGTGTAGTGGTAACATCGTCGCCTTAAATCAAGGGGTTCCAGGTTCGATACCCGGTGGAGGCACATGGCACAGTGGTTCGGATCCCACTTTAAACTGTAGGTCCAGTTCCGATTAGCCTTTCTGTGCGCAAAGCGGACTTATAATCACAAATCAATCAATCATCCCTATCTTTGCAAATTAGACAAAAGTGGACAAATAGCGAAGTAAAATAAAGCAATCAATAAAAAAACTAATCGATACTTATAAATGTCTGTGAAGATATTTCAACGAATTCTCAGTCTATAATCAACCAAACCAACTCTTTGAGTTACAATTTCAGTTTTGATTATTGAGTGGAAACCACCACAAGAAAATGCTCTGTAAGATGAAACACACCCACAAAGACAATATATACACTTCTAAAAAAAAATAGAATCGAGTATGCATTTATATGCACTTCCAAACTGGATCTAAAGTAGTTTAAACTGAAATGAATTTTTAGTTATTAAGTTAATTTAATATTGACGAAGAAGAAAGAATACGACTTAGTGAAAACTTCGCCATCTGTTTAATACAGCTTGAAATTTACAATTGATCGAAAATGAAGAAATGAGAAAATGCAAAATTTTTCTATCTAGTGTCAGTTTTACCCTTCTTCATGACGAGTTGCATAAAAAAGATGTTTGACACAACAACCTCAATTAGCTACTAAGGATGACGGAGGCCTACCATATGAAATGCACATGTAATATCAGCGTGTTTCTCAAGATTGTTCTCAAACTTCTTGTGCTTTCCGACCATCTTCCTGCTTGCTATGCAACCGTGTCTACCAAATGAACATTTCTCCTCTTACCCCAGCTTCTCGAATATGCTATGTCATAAGTTATACTTCCCGGTATTCACTCGTGTTATTTTCGGTTGCTGAAATTCCTGTGAGAAACTTTACTGAATAGAAGCTAGGGAAGGTAGAGGACTCTGCTTTAGGGAATACACAACTAATTTCTAATTATGAAGTGTTTTGAGTCAACTTTTCACGTAATTGAATTCAAACACACTCCGTCTCTCCGATTACTGTTGCAAGCATTTCTGTGAGTCGAGTAGCCTATAACAATGCTCTTAGTGTATTTTAGCCTTTCGAGATTTGCAAGTACCTATCCTTCTTTTGGACTTTTCTGCATTCGTTGGTTATCCAATAGTCTATTTGCACTAGCTTAATCTCAGGCTTGGTTTTAATGGAGGCTTTGTAGGTTTACAACGTGGGGTAAATAATTTGAAAAGTGCCAAAAAAGTGAGATATTTAATAGGTGATAAAATATAAACAATGTAACTAAACGTCGGACATAATTTGGCCTAAAAGTTCTAATTGAAATTGTGTGCAAGGGCTCCTCACGATGTTTGTTAACACCAAGGTCTGGCCTGATTGTGTTACATCGTTGAAATACAGACTGAAAGAAACATTTTCCGAGTTTTTTATGTCATGTAGTAAAAATCACGGTCACACAAGTTAATTACGATGGGTGAAAGTGTAATTTTCTTCTTGAGTTACCACGTATGTAAATCTGGGCATTGATAAGAAAAACCTTACTACTACAATGTACCTAACTGCCATACTATTCTTTGCATGAATTTAGTCTAGGGACTAATATCAAACCATATTTCAACCTTAAAAAGTAGCCTATTCTTGCCTAGGAAAGAAATCATCAATCTTATCTATGCATACAGAATTCTGTCTAAATGCTATATATTACACGCACATAAATCAAAACCTGTAATGTTAGTTCATTGGTTCTGATTGTTCGACTAACTGACAAAGAAGTAGAGTTTATATTGTAACATATTCGAACACGCATTTCTTATCTTAATACTTACACCTTAATCTATAGGCATCGAACACTTCAAGTGGGACGAACAGAGGATTGGTGAATAGAGAATATTTGTGTATTGAAGTTTAGATTTCATAATTCATCCGTATCACCACATGGTTTATTTGTAGCTTTGTTAGTCTCCATGATTAAGAAATATCCTTTTTTGACTCCACTTGAGTAGAAATCATTATATCATTTAAAATAATATGGGTAGATCTTTCGGATCTAGGGATTTTATGTTGCTGTCTCTGAACCAGTGCCGTTGCAGTTCCCGGATGAACTCTTCCTTTTCACTTGGGCTGTTTCATCACTGGGAGGAGTAGGCGATGTGATTGGTCACTTGAGGGGTTGCCTTTCCTATGCGTCACGGCAGACCCGCGAAACAGCCAATCAAGCGAACATGTTCTTGTAATTTTCCCGCGCCCTGATGCTATTTGAGGTCGGTTATAACTTCGACTGTAGCATAGAGATTACTCAATAGGTGTCCTAAATTGATTGAAAAATAATAAACATTAGCAGGCATATATTGAACAGTGGTCCAGTTTTTAATCCACGTAGCTACCATATAAAAAAATTGAATTTGAATATCAGGTTGTATGAGGCTCTGGAGCATATCCAGTCTCTTCAATGTAAACCTAAGAGCGGGCCTGAGGGATAATAGTTACAAGAGAACAAGCGTGGCAAGACTATGGCGCATTCCTCCCCACCTCTACCAAGAACGACCTCCCCGATGGCGTAGTGGTAACGTCGTCGCCTTGCAATCAAGGGGTCCCGGGTTCGATACCCAGTGGAGGCACATGGTAGTTCGGTTTCCATTTGAACTGCAGATCCAGTCTCGGTTAACCTTCCTGTGCATAAAATGGGCTCAAAACGAAAACTCAAACTCTACCAAGGCCGAGATGGAGAATACGTGCTCTCAGCGGGAACGGGGTACAAGTTTACTCACTTCATTTTTAAATTGGAGATATCTTAAGAATTTGACGACATGGCAATTGCTCATAAGAAACGCAGAAATATCTAATACATCCTAGGAAAACCAAAGTACTGCATTCACGTGAACGTCACGAATGCCACATATTGAATAACCTGACGTGACTTCTGGAAGAAAATCAAGTTCATCAGCATCTCGTCTCGACCGCATTCGTTGCAGTGTGTTTTGATAAGCCCTGTTAATGTAATCTTCCCTCGACCTTGAACGTCAACAGTTAGTTCGCTTGTATACAGTGTGTGTGCATAATTGTCGGCTTTCATTGCAAAATACGCCGCCTGTGATTTGTTAATTAACTATTGAATTGCCAATTAGCTACCTTGTTAAACGGAGTAATGACTTGACAGAACCTTGTTCGTCTTTCTATTAGTTAGGGTAGTCAGCCAGGAACAAGCTTCTCGCTCTCGGAACCACGATATCTAACTTTAGACTTGCCCTTTGGTTGCTTGAATAGAGAAACTTGCCTAAAATCCTGAAGGCATAATTTCTTTTCTCTCCGATTTTCGTTCTGCGTTACTGCTTCCCACGGTGATTAGTAACTTCGTAAGCTTAACATGTATTTCTACTTCTACAATGCTACATTATACTGACTCCTCTGTTTTAGTCCTTCAAAGTCTAGTATCTTCTCCCAAATGACTACTAACTGAGATAAACAAAATAAAAAAAAACAAACAATGGGGTACAGTGGATGAGGGCTATGTACAAACTTTAATATTTAGTAATTAAAATGGAACACTAACATACAAACGAACGAACAATATTGTATACTTTTTCATTCACCCACGTAAGTTACCTCTATGTGGGAGGCAAGTTACATGTTAGAGTCTTACCACGCAGTAGATAACATTGCTGGGCCCCTATTAATCCTAGAGCCAAAAAACTGCATATAGTGAGAACCAATTGATCTAAATAGATTATTGATTCAACGTCTAAACTACACTTTTGTTCAATTAGATACACGAAAATTCTTTTCATTCCAAATTTATTACAAGTACATTTAATTGTTAACAATTTCAAGCCACAATTTACGTTCAAAGATTGTATCAATATTCAATAACAGGAATGCTAATAAATATTACACTAAGATTTAGATTTATAACAATTATATAATTTGAACTTGGCCTGCAGTTTGGTATCCCCCTGTGTACATGTTAAGTGGTTAAGCACGGACATAATTCTTTACTTTATTCGTAAGTAACACCATACAAAGGGTAAGTTGTTGAAGTTTAAAAAAAAATAACCCTCCATGTTTAAGTACGAGTAGATAGGCTAATGCCCTTGATTATTTCATACTTTAGTTATTGTACTTAACTGCAATGCATACTTCCCCAAGTGCATGTCGCTTCGATACCAGAGACCAAGCGGATTTTTTCACTCGGACACGAAGCCTCGAGATTACATAGCGTGTGACGTCAGAACACATATGTGAGTGTTGCCAAGTTGAAATTGGGGTGATAACTTCATCATTGTCAACATGGTTTACATTATTCTTTAATCGTGTGATTATTTTACATACGACCAGTGGCGGAATAACGGTTTTATCTTGGTGGAGCTAGAAGGGGGTTGGCGGTTGACCATGATCCAAGTTTCGAAAGGTTTCATTCATACACTTGGTATTTTTTATCCCTAAGCTCCATATCTTTCATTTTTTAGAGTAAACTTCACGTATAGTTTTCTACTTTTGAACATGTTCTACTGACTAACGAAAGCTTTCCTTGCATTCTACTATTTTTAATAGCACTTCCTTATCTTCTCTTTCACTTGGATGCCAAAATAATCATGCACTTGCTTCACCTCTTGTATTTATATTCAGATGATTCTTTCCTATGTCTCCTACGCTCAGAATTTTTATTTTGTTTTTCTCAACATTCGAACCATATTTTCATCTGAGTTAGTCTCAAAATTCTGCAACTTTTACACATTAACTCTTTCGCTGCGGAATTCTCTGGCACACAATATCCCTTGGCTGCGTAATTAAATTTGAAAATATATTTTTTTTATAAAAAAATAGTTTTCACAATTACATTGCATTATATATGAGAGAGAACTTACAAAAGTCATTCCTTGAACTGGAAAACCATTCTGTACTCCCTGGTGGTATGATATTTTGAAAAATTTTGAAATTTTGAAAAAAAAAATTTTTTTTAGAAAGTATAATTTTACAAAATTACATTGCAAAATATGTTATAGAGAACTTGCAAAAGTCATTCATTGCACTGGCAAACCATTCTGTGGTCCCTGGTGGTATGATATTTAGAAAAAATTTGAAATTCCTGCACATAGATCTATGCTGTTTTGCACTCTACTCCATGATGTTACGGACGGCGGTACAAATTCTTCATCAGACACTACACAATCACTGTCACCACTTGAAGTCTCATAAAAACTGTCGCTATTGTCGTCACAACTTAATTCACCTTCTGATTCTGAGTCTGAAAATAACAGTTGAGTAACATCATTATCAGACAAGTGTTGACGACTTGACGAAGCCATGCTGTTTACATTCGAACATGCATTTGAAACTGACATGTCAGAGCACTCAACGCTCGTATGTCAAAGAATTCTAAACGGAGGCGTAATTAGCGACATCATACGGATAAAAACAAAACTACAAGTTCAAATAGTTCCAAATACTATCAACAGATGTCAGAAGGCTACTAAAAGCGACGTACTGCGGAAATGCGACACCCGCAGCGAGTGGAAGTATGAAGTCGCAATAATGCGACTTCCGCGGAGCAAGGCACCTGACGTGCTGTGCATAAATGCGACGACCGCAGCGAAAGAGTTAAGGCACACTCAATCCAGGCCACTTCACACTTGCCTGCAGGGATCGCGACTGAAATTCATTTCAGTTCGAGTTCTCGTTCGGGTCAGACTGAATCACTCCTCGCTTTATCAGTTCTGGTTCGGCGCTGCAGACCGAAATCGGATAGGTAATTCGGACTCAAACTGGAATTGACGCTGGCAATTTCTACTCACGCCCAGACGAACCGAAACTTGAAGCTCCTCATGCAAAAGATTTCTGGTTTGCACCACTTCAGAAACCAGTTTCGGGTAAAACAGTTCGACATATCGGTTTGAGAATACAGTCCACCGCACTGCGGAGGCGAGTTTTGGTCCGGAATAATGGTTCGAGCGACTGAAATTGGCCAAACTACTGCAGGGAATCGGTTACACCTTCGAAATGCCTCAAATCTGTGAGGCGCGCAGAGGAAAAGTGGTTCAATGTGTACAGAGGACAAAAGACCAAGCCGTTTCATACAAAACACTCACTGGTGTCATGGTTGCCATATCTACTATTTATTTATTTTTATTTAATTTTAAAGATAAAAACTTGATAAAATCAATATGCTGGTTATATGTGGTGCTTTGAATATAGTTAAAAGGAAGAGTTTAAAGTAATTGGAAATGCAGGGTTGTCATATCTAACCTTATTATTTTTAAACAAGTAAGTTGAAAAACTGTATGCTGGATATTAATGCTACTGCATATATAACTAAATAGGGATGCTTTACAACACCAAAAATGCAGGGCTGGCAACTTTCGTTTAAATGTTTGATGGTATAAATTTGAGAAGCGGTATGCTGGTTATAGGGCTATGTATGTATATGAATGTAATCGATTTTGAAAATTTTAAATGATTAATCACGTTAGTTTTATATTTTTAAAGCTATGAAGTAAAATCAGTATTTAATGGTTATTTATGCAACTGCGGAAACGATTTATTGATTTGATTCATTGATTTTTTGTTATTTTGCGTCACTTTTCTGCCACTTTTGGCTAATCGCGACGATGAGGATGCGGATTGATATGAAGAAGGAACACTTACAAAGCATATCCAAGCCCAGGCCAGGATCGAACCCGGGACTCCTAACGTCGTAGCACGCTGCGATAGAGGAAACCATCGAAATAGCGAAGCTAAAAATAAAGAAATACCGGGCTACCGTATTTAACATTTTACTTTTTGAAGCAACAAATCGATATGCTGCTTACGTATGGTAATGTTTTAAAGAAAATTGGGAAAATTTGGAAAAAAGACAAATACAGTGTTACTGTATGTTTAACTTTCTGAATCAAGGAAACTGGAAACGGTGAACTGCTCAGCTATCAGAAATCTAATCAAATTGTGAAATGTTAAAGAAAAGTGAAATGATATGGTGGTTATGACTAACTTACTTAAAAATTAGAAAGACAAAATATGCGTGCTGCGAGAATATGGCCTCCCCGATAGCGAAGTGGTAAGTTCGCTGCCTTGTAATCAAGGGGTCACGGGTTTGATACCCGGTCGGGGCACATTCTACAGTAGTCTGGATTCCACTTAAAACTGTAGGTCTATTCCCGATTAGCCTAGCTGTGCATAAAGTGGACTTTCAACAAAACTCAAACATGAACAGGAAAAGTGAAATTGAAACTTATAACAGGTGGCGCAAAAGTCATCATCCTATTTTAACTGACGTTTATTTTGACATCTAGTTATTTATATTAGTAGTGTTTTGTCAGTTTATTAGAAGACCTCACGAAATTTATTGTGTGCGAAATTGAATACGTATACCCCACACACAGCCCGCGAAACATTAGCTCCTTTGCGTGACACACTTCCGGGCAGAGTAATAGCCATGGCCGGCCAAGTCCCCCGATTTGACCGCTCCAGATTTTTTTCCTTTGGAGATATTTGAAGTCATTGGTTTATGTGAATAAGCCAGAGACATTACAGCAATCAAAGAACAATATTCAGCATGAAATTGAACACATTTTCCCGCAGATTCTTTCCAACACCAACAACGCAATAAAAGAGCCCAAATTTGCATCAATTTGAATGGTGGTCATTTATTGGATGTTATCTTTACAAATTGAGGACGTAAAACTTACAAGTATCAATAAAAGTTTAACACAAAAAAAGCTTTGTTTAATTTACAATCCAAGCTATAGACTAAGAAAATCAGATGATGACTTTTGCGACACCTTGTACTAAGAGGAACGGAAAATTGATCAATGTTTCTGCAATTACACGCAGAAACGAAATAGTTATTTTTGTTTTACATATATTTTTGTAATTCTTTTTTCTGTACTTATCAATTCTCTTCTGGAAGAGGTTTAAATAGAAACTCGGTAAGATTTCCTTCGTTTAATTATTTCTATTATTAGCCTGTCATGATTTCCAACGTTTTTGATACATTGAACTAACGATAAGGAGTTTTTGTTCTTGTATATTGTTTGCAATAATTCTGGACATTTTGTAATTAAGATTAACCGAGAGTTGTTCGAAATGATTTATTCATTCACATCTTTTTAAAAGTCTTCTTGTTATAACAGATAAAACGGAACAGCAAGCAGAAGTTTAAAAATGAAGACCCTAGCCACAGTTCATATACCATAATTCGAATACAATTGGCAACACCTGAATCTGATTGACAATGCGACGATTTGCCTGTGCGGATAAGGGATCATACACATCGCCACGAGCGAACCTTGCTTGCGATTGTCAGACACTCCACTGCAGTTTCTTCCACCGTCCCTCTTACAAGCATCACAACACTAATCCGATAGCCGATAGCACTGACGTCAATTACCTACAAGCAACAGATCACGAAAGAAAATAGCGATCTTGTGGGGGAGGTATGAAAACAGACAACCTCGCCATGCAGAAAAACTGATTTCTTGAACTGGTTTACATTCCATTCCACACCGATCAAACCCGAACTGAATGTGCTGTGTTTAATCACACGAAGACTGAAACTATAACCTGAATCTGAATATCTCGGTATTCCCGAACTGAATTTTCTTCTCAAAAAATTTCATTTCAGTGAACTGTTAATGTGCCGCGCAGTAAACCAGTTCGGGCCAAATCTAGTCCGAACCGAAATTGAACCAAAACTCCGTGCTCACTTACGCGAGACTGAAATTAGTCTCTGCCGTTTTAGTTCAGGTTCAGGAAGACTGAAAGTACGTCGGAATCAGTTTTTTTATTATTATTTCGGTTTAGTTTCAGTCGCGATCCCAGCTTACCTGTGCTTATATACAGAGAGAATTTGAGGAAAGTCAAATTGACCACTTAAAGAACCTCGTGTTATGCAACCCGTTTGACATTGAAGTATTTTGGGTTGCCTACTATAACGGCTATTGTCAAGTTATTCCGTGGAGGGTAAAGTGCTTTTCTCAGTCTGTAAACACGTTCCTAGATTAATTAAGTTTTCAGGGATCGTATAGTATTCGAACAACTTGAAATTTGGTTTTGTATCCTTAATGCTTTAAGGCACAACCAAATTTCTTGGCAGATCTGTCCAAGTAGCACTTAGTGTCGACAGCCATAATGTTACGTTTCGGCCGTTCGCCGGCTTAAACTGCTTGGCTGTGAGAGAATATGTATGTGAGGAACAGAATAATTTAAGTTTATCGCCCTTTACCAAGGAGATGAGCACGCACGAGCCAGTAAGATAACTCAACACTGATAATGATAAACCCGAAGTGCCACACTGTACCTGGTTTCTTTCGAGGTTCCTTGGCTGAGCCACGACGGGGCGCTGTGTCGGTCCATCGAAGGTCCTCAGTGGGTTCGCCCAAAACCTATAACTCACAACACATTTCGCGCCTTGTCACCCGGGGACTGCCGGCGTTTTTGATTATACACAGCATATTTTTTCCGTCTCGTGACAATAATGCATAGTGGAAAGTGCAGCTATTTCGATATATTTTGTCAGCACATAATCATGTAACGCATTTATCGTTATCAACCTCTAACTTTTCTGTCTATTTACTTCATTATGTATGGATATAAAGTACAATGCACATGCTTCTTATTACAAATCTCTCATCTAGCTACAGTTCATAATTTACATAAAACACTGCCTTGAAATTATATTTAAGATATTTTTTCTGAATTTAGTTTGAACGTCTCAACATTTGTCTGTATTTATGATATGAGCACTCATACAAGTTTAATTGAAGATTTCGTGCTGTTACTTCTTTGTGGATGCTTTAAGTAGTCAATGTATGGAGAGGGTGTTTCAGTCCTTCGCACGTTTTGAGCTTATTCTTAATGTTTGTGTAAATAGATACAATTCTCTTCTACAGTTGACATTAATTACTTGTTATTGTTTCAAGCATCAGATAACTGTCATGGTTTGGCTAAGGGCGTTTGTAGTATTCGGCGAACTTTTGTGCTATGGTGATTACATACAATTTACATACTAATCATTATCATCTTGTATTAGAAGTAATTAGTCCCACACCGTAACCGTGCGGTCTAAGGTGTCATGCTTTGAGCTCTGGCTACGGGACGCGCGCAGGTTCGAGTCTCCTCGGGAAAGGGTAACAACTTTTCTCATCAGATTTCGTCCTGTATATGGGACCGGTGGACACCCACCATCGTGAGGAAAAAGGGAGCTACAAATAACTAGCATAACCTGGTCATGAAAATCTACGACAACGACTGTGGGTTCGACGTGCTGACCACACGTCACCCCGTATCTGGTTGAATGATCTCCCACCTCGGATGGCTGAGTGAGTAGAATCAGGTGGGAGTGATTTCAGCAGTAGATACGGCCGGACTCTCAATGGGCTGTTGCGCCACTATGCGATTATTATTATTAGAAGTCATTTAATTTAAAATATGGTTGAGAGATAAAAATAAAACAAGTTGGATCTGTAGTTACAATGTAACAGGATACTAATGTACATATAATGAAGAATAGAACGATTATAATTTTATTTTTGCCATTAATTACTCAAACATACCAGCATGTACCCTGAATTATCCTTGTAAAGCATTAATTGAAAACATTCTAGAATTGTCACATTTTTTAAAGTTTGTGAAGACATGCAACCTACGTCACACGAAAATTTCCTAAACATGTCTCCACAAATAGCCAATTAGGTATATACTTCAGGTTATTAATGGACTTTCATTTCAACAACTTGCGAATGTACCAATAACTAACAAACAACATAGAATCATCTTTAAAGATATAGTAAGTTTGGAAATACAAAGTTTTAATACTTATTATTGAAGAAGTAATCTAAATAAGAATTTGAAATATGATGTAGCATATCGTGATGACTTTGCATTCTAATCAGAGCGACTGAAATGGAAGGGGGGGGAGGGTCAGTGAGTGTGGAGTACTCAAGGCGAGTAACAGCCTTTGCTCGTCTCGTTTGTCACTCAAGTTATAAGTCTTGAGACGGGAACATTAGGATATCTAAGAGTAAAGTGTGACTACTAATCTCAGTTTAGATTAGATTTCGTTTTTAAAGATCTTCAGAAAAGCGGATTAATTGATTTCATTACCAACTGAGTTGACTATAGTTTAATAAAACTGTGTCGAACAGTTACAAAATTTTGAAATAATAGTTTTTGAATAACTTATTTTTACTAATTTGGTTGAATGAGGAAATCAAACAAAATCATGTAGGGATGGTGGTAATAATATTCTTACAGATAACCTGAATTGTTCATATGGAGAGAATGGGAAAATCTAGTTTCAGCCATACTAACCAATAAAGAATTTGGAAGCCGCTGTAGGAGATGACCTAGAGAGAATGATACTTGAAGATGGGAGAAAAAAGCAGAATATAGAAAGTTGTGGTAAACTAATGTTGAGATGGCCGAAACTCACCAAATATTGTAGTGTTCTATGTAGGAGAAGAGATTGGATATGAATATCGAGGTTAGTCTGATAATGTCGTCAAATACAGGCTGGAGGGACAAAGAGGAACCACGGAAACTCATGGTCACAAAATTTTCAGTCACGCTCACCGAGTATTGAGTTCACTTTATCCACAGATAAGCTAATGAGGAATAGACTCACTGTTTAAGTGTGATCCGAATCACCGTGTCTACATCGGGTATCGAATCCGGGACCTCTTGATGACGAAGTTTCCAGTACGCATTGAGGAGACTTTGAAGAATACTTCAGAAGCAATTATACTGATAAGCTAACACGTGAGTTATAGATATGGTGTCGTTCAGCAAACATTTAAAATTAACAAGGGCTGAGTTTCCCTTGGCACTCTTACTTCTGTAAGTATTTCTTTTTTTAGGAGGAAACGTTAGGTCTTTTTACGTCAGCGTGCAGCAGCATAACTGGGAGTCGCTTGGATTGGTTTTGAGGTGAGAGGGGAAATAAGGGGGCTGTTATTCACTCACAGAGTAGATTAAGAAAGTTTTTCCAAGTTGCTTTCTTGTTGCTAGTTGCGGACAGGAACTCGTAGCCCACAGGACCAGCGAATGGTTTCCCACGAGAACTTTCCCCACCTGGGACTAAATCGACTTGCCCCCTCCCTCCCTTCACACTGGCCACCGAAAAGGAAACATCTTGATTACCTGCTTTGACGGAAAATGTTCTACTAACATGTCGTTCCACTGTTTGAGTAGTTTTCACCGTAACGCCCTTCATTCTGAATTCGGTTCTAAGCGATTGCTGTACTCCTTCAATTGTTGCGAGTAGGACTTACTCAGTTGGGTGACTTTTCTGCATTTCAAACTGCAAAATTACACCCGTTGCCATGTTTCTGCCAAACACTTTACAGTGTCGTAAACACTCTGTCTAAGAGTTATGCATAAAATTAAGGGGTCGTAAGGGCGGATGCGGTAATATTTCATTTTGGAGATCCCCTATAAAAATGTACGCTCCACACAGAGAAGTAAATGCATTAAATTATGCAAAAGATGCATACAACTTTAGATTAAAACAAAGCTGTAAATACTTCACATGCTGAACATACATTTATTGTTATAAATCGTATTAATTCACAAGCTAAGATACATTAAGTATTTTATAAACTTTAATCCGTATGAAACTAATTATTTTCTAGTTCCGAAACGTAATTAGACCTTCATAATATTTACGCGAAGGTTTACTTTAGAGGACTGTAGCAAATAATGCTATACAGGGTGTCCATAAGTGTTGGAACACTCAAGTAAAACAACTACAGATAGGGAAAGCAAATCATAATAATCATATAAAAGCATGCTATAAAGAAAGGGGATAAGTTTTAATAATCAACTTGGCGACATTCTTCAAGTCTTGGAGCAAATTTAATTTTCTTAAATAGAAAGGTGATTATATGACGTATCAAAATAAACCAGAGTTTCACGAGAAACACAACAATGTGATATCGTCAGAACGACTCGACTCCAGGGATGTTAGAGCGAATGCGACAGTGCTTCTTGCGACGACGGGGACCGCTATTGTGAACAGCTACTGTCACTTTATCGTCGTAGAGTACTTTGGATACACTGAAATAATGTCAGTATTAAATCTACAAACTGCATCTTTCAGTTATCTTATTCCACTGTCATAGGTAGCCTCAACTAGTTTTGGCTTATAACTTTTTAATGACGTGTTTTCGGACTGGGGTTTCCTCATCCGGTATTGGTACTCAGGTCAGTCACCATTCACCCTGTCAGTTTGATTCAAGTTCACGAAAACACCCTGTATATTAATTCTGGATAATACTTTTGTAAATACTGCTGTGAATGTTTTTGTATAATTCCCTTCTCCACCTTTTCTTTATCTTTACTTTGGCTGAGATCTAGAATGTGTAGAACCTTGTGCGTCCCATGTACTGTACTTTTGGACCCCGATATGGTACACTCAGTCGATAGGGAAACTTCTTTAGTATGCTTCTTACAAAATCAAACGGTGCAGCGTCCAGTACTGTGCGCGGTGCCGAAACACAGGAAAGCGACTTGTGGAATTTCCATGCCAGATATCTGGAGATCTTTACGCAGGTTAGAGGGTAATATTTTTCCACCGCGATCTCGGGTCATTCCGACGATGTTTGTGTATTTCCGGCATTCTATATCGAAGAAAAGACAAATGCTGACTATCATTTCCCAACATACAGCGATTTGGTGATCTCCCTGGAGGACGAACTTCAAGTTAGAATTATTCTATTGATGTCTTTGGTGCACACTAAGAATCAGCGTGTAGTTGGAGGTAAAGGCAGCTAAGTATACACCGTGTACTGTGATCAGGTTAGAGAATGTGCGGATCCGAATCTCCACAGCCCCAATGTACGTACCTCATGGCACGCAAGTCTCCCAAACAGAGTGGTATAAGATCCACCATAGCATTTGAAACATTGATGGGAGCAGTGGGGCTAGTATCGCTAGCAAAAGTTACGGGGAAGCCTGTAGTTCGCATATTTTCCGAGGTTTCAGAAGTCTTGGTGCTACTATAATACCACTTTCATCTTGTAATCATCGATTTGCATCGGACACATATTGCATAATGTTTCGGATTTCAATTTGAACTCTAGCCCGATTATCCTCTCTGAGAGTGGAATAAAGACAAACAAAAATACTTGGCACGATTTAATGCACAACCGGTGATAATAGCCTTTTTGGTGGCATGAAATCCTGTACACTTTCTGTACTTTGCAGTGTGGGTTTTCGAGGATGCATATTGATACCACTTTTACGTCAACTGTACAGTGTTGTGCACACGAACTGAAATCGGCGATTTCCTACCTTTACAACGTTTCATCCTACCATTAATGTGAGTAATATACGTTAGTGTGGGTTAAGCTACGTGCATTTAAGAATTTCACAGCTCATTACAACCTACGTTTGCAGGTGACTGTACAAGCAGAGAACGAATATTCTTTAAAAATCCATACCATATTGAGAACACAGAAAACTTGTTCCTCTTCGTTGAAACATGAGGAATTCGATATCCTGCTTTTCTCTTATTCCATCGATATCCCCACAGGAATTTCACAGCATTGAACGCAACAGGGTTTGCCCATGTTTTAGACTGGTCAGACCGTCATGCCTCTCTTACCCTGGCTTAGTGCGGAGGGAATTGGCCTGACCCGATACGGTATTCAATACGTCATTTCGAATATTTGTGGTGACTGCTTGCTTATCGATTAGATGATGGGGCGATATAGAATTTAATAATTTTGTTACTAAGATTTAACGAGAAAGTGAACACCAGCAAAAACATTTCATAATATGTTTTATTATTTCTTATGGGAGATTTCATGCTATAATTGCTGCTTAAACAAAAGTATATATATACAAGTATATATACACACACACAGTGTATACACATTTTAAAATGGAATAGCTGCTATATTTTTCTGAGCATTACAACAATACAATGGTAAAAGTTACAACATAGACACACACAGTTTCTGCGTGCAATTACAATAAGTGCTCAAACTGCAAACCACCAGCCTGAAAACACCTTTGCACACGATGCTGTACATTCCTGATGACATGTTCCAGAGTAGCTACAGGGATTGATGCACAAGCCCTTATGCATACATCACTGTTCCTGAACACTAAAGCTACCTGTTGTTCCATATATATATATATTGGAGTATATATTCTTGGATATCTTTTGCACATACTTACTCAGCCAAAAATATAAAAAATGTATCTATAGAATTCCATCG
The DNA here is from genome assembly GCF_977018435.1 of Lepisma saccharinum. Classification (NCBI taxonomy): domain Eukaryota; kingdom Metazoa; phylum Arthropoda; class Insecta; order Zygentoma; family Lepismatidae; genus Lepisma; species Lepisma saccharinum. The sequence goes on along the minus strand of NC_139231.1, from coordinate 66,305,348 downwards.
ATATCTTGGAAATAGCATATGAGAAGATCTACAGTATTATACAGTTGAAGACCTAACAGATGGTAGTTGAAGACGGTACAACATATTTTGATTGCCTATACGAGTCAAACGATCGTAACACAACGATCAACACATCTGTAATGTTTCTAAAACTTTGGAACCATTCCATCCATAAATATTAAATTTGGTAAGCTGACGGACGTGCCATAAAACTATGTATAAATGTAAAGAAAAGTATAAAACCTAAAGAAAAAAAACATATATGGCAAGTTTTGCAAGTAATATCTCCTTCCAGACGAGAGAGACAATTAGTGATTCAACTTGATGAGATATTTTTATTCATCATTGACTTCACCATTACAATATTCTAGCTAGCAATCGAAATAATCGAACCATATGGATTTCTCAGAAACTACAATAAAAATAGAAATGGAAGACAACAACAAAAACCTAACGTGATATAAAAGATTTCGATCTGAGTGTATACCGATCTTTCACAATCAAGTAATTGGTATATGTCTAACCTTCAACATTTACTCATTTCGCTCAGTTCAATCGAGGTATTCTATATATATATATATATATATATATTGCTCTCGAAAACTACTACAGATACAAAGATGAAATTTCGTGGCTGAAAAAGATATCGGGTTTTAGTACGTAGTACAATGGGATATTTATTACCTCAATGTACAGCTCCATCTCTGTGTAAAAATGACAACAAACAAAATTATAGCTGCCTATTAATAACAAAGAAATGTGTTCTTTTACTGGTAAAATGTTTCCAGTATAACGATTTCACAAAAAATCTTATCTGTATTTAGTTTATTTAGGAAATTATGAAAACTACCAACATATATTTTTGTAATGAAATCACATTAAAATGTAAGAAATATGCTGAAATATGTACTTCAGTACATGCACAAAAGGAAATATTATGGAAGTGGATTGTGTACTGCGACATTGAAGTTACGTTATTTGTGTTGCTGCTTTGCGCGCTGTTGTAAATGAATCTAGGACTTTGTTCTAACTTTAACTTTCAAAACAGTACATAAATATTTAACAACGGGTGTAATAAATATGTAGTAAAATATCAAGAATAAGTTAAATATGTAACTTCCAAAACTTTAGAAATTCACAATCACATTAACATGTATTTATATACAACAGATAAATACGATTATGTAGCTATTAAGATATTTTATATTTATCAAATATGCACAATTTTTGACAACGAAATGACTTTGGATTGCTCATTTGTATTTGTCATATTGAGCATCGCTTTTCTGCCACTTTTGGCAGAGAATGAGTGATGATTAGATGGAATTCATGAATGTACACTCGCAAAGAAGACGCATGCTCAGGCCGGGATTCGAACCACGGAACTTCGGCGGTGAGATCGAACACCACTTAAAAGCGTTCGGCCACCGAGACGGAATTTACTGCTCATTTTTATGAAGATAAAAGCTTTTGTAAAAAAATGATTGACGAACCATTGTGTATTGCTATTAATTCTATAATTTTTGGTGATCACCAAAGTAAAAATAATGTTTATGGCTTGCACACATTTATAATGTTTTGTCCTGATTACAGTTGACGAGTAAGTTTTCAGTGAGAAATAATTTTTCAACTTTGGCGACTAGGTTCAACGTATTAGGAGCCAATGACGCCTAAATGGCAAGAAACAGTTTCTAACACTGTTGAAGCACGTTATTGGACATAGGACATTCGCTAGAGAAAAATATATGTTATTATTTTAGAATTCCTTGGTATAGAGTATCCTGTTTTAATGTGGTGGAATGAATTAAGAAACTTTAGATCTATTCGAACTGCAGGATTATTCAAAAGATCCTAATTTATTCTTACTTTGTTTATAATTGTTAATTTTTGCCTCATGTAAATCCAGGAAACTTTTGTAATGACAATTATTTTCACTTGTACAGTACTTCAATGATCTCCGTACCTATCCTTCAAATATCTTGATTTTAGCATTAGGTTAACAGTGATGGGATGAAGAACAGACTGGAAAGAGACAGAAATTGATGCCAGTGAAGTTCGTTCAATATGCCACTCGAACACTGATTAGTGTTAGTGGTTAGTGGTTAAGAGAGTGAACTAGTAGTATTTGAGAAGGCACGGCTTAAAATCACGCGGTTGTAAGTAATCATGGCTGGGATGTTGAAGTAGTTTTTCGCGATTTCTCAAGACCTTGTGTGGTACATTTAACGGAAGCCATGTACGCTTTATCCTTTTTTGGCCTACCCTATAGTGTAGTGCTTAAATTTATGGCAACACAGAGGAATAAGGTTCGATTCTCAGGTGAAGGTGTAATGGACAGTGGTTGGAGTTCCACTTTACCCTGTGGTTTATTTTCAGATTACAATAAAACCATAATTAAAAGAAACTTTACAAAACCTCTTTTGCTACCTGCTATTTTTATATTACAAGAGTCAAATGAAAGCCTGTCTCCAATAAAAATTGTGGGCAGACTGTATTCAACTCAAATTTACATGAGGTATACTGTTATTTACAAGGCTGCAACACTGATCAAGAGAGCTGCAACACGCCATTTTTGTTATTTTAAAGATGGCGCCTCCTATACACACTTTTACCAGTGAAGAGGAGTTGTTTCTTGTCCTATGTCAGTTTAAAACACTCAGACATTTCTCAGCAAATGAAAATTCAATATCTCTGTGCATGCTTACCACATCAGCAAGCTTACTAATGGAGGAGAGAGTTCGACAATGGCCTCAGTTCGCAGGCAGATTGGTGGAATAGCCTTTGCAGTGGCTCATAAGTAACTGCACGTGGACCCCCAAAGACTTATTCTTCTTAAGGTATACAGGCACTAACTCAACGTTAAAAATATATGTCTACTGATGTACTGATTAGTAATAGGTCTGTGCAGCAAACGTATGGAACCCTACATACAGAAATCTACTAGACAAGAAACAAAAACAAATTAAGGTTTTCATTTGGCTTTTCCTTGTACCTTCCATCTCTGTTTTCAACTGATTTTAACCGAATGCAGAAACACGACTTTAAATTAAATGTTCCTTTTAAATCAATATAATTTCTCGTATGTAAAGAACGCCAATTCTTGGGCTCCACAAATTCTAACTTTAACTATCCTTTAAGACAAAACTAATTAACGTCCCTCTGTTTTCAGATGTTAGTTTGAAATTCTGTATGATTGGGCGACGTAGCATAATATTTACCCCCTATGACATTCTACTCGGCAAACTATAATTTGCAAACATGGGCGTCGGGAGGGGGGGGGGGGGTCGAACGGGTCGGTGGGAACCCCTTTGGAAATTGACATCGTTCATATAAAGATACAAGAAAGCCGAAAGTTTGTTACTATTATTGTTAAGAACAGAAATAAAGTTAATTTAGTTGGTTTCGAACAAATCAAAGTAAGAATGCATTGGATCGAAGACATTGAGTGAAAAATACAGGAACAAGGCTATATTCTACCATTTTCTCCAAAGAACAAATGGTTCCACAGTTTTCAAAATTCTAATAATTACAGTTGTAGGTGAGAGGTCACACAACAAACTTTATGAAAAACAATTCCCCTATAATGTAAAGCCTTTTCTTGAACGAGACGTGCAAAAGGTAGTATCAAGATGCATTTCACATACTAACTGCATAAATTGCAAAATAAATAATGCAAAATAGTTGTACTGTTATGCACTCGTTTCGTTAATCGAGTCTCCCCATTTATATAATAATAATAATAATTATTATTATTATTTCGAACATAATATGTTTTTGTTAGTTTATAATATTTTTTATTGTAGAATAACATTTATTGCTTACTTATTATTTTTCTACAATTCAACTTTTTCCATTTGGCTGACACCTCTGCAAAAATTTCTGGCGACGCCCATGTTTGCGAAGTATCCAGATAGAAAAAAATTGGTGACTTGTGAACAATGTTCTCTAAGGAACACATATTGAAGATAAAATAAACCTGGTGTGAAACAACATATCTTCTAACCCATCAAAGTTATGTTTGCAAATGGGACTTAAAGCTTACAATAGCCAGGCGGTATTGTGACTGTTAAATAAGGAAGGCATGGGTGACAAATAACAATGTTGTTGGAAAAAACAGCTACATAGGAGAAAGGAACAACCACCTGTTTCCCCTCCTCTCAGCAGTTTGTTTGGATTGTTAACATGCTCGCTGAGCGAGTGATGTGGCCCATTCTTGAAGTTCTATCGATTGTTGTGGGTGCAATAGCGATTCTGCGCAGCCTCGCACCATGCCGTTAGTTCTCCTCATGGATCCGACTTCCGTTTTGCACCTGGAGTTGTGCGTCTTCTTAGGGCGCTATAAAAATTCTGTCACAGGCGTAACTTTACGGGAAAAGGGTGTACTCGCCTCTCAAATTTCCAAGTTTATTAAAATTTTCATGTTAGTTGTATTTTTTAACCTTCTGGTACGCAGGCACGTATCCGGCGGGGGGGCTTAGGGGGCTCGAGCCCCCCCCCCGAAAGTTTTAGGTTTACACTAGATAAAATGAGGTTTTTGGTTTCTTGTGGTGCGAAATATAATAATGTGACAATAATTTAAGGAGAGAAATAATTATCGAGGCCAGACTGAAAATGTTTTATACCGCTATTATTGTTAATAGCACGTATCCAAGGTGGGGATGAGGTGGCTCGAGCCCCCCCCCCCCCCATCAGGAATTTTTTCAATTTACACTAGATAAAATTAAATTTTTGGCGTCTTGAATAATGTGAAGATAATAAATTTATAAATCTGAGAGAAATAATTATCGAGACAAGACGGAGAGTGTTCTATAACCCTGTTATTGTTAATAGCACGTATCCAAGGTGGGGTTGAGGTGGCTCGAGGCCACCCCAGGATTTTTTTTTATTTTTCACTAGATAAAATTAGGTTTTTGGTTCTTTGAATAATGTGACGATGATTTAAGGAGATATACAATTATCGAGGCAAGACGGAGAATGTTCTATAACCCTGTTGTTGATAATATTGCACGTAAACTTTTCTTGCGCTTTCGGTGTTGTCGCAGCGCACTTGAGCACTATGTAGAGACTTGTCAGCATTTGGAAGCTGCACAACAAAGGTAGCGCCACACGTAGGGCGATTCGTTGTAATTTCTAATCTCTGGAAGGCGGGAGAGGGTACGTTCTTGAATGAGAGAAGGAGTCAACTACTAGCAATATTAACGAATCGTTTTATCTGTGGAACGTTCTAGAATATAATGAGGATATAAATACGCGGATTCAATTTTTCTGTTCATCTCTACAAAGAATCGGTTAATGAGATTTCAGAGGTAAGTGTGACAATTCATACAGTCGATTAGTGATCAGACAGCGTCCTCTGGTTGCTTTATAAGATATAGTGATTCGAAAATGAAGACATTGACGACAGTAGAACTTCCAGGGCCTCAATGTAGTGCTAGTTCGGGTCGAGGGCCGAAGAGATCAAGGCCTCTATATATCTCTCTCTCTCTCTAAAGTGAATATTTCAGCAGTACCGGATATTGGAGTGGTTTATTAAAGCAGAAATAAGCTGCATAGATCAACTGAAAACCAAAGTTTTGAGTGATAATTTAGTTTTGCCAGAACCAAATTTCGTATATGCAGTCCGAGAATTTCATGGTATAAAAAATACTTTTGTTTAAGCCTACTGGGTTCAAAATACATTCAAACACTTAACTACCATAAAGAGACAGCCGAAAATTTTATGAATGTCGAGAAGATAAAGCAAGAAGATGTTGCATATGTAGACATTTTAAGCGGAAATTGCAGGCTCTATCAGGACCCGAATCAGGGCTCTACCAACTGAGCCACCTAGCCACCCTTGACTTCAACCGATTTTTCGTTAAAATATCTACATAGTACATGTCCTGTGTATGTCAAATCGTAAGGTGTTGCCTGTATAGTGAACAAGCACAGAAAATATAGGAGAGAGAAGAAAACTGAGGAGCATTCCCACCGGTTGAGGAGATTCTTTTTCTTCTGTGGTCAACACGAGCTACTACTTCGAGGTGACAATAACAGTGGCCTAATAAGGGAGATTTCACACCGTGTCGCCTGAGGATTTCACAAGTCGAAATTAGGTTTGTGCGGCCTTTTGTGTCGCTACGGTGTGAAACGTTGCTGTTGATTGGCCCATTCCAATCGACATGTATCGCGTGTCCCTTCGGTCTGAAACCTTCCGAAGTCTTGAAAATCCAAGTCACAAGGATGGAAAATTAGGGCCTTGTTAAGGTTAGGTGTGAAGGCAGGCAGACGACAGCACCCTAAAGGATCATATCCAAATCTGCAGGAAGAACGCATCTTACTTCAATCTCCAATACGGAATGATAAAGACTTCTGGTGAGTTGATTTTAAAAAATGTGTCCGAGATAAAGAGTGGCGTGCCCAGGATTTTCGGAAGGGAGAGGGGTTACGCATACTATTTTTGGTGGTCAGTCCTGATTTTGCCATTTTTATCCTGTCTTTGACGTTCTTCTTCTTCTTCTTCTTCTTTTTTTTTTTTAAAAAAAGAAGGAATACTGGGTCAAATGGGGTTATGACCTCACCAACCCTCCTTTGGGCACGTTACTGGAGATAAATGAATAAGCATTTGATCATACTGGGAGACGAAACATTAGATGTGTTGGGAACGGAAGGGTTTTCATTGTGCATTAATTGTTTCCTGATCCAGCTATATTCGAGAAGACTTCCTTTGTTTCATGCCGATATATGACAAGCCAGCGGAAGCTGTGACAGGCATTTTTGAACACTTGTGAGTGCTAAAGCCTGAATCTGAACAATTTGGTGGGTTTCGGCTTTTATAAGAGCTGCAAACATGGGAGGACAAGACACGTTAGTGGTGTTCAGGCTCGAATCAGAGATACATACCTGTATTCGAGAGCTGTCTGCGTCCAGTTGGCAGCCGACAATTTAAATCTCGCGTTGTCGAATGGATTGTCCATCCCGTGCATGTGTAACAGCTTCGTAAAAACACTCAAAGACACCGTAGATGTTTTTATGCCTGATGAGAAGAAATTGACAAACACACATACTGAGATGGTTCCGGCACACAATGTTAATGCATGGAAACAGAGGAGTCGAGTGGTAAAAAATGTTCCGATTTCACGTTCTGATTCAAATGACAGCCTTGCAGTGACGACGATTTAAGGGATAGTTGCTCCCCATTTTTTATTTTCTTGCCTCAACATTATGGCCTCTTAACGTTAAGCTTTGTCTACCAAGAGAAAGTAAACTTTCCTTGCACCGCCCTCCCCCCCCACCTGTTTTGGAACCCAATTGCCACCACTGGTCTTAAACATACAATTCTGAGGTTCTTACTATACCCCTTAAAAAAATGGTGTTGAGCCCCCCCCCCCAAAAGGAATTCCTGGATACGTGCCTGCTGGTACGTGAAATTCAGGTTCTGAACCCCCGCTCCCCCCAAAGCTAATCATGATGTTTCTGGCAGCGCAAGAATCGTACAAGTTGCACAAACTTGTCAACAATGAAGAAATAAACAGAGGCGTCTTCCTTCACACGTTATCCACTGCTGTTTCACACACTTTGTCAATTAAACCTTGAAAGGTAAGAAGCGAAGTGGCCAATACAACAACATTTTACTTTGAACTATTCTCTATACAACTTTCTCGCACACAAAAATAGTCTCAGTCTAGGAAATAACGAAGAAGCCACGATTTTTCTTGATTCATTGATTTTGATTTCCTATGCTTTTCTGCCACTTTTGGCTAATCGCAAAGATGAGAATGAATGGTGATCAGATAGAATAACTTAACCAGCAACGCATCGATTGATGCATTAAAATGCTTATATTTTGGCCTTTGCCAAGAATCAGGTTCACAGTTTAATGCATCTTTGTATACGATTTGTAAAGGTGACCTCAAAATGCATCACATGGTGCAAGTGAGTCTTTTGATATCAAGCTGTACTTTAATGCATCAATTGATGCGTTTTTTATGCATCTTCCTGCTTTTTTTCTCTATGACGTACTTACATATTTTGTCTCAGCTACAGACTTTATGAATTTCCTTTTGTTTCAGTTGATGCATTTACTTTCCTATGTAGCTTCTGATAGTTGACAAGAACAGACACAGCCCGAGCATAAGGATTATTTTTAGATTCGCTGATTAGTACTTTATTAATTATATAAGTTAGTTAATTTAGTAATAATTATTACTAATATTAATTAATTAGTACTAAATTAATCACCTAAAATGTAGGGTGGAGTAAAAGATGCTCCTGATTTTAGCAAAGAGATGTAAAAATTCTAAAATTTATGCATAGGACATTCGAATACGTTGAATGCCAACTTTTATAATAAATGCAAATAATTATAACTTATGCTTTACGACTATGCTAAATGTAATTTTCTACATCTTCTATTATTTTTTATTCTATATACAGGGTGACTGGTAATTAGATGTATTCCCTGAAAGGGGTTAAAGTAGAGACAATTTGCAATAAATTTGACCATATGATACCTCGTCCGAAAATTAGTAGTTTTCGAGATAATCGAGTTTCTATTGTTTTTTTTTTTCAAAAATGACAATTTTCCACATAAAAAGGCGTCAAATCGGGGGATCGAGCCGGCCAGGGAATCGGGCCGCCTCGGCCAATCCATTTCTTTGGGTAATGTTCATCCAGCCACTGTCGCACGCCCAGGCAGAAGTATGGATGGGCGTCATCAACAATCATTTGATCGAGCCATTTTTCCTGCCCCAAATCTTAAATGGCATCACTTATAAACATTTTTTGAGGAACGGGATGGCAATGTTGTTGGAGGATGTGCTTCTAGCTACAAGACGTGACATGATTTATCAGCATGATGACTGCCCAGCTCGATCCCCCGATCGATTTGACGCCTTGCGACTTTTACATTTGGAGCCACATGACAAGACACCGGTAAACTCGCAAGAAGAGCTCAGGGAGAAGATCTTAATAGCTGGTCAACACATCAAGGACACCATCACATCACGATTTACGAGACCAAATGTCCGTAAAAACCTGCGTGTCTGCATTCGTAACGGAGGTGCCCACTTTGAGCAAGACGTGTAATGTTCTTTAATTGTATTGTTCATTGATTCCATTCACATGAAGATGAATGAAGTATTATTTCTTGTACACAAATGTGAATGTTAACAACATTTGTACCTTGCTGGATAGCAGATGACACAAGGAAGTAATTTAAGTGATTTGTACGCTTCGTGTCATACCATTTTTGTTATTAATACGTTGCCAAGTAAACTATGAGTGCATTTTTTTTAACATCACTTGTAAGTTTAGACCCACCCGTTACTTACATGTGATTGTTATTTGGGGAATACTTTTTTTTTTTCAACGAACCACTTATTTGTTAGCTATCAGAAAATGCTGAAATAAGTTCCATACAATGAGCAGTTTTTCTCAATTCATCTTTTTATGTGGAAAATTGTCATTTTTTTAAAAAAAAACAATAGAAACTCGATTATCTCGAAAACTACTAATTTTCGGACGGGGTATCATATGGTTAAATTTCTTGCAAATTGTCTCTACTTTAACCTCTTTCAGGGAATACATCTAATTACCAGTCACCCTGTATATAAAAATGGATGTATGTGAGTGTGTTTGTTCCAGCATAACTTTCGAACTCCTGGAGCAATTTCAACCAAACTTGGTACCCATATCACTTGCAATCTGGAAAGAAATACTGTGGAGGAATTACACCCCTGGCACCCCTAGGGGTGTGGGTGGGAAGGGGGCGACATGTAAAATAACCGATATTAGTGTGGAATGTTAGTTTTCGGGGTCGCTAAGATGATTAGTGACACTCCCAATGCCGTTCAACTCCAAGACACCCTTGGCACCTCTAGGGGTGGGGGTGGGAAGGGGTGACATGTAAAAATAATCGAAAACGATTAGTGTGGAATCCATAGTTTTCGGGGTCGCAAAGATGAATAGTGACACTCCCAATGCCGTTCAACTCCCAAGTTCATTTTACACTATAGTTAGAATTCATTATTTTCCTGTCTAATAGAAGATTGGGATAAATAAATACCCGGGCAACGCTGGGCAATCAGCTAGTTAAAAATAATTGTCAATGATGAAAGAACGTTTTTCTACCCTTTTCATTATTCAAAACTAATAGAATGTGATAAACATATAAAGTACGGTGCGATTGTTGTATAACTTTAGCAAAAATTGATTTCATTGTATCATGAAAGCCGTTACTTCGATTTGTACATGATGAGAGAGATATTATCTGGAGGTAATTCATGTTATTTGTGGATAAAATGGAAAGAGGCACACATCTGAACTTGTGAATCGTTTTCTACCTCGATGAACCATTTCAAACAATAAATTTTACAACTTGCTGCACAAATATCTGCTATAATTAAAATAGCTGTAAATTCACAACTGATTTTTTCTATTAACGTTACATTAAACATTGAGCTTCGAATTGCTTTTGCACATAAATGCAAGGTCCAGAGGCTGTTAGGTGAAATTAACAAGTGTATAATATTATTACCAGTATATTTAATATGCGGTTGACTATATTTGAAACACGTTTCACGTTATGTATTCAAGTTGTGCAGTATCATTCTCTCTCTCTCTCTCTCTCTCTCTATATATATATATATATATATACACACACACACACACACATACATAAGATAGGATTTATACTGTACAGCTACTTGAAGTGGCTTGATCGGTCACCATAATAACTTGAGTGTAGTGAATTGTCTTTATGTTGACAACACTGACATGAATATGATAGAATGACCTAAGTCTCTCGTTTCGAAAAAGTTTTTTATATCCCATTTTATAATTAGATAGTTTAATCCAAGAGGTACCTATTCTTTAAATTGTATCCCAAGCACTGTGCACTGTGCAACGGGGGATCGACTCCAGAATCCTGTGAGTTGATAGCGTTATCGGAGAGGTCATTTATCTCTCCCTTTCATATTTTCTCTGGAGAAATCGTTGAGTTTATCCAAAAGTGGAAAAAAATAAAAATACAAAATCTACGGGAAAATTTCACATCAGCTGCAATTGGTGTTTCCCTTGTGCATTAGAGATCACATTGCACTGAAGGATCATGTTTCAGCGGCGAGAAAGAAGCGTGTTAAAATGCATAAGGGGAAGAGTGGCAGTAGCAGATTAGCAGTGTGGCGTTGTTCGACTTTTAAACTTCAGATACGTTCTGCAAGTTCTTACGAGATTAGAGATAACTAGCGAACACTCGCTTTCCAAGCACCACGAACCGATGCTCTACTTGTTTCACGCTGTTCTTAGAATCGAGGTCATTAGACTGAAAGGAGAAAGGAACGTGAACGAAAAACGGATACAAGAATTTCCTTTAAAAATATGTGAAAAGTTTAAAGTTCAGTGATTGCATGGCCGCGGTTACAAAACTCTGACACCTATCTTTACCAATTAATTCTCAAAATGCATATCATTATGTGCAACGAAAAATACCTTACTCTAAATATCTTGAGTTTTGTTATTCAAGCAGTTAGCTTCTTAAAAAGCGCTGCTGTAATGCTTTCCTGGGTGTTATGACGTCATGGATTATTGGAATATTGTGAGCAAATCACTACTCTGGTAAAATGGTTATGGACTAACCTGTGACAAGCACGAGGCTACTCAGAATATTGAGTTTTAGATAATACAAGATAGGGTATAACTGACCACACCTTTCTTAAACAACCTTTTGGTCAAGACCCGTCCTCCGCCATCTGACGTAAGTACGGAATGCCTCGGTTGTTAAGTTAGACCTGTGGGATTTAGTTGTCTTAGCATAAATACACTGCAATTTTTCGGGGCTTGACTAAAAAGGTATTATTTATGCTGTAATGCCTAAACCTAACAAGTCTAACCTAACAACGAAAGCACTTTGCCTGACGTCAGAAGGCGAAAGGCGGGACCTGACCAAAAAGTTGCTTGAGAAATGTGCGATAAGTGAGAACCCATTAGATATAAGTAGGGAAAATGATTTATGGTAAATAAAATTCATGAATTTCGCATTTAAAAAATTACATTTTCGGTATATAAAAGCGGTGAAAAAAGATCATTTCGTTGGAAAAGCGGTAAATAAAATTCAAAGTTAAGTAGTCTGCACCTACCTTCTTTAAGTGCTAGCAGCATATTAATTAAATTCAAAGTTACACCTGACTCCTTCACATCCCTCTTTACCATATCCTGAAAAGCTTTGTACCCTCTCAAAAAATTTAATTGTGAACATGTTTTTACAATAGGCACATTCTTGAAAATGTCGTACAAGTCTTCATTGACAATATTTCTTGAATACTGAATAAAACATTAACATTTTCAAAAAAAAAATCTTTCCTGGATCTTCGCGGAGCAAGTCATTTAATTTTGTACAAACCTTGTTGCCTTGAACTCTCGAGCACGTTCAAATACTGAAATAACCTTGGGCATTGTAATTCGCCAAAGAAACTATGAGCAAGTGCACAAGAAGCACGGACACGAAAATCCTTGAAACTCGTATTTTTGTGTAGCACGTAATGGAGACACAGACTACACACGATCTTCTGTAGGCCTCTGATTGGAACTTTTGGACCGCAAACTTTGGCTGAAAAAAAAATAGTCCTACTAAAACATTTGCGTTTTAGCTACAAAAACATAACATTAACAGCAGAAAACTAATTTCCGTATTTTCTGCATGACATCAACGTATTTACGCATTACGTTGGAGCGAGATAGCCTGAGTTGCAGGAATGGAGAAATGAACGAATGGAGAAGAAAGCGGCTAAATACTTATCACTGACACCGTTTGCACTGTGCGGCATTGCGCTTCTGATGATGTAAAACTACTTTACGCAGTCATTGTCACCTGTAATGAAATGTTGTACTTTTACGAGCAAAATAACAATCCAATATTATGAAAGAAGGTAAATTAATGTTTTTTTTTGTTTTGACAATTGAATTTCGGTGTTATTTCGTGAACTTCGACACTTTTCGTTTCATTTCGCATTCTGATTTGTATTTCGCGGAACTTCGTGAATAAATTGGAGCCGAAATTGGTAATAACTCTTATCCACTTGTCTCGAAACTTATATCATATAAGTGAATTTTCGAGTTTTTGCATCTATAAGTTACCGTGTTAACTAAAAATTAAAATTAAAAATTAGGTTTGCTTTGCAGTATTTTTAATACTTCTCGTGATTCTGCTTGTGCTTGATAGTTGGATGATGTCAACTTAAAATAAGTGATGCTTGTTGGGTTTTGTGATTGAGTTCGGTAAGAAGTTTCATGTCTTAACAGCAAGTATACTATATCGTTAGAATGCAATATCAATTGGATATCGATTCTCTAGAGCTTTTAACTATCCTTATTCTAACATTACGTTAGACATGGGGCATGGAATTCTTGAGATTCAGATTTCACTGCCTGGCCAGTTTGATTGGAAATTTGTGCGAACGTGAAACAAACTCCACCCGAAGTTCTCACCTTACCGCTTGTTAAGGTTTATTTTTTTGTTTGTTGTATTTCGTTTTGTGGCATTCCATGCACATACCATACACTTGACTCGAAACTGCTCCACTGAGCTAGACGTCAGAATCGTATTTGTAACCGAGCCATAGTGGTTAGCACGAAATGTTGAAAAGATGAGACGCTTTGAACCCACAATAGGGTGCTCACGTAACAACACTTTCTGTGATATGAAGAAATCACCACCAACAAACGTACGTTACAAAGAGGAGTATTGTTTTTTAGCACGTACATCATGGTTTTAAAGCGGAGCTTTTTCCTGATGTCCTATTGAAAGAAGAAACTGAATGGAGCATAATGACACCTGTTAGCCTACTGTTTAAATGACATCACTAGGGTACGAATTTTGATTTCCTTGCCTCTTTCATTCGTTTGTAATTAAACGTACGCATTATCGTTTACACGCAGGCTATTTCCACGCATATCCTCAACCCCAAGCGTGTTTTCAGGGCGAAATGTGAAATGTTATTAAAATATTTTACAGGGATCACAAAAACTCTTCCTGCTGTTTATTTATTTATTGAAATTTCCAGAACAGCAGAAGCCATTTTAAACCGGAAAGAAACAACAGTAAAATAGTAGACTAAAAAAACACAAAAAATAGGATAAATTAAAAATAATATAAAATAAATAAAAATAAACAAGCCAAAACAGTACCAAGGTAAACAGATCAGTTTCACAAAAGAATTACATACAATTTTTTCTATGTTAGTGATAAAAGATAAATATGAACTGAATATATCTACTTGGTTTGAGATAATGTTGAACTGATTCGGTAGCCTATGGAATAATGAATGTATAGGTATATCATGAAATAACCATGAAAGTACAGAAAGAACCTGCACACCTCTCCGACGGTGCAGTGGTAGCGTCATCGCCTTGCAATCAGGGGGTCCCGGGTTCGATACCAGGTTGAGGCACGTAGTGGTTCGGATCCCACTTTAAACTGTAGGCCCAGTCCCGATAAGCCTTACTGTGCATAAAATGGACTTAAAACAACAAATCAACAACACACCTGCACATTTTTTGGTAATTGCATTATTTATTGCAAAGAGCAACTCGAGAAGTTTCTTACAAGAAATTACCACACTTCTACATGAGCACCTTTAGTGACACGAAAAATGTCCAGCCGGTATTCGCGCCACGTGTGCTGCAGCACGTCGTGAGGGATGGTGTCAATGGCAGCAACAATTCGGTCACGCAAAGCATTCACGTCCACCTTCGTTGAGCAAACTGCGTCCTTAACGTACCCCCAGAGGAAGAAGTCCAGAGGAGTGATATCTGGGCTACGTGGTGGCCAGGGGAAAGCGCCCCCTCACCTGGTCCAACGATCTAGAAAAGTTTCATTTAACACACTGTGAACAGGTAAACTCCAATGAGGAGGTTAACCATCTTCTTGAAACACAATAGCCAATTTGAATGCAGATGTGCAATTTGCGGAAAGGAAAACTGTTCCAACATATCCAGATAATTGTCAGAGCGCATAGTGTCTTCACGAAAGAAAAATGGGCCTATAATCGTGTTATGCATCAGTCTGCACCAAACGTTCAGTTTCGGGCTGTCCCTGATGTTCTCCTGAACGACATGTGGGTTGACTGATCCCCATATGCGAACGTTGTGTTTGTTAACTTTGCCTGAGAGTGAAACGTTGCTTCATCTGAGAACATTACCATGTTCAGAAACTCGAGGTTATCATCAATGCGAGTAAGAACTTCGTTTTTTTAAGTCAGCCCTTTTGAGCTTGCTGTCCACTATAATTTCTTGACAAATCTGAACTTTGTACGCGTAGAGACCCAGCCGTTTTCGTAGCACTTTATGAACTGTTGAAGGAGGCATTTGTAGTTCTCTTGCGGCTTGCCTGATCGACTTCCGCGAGCTGCAGACGAAAACATCACGAACTTGTTCAACTGTCTCGTCGGAGACGCGCGCGTTCCTCCCCACGGCTTCTTCAACTCACTCCCCGTTTCCAGAAAACTTTTGTACCATGCCCTGATGCTCTTGTCCGTTGGCGGCGTTTTGTTAAAGACACGTCGAAACTTACGTTGCACCGTAACAATTGATTTCGACTCCGCAAACCATATCACAGCGTGTGCTTTCTCTTGAGAAGACGCCATTTTCACAAAAGCGACGACAACGCTGCTAAGCATAACTAAAAAAAAAACAACAAAAAAAAACAAAAAAAAAAAACACAAACTTGAGCGTATATGGAACCAAATACAAAAGCCTGCATTGTCGAAACCTTATTTTCAGATTTTTAACATTACGTCGAAACCCCGGAGGTTCATCGTGTATAACACTTTGTAGATCCTAACATATCATTATAAATAGGACAAAAATAAGGAAAATTTGCAATGTTTGAAGGAAAACAAAGAATAATTTAAAATATTGAGGAACTTAGGAAGAAAGCAGTCATTTTTTATATTTCACAAATCCGATGATTTATACAACTCGAAAAAGTCCATCATAAATTTTACAGAGTTTAGTTTCGAGTTAGAACACGTGACAAAACGTGTGTAATGGTTCATCACACAAAACAACGAGTTGACAAAGAACTTGGGATGCAGAACAATGAATTGGATTTATAATCGATTTCATAATTTGCAATCCTCATGATATGGTCCTTAGCATAACGAAGTGCAACTACATCTATATTGTTATCGAGCTACGGGTAAATTTTAGCAATTCTTGTGGTTATTGGGGTGTAAGGTGTAAGTAACCCTTCCACGTAGTACACCCAATTGTCAACCTCACTACCCGGACTGCATTTTGCAGACTAACGAGGCTCTGGCATCTACGGCCAGTATAATCCTTGTAGGACTGTGTTTGTGTTGTCCTGTCTTTTGTCCTTTCGTGTGCTGAGTACCTTTTTATAGCTTCAGCTTTTAATCCCAGTAAAAATATTTTAGTCCGGCATTACAGTTATGTTATGTTATATTTTAGCTGTGGTACGGGGCTGGACTCCGTATAATGTAAAAAGGTAAAAAAAAAGAAGTAAAGTGTTCCACTGTGCTTAGCACCACGCCATGAAGGCGTATAGAGGGTGTGGGGTAACTCCGTATAATGTGACGGGTGCAAAATAGCCTAAGTGTTGACGCACCCAAAATTACAAGTTCAATCAATGAAACAATTAATCTTATAGTTGATCTGTGACACCTTTAATTTCTTTTTTATTAATAACCTACACGTGTAGCAAAGCATCTTAAATTACCTCAAATACAACACAGCAAGTTGCACAATTATTATTTTCATTCATATTCATACTTTTTCCTAAACTAATATGTTAATTATTCTACATGAAACCTCCATAACATTATTAAACCATACATATTTTAGACCACATGCATTTTTCAGTGTGAATTTGAGAACATTTATTATGATCTCAAAATTACAGGCGAGACCATAACCAACACAAAGCTCAACAAACAATTAAGAAGATGGAGCTATAATACTTCATCATGTTAATGTGAACTATTTGCATCAAAACCGGTAAATATTAATTTAGAATGGCTATATTCCACGAACCACAAATCCATTTTGTTCAACAGCTAAGGACGGTCGTATATATCAATGAATACAATGTAATTAACTGAGGTTGCATAAAGTTAGCTTCATTTTTTGTTTATGAAATTATAATGGTCTCTTCTTCAACGAACCCAGACAGAACTTTTATGGTTTCCTGCTTTCAGTGTGTATAACTTATTAATTATATTGAAATTGTTAGTGTCTTACAGTATTTAACTTGTATTTGTTGAATCTTGTATTTTGTGATTCGGATTTCTAAAATTCTCACTCATAATTTATGAACTTTGTCGGTTTGGAACAACCAGAAGTAAACAATTGTTATGCCTTTTAAATTAAATTACTTTACTTAACCAACAACACTCGACAAGTCCAGGTACCGGAAGTCCGTATAAGCGAGACGGGAGGGACAATCACTTGAACTCAACACTGTGTACCATATGATTTCCTCATTAGTGTAGAACCTACAGAATACCGATAATGTGGCCGTTATTCCTATCGGATTGTAATGAAGGGGACCCGAATTCGATTACCGGTTTTGCCATAGTGCAATGATTTTAAGCGTTTTATGTCTAGACACTATTAGGCCGATCTGGATATAAAAGTGGTCGTAAAACAAACTTCTGTTGTGTTGAAATCGATTAATTTCCATCCTACTTCAACTATTTCCGTAATTAGCTCTTGCAGGAATTCGTTAACAATTTCATTAGGGTACATTATAATGATATGAAGAAATCAATTTTCTGTACATTGAAATAAAGGCACATACTTTTAAATAGAATTCATATCAAGTCCTTCAAGAAACAAGACATTTTATGTTGTAAGAACGCTCTTAATAATTATCGTTTGCCTATCTACAATTTTTGATCACAATTGCTGTATTCTAAAATAATAAAAATAAGTGTATCATAAGCAAGACAGTTTAAAGCGTTTGTAATACGTACGTAATAATATAAAGTGTTCAGAGCTGCCATCTCTTGAGAGCGGGCAAAGTTGTGACCTTCCAGAGTGAAATGACATAAAGAGCCCCTCAATTGGACAATTAAACAATTTAATTTGTTGGAAGGTCTTAATGTGTTGCCAGGGGCGGCGCCAGGGAGGCGCGAAGGGATGCTTGCGCACCCTCTAATTTTCTTCCGCGCCCCCTTCAGCACCCCCTAATCAAAACCTATTAACTCTTACAGTGTCATATGTCGTAGTCCCATTGAGCGCCCGAATGTTAGGTATTGCAGTGAGACCGCCCCTGTTATTGTACGCAACAGCCAAACATTGAAGGAGAAGTCGTATATATTTTCCTGTACTGTCGCCAGTCTCTGTAATGATCAAAGGCCGTTGTTTTTTTTTTTCGTCAGTACTGTTGTTAAGAATTGTTTCTTCTTTTGTTTTAAGTGGCCTGTTTGTGTTTTTCGATATTTACCTACAGTTCAGTGAGGTGTATTTTTGGCATTGTTGTTAAACAGTTTTATTGTCCGCCTGCTTGTTCCCAAAGTTCGCGAAGAAATGTTACAGTTCATTGATGGGGATAGTGCGGCACAAGGGGATTTTAACAAAGATGAAGTTGCCGTGCACTTCGCGTTTTATCCTGACACAGCAGCATCTGGAGCAGACGGAAGATAGCCAGTAGCGCAACACCAGGAAAGCATTACCACACCCCAACCTGGTCGGAAATCAATTCTATGGGGGGGGGGGGGGGAGCTGGGGCAAACATTGAAGTAAAATATTAATAAAAAAGCAAGGCTAACATAATCTAAGAGTAGCAGGACAAAATTATACTCAAGGTGGAATTAGTTTTCAACTTTTCATGTATTTCATTATTTTTTCTTCCAGACAGCCAAGTGCACCTGCAGGGTGGGACACAGATAGGCAAATGTCATCCTCGATTTCAAGTTTTACGCAAATAAAAATACATTTCGTAAAATTTATTTCGTAAGTTCGTAAAAGTTCAGAGCAGTAGGTAGGGGACGGTGAACAATCTAAATTAAAACGTTATAGAAGAGAGAATGCGGCGCACTATTAATTCAATATTGTTTTTAGTTTGAAATAACTTTTACATAAAAATTTTCTTGCGAGCGAAGCTAGAAATAAATACCATTCATTTCTGTAATGCATTGTAAATTAGCAGAGAGAGAACTAAGATCAGCTGTGTACTTCAGACTGTTACTGCAAATCAGTTTCGTTTTAAAATCATGAACAATTGTTTGGATAAAAATGAGCACGCACATTTGAGAGATTTTATATCATTTTTGCTGTTGGTTTGTTGTGAGGAGGATGAATTGATTATGCAAGGCTTTTAAATAATATGTTTTATATATGTATTAAAGAAACTTTGAATACGTACACAATTCAGTGTTAACATGTTCCGTATGTATTTTCTCCATGGTGCATGTTTGTAAAAAATAGGAAAAAATAGGTTAAAAACCTAAAATCCGCTGTCTAATAATAACGTATTTGATACTGCTACTACTACTACTACTATAATAATAATAATAATAATTGGTAATAATAATAATAATAATAATAATAATGGCATTATTGTTATTATTAGTGGCACGTATATCCTGGTACTTGCACCCCAGACAAAATTTCGTCGTTGCGCCACTGCTAAAACATGCGTGCATATTTCATGCTTTCTTTATTTTGAACATCGCACCCCTTAAATTTTATTCCGAGCCCCCCTCAGCATCCCCAGATGATTAATCCTGGCGCAGCCACTGTGTGTTGCACACAACACACAATACGAATGAGTTCAAAAAACATTTGTTCTGAACCACTATCAAATTTCTAAATGTCTTAATTATATCTTACGTTTCAGTTCACAAATTTAATGCAAGGTTCGCCCATAAATAGAAACGAACTTTATTTTTTAGGAAAGAAAACAAGTAATTACCTTCAAATGACTTTATCACCTTCAAAATAATAACCAGAGGAGGCAATACACTTTGACAAGCGTTTGTACAGGTCTTGGAAACACAGTTGATAGTCATTGACAGTAAGCGTTTGCAAAATACGCGTAACATTTAATTTAATGTCCGCGACGTCGTCAAATCTTCGCCCTTTCATAGCCATCTTAAGCTTGGGTAAAAGGAAAAATCAGCAGGCGATAAGTCCGGAGAATATGGAGGGTGATTGATCACTGTCATTGAATGCTTAGCAAGGTATTGTTGTACAGACAATGCGGTATGAGCCCGAGCATTATCGTGTAACAGAAACCATTGTCAAGAATTACAGAGGTCCTTCCTAACCCGCTTCATCCTGTTTCTGAGTCGACAAGCACTTGCTTCTAATACCACTGATCAGGCGCGTCGCCTGATAATGTTCGCATGAGCACGTGAACACTCATGTATATGTCTTAAATTACGTACATATTAAATGTACACACACATACGAATATTAATTCGGATGGTAACACTGACTTCCATGGTGTTCAACAGAAGATGTTGAACACAATTGCTGTGCATGTTGCATAGAACTGACAGCTAAGGGGTTGTTGACCACCATACCCCGAAGATGTTCACTTCGCTGTGCGAACACTGATGCAAGCGGCAATACTTCTTACGTTCGGCACCAGAGTGCAGCATATACAAGGCATGTCTAGGGATACTCGAAAAGGTCTGTGCTACATAGTTGCAAACTTTAGTGAGAATACCGTAAATCTGGAGGATTTTAAAAGGAAGGGGGACAATTTCCCCGGGTCCTTCTTCTTTTACTTTAAATATACCGTGATTTTGGGGGGAAATTGTTGAAAATAAATTGAACTTTTATTCTCACTTTTTCAATTGAAGATGAAGTTACAAGGAAGAGGAGTAAATCTTCATTCAGTACAAAAACAGTATTGTGAACACTCGTATGTGAACTGCACGCGACGACACTGCCAGTGATTGATTGTTTGGTTTTCAGGGACAAATTCATGGTGGATCAGTCCTTGGGAATAAAAAAAAATGCGATCAGCAATACCTTTGTCTTCGATTTCGACATCCGTGCTTTTTTCTTTACGGGCGAGAACTGTCCTTTCCACTGCGCACTCTGTCTTTTTGTTTCTGGGTCATATTGTAAACACCAGGTTTCATCTCACCATACTGCCCGTATCATCTGTAACGTTTCGGTAAACGATTTACACAATTTGTAACAAAACTTTATGCTGTAATTTTGTTCCATTTTGATGCGCATATTTTGTACTCCGCCTGCACACGACCTGCATCTGAAGTACGCTTGCCCCTTTACCGACTGCTTGTAACAGCTTGAAACATGCACTGACGGGAAGTTTAGATATAGCTCTTTGCAGTGTTGCCAGAATACGGTACAATTTGGTTTGGTTCTTTCTTTTTGACAGTACGGTTTATTTATGGGCGAACCTTGTATTAGCTACTTTTACAAAAAGTTAGGTAGGCTATGTCAACTCATTTTGAGGGGTGTGGCTGTATACCATGGCAGTTTATAAATATCAGTGTAGAATCATATTCTGTCGGCATGGCCCCCTAATGAGGCACGATTATTTTAATTCATATCGTAAAGAACACACGGATGAACTTACTGCCTCCATGTAATTTTAAGTTATAGTAGATGTATTATAAGAGCATTGCATTCTCTTGGACTATGGTGGTGCTAGCCCACGATGAAATAACCTGAGTACTTTCTCCTGCCTAGCCGAATGGCTTGCCTGATAAATTTCAGCTAACGAAAATAAGTATTTTAGGTTAGTTAATCTTTATAGAAAAAAATGCAAAATTGTTATCAGTTACGATTGCAAAAAAGGAGCTAAACTGTTAACTTTGGTGCACCCTAGTGCCCACCTGAGCTAAATGCTTTGGTGATGGCATCAACATGTTCATGACATAACTCGAACCATTCTTCGGAAAACTCTTACAAAAGGAAGGCAATAGACAGACACCCATGTAGAGATACAGAAATGATTATTTTAGGTATATCAACAACCATCTTGTATATTGAAGCATTGCCGTTTGCACTTGTCTTATGACATTTTATCATGGTTTTCACACTCAACATGTTGATCAAAATGTTGAATACCAGCTGACCACTCGCACTGTATACAGGGATAACGCGCGCAATCCTGGGCATTTAAAGTGTTCGCCACTGCAATGTGTAGTGCCAGTCTTTTAGAAATTTACACTACAAGTTAGTACTCCATTGTTGACTGTACCTCAGTAATCAGAGAATCAAGACTAGGGGAGAAGTGCCTGCCTTTAAAAAGTAACTTTAGGGAAGGGAAAAAGGTGGAAACCTGTTGTTGACTTGTCCGGAGAGTAGGGCATAGCAGCAGCCTCAGAAACAGGTTTTCATCCTTTCTTGCATTGAAATTGCGTACTGGAACGTTTTCTTGCAGATTCTGAGCATACCGTGTCTTTGATTTTTGATAACATCCCATAATTTGATACAGTGGCACCCTTGTTTGACTTGTAGAGAGATTGACAAGCTTTATGTCTGTGTATAAAGAAAAAAACGGTAAAGATACCCCCTGCGCATTGTAACATGTCGTGCAAGGATTTGAAGGGATGTGGAGGTATGCTTGACAGGCTCGTCCAGTTGTGGATGTGATCTGATCAACACCACGCTCTGAACGCCTTAAACCCGCCCCCTTCCACCAAGATTGCCTCCAGGACATTTATTAGTTGCTGGGTGAATCCTAGAGTCCCTCCATGCAGTGCCATTGCTGGAAAAATCCCACCTGACATCACACATACTGGCTGGATGACTGGTATCGAGGACACACTGTTTAGTCTCTGTATCAAAGACGGTTAATCTTATGTAATTAGTGGGCGGTAAAGTTCTCTTGGTTTTCCCGACACTTGCACAATTTCTAGGGAGTAATTGGCTCTGAATTCCTTCTGGAGAAATAGGAGAGAACCTGACACCTACATGTGAAGGTGCTCCTTGATGAAATTCTACACACCCACACTAATTGAAGGCATTGGGGCAAGAGAGTGTCAAACCACGTTCATTCCCACTACACACTTGCAAGACGTTTTAAATGAAATTACATGAAAGTCAGTTACAGACGTCATCAGGAAAAAGTTAGATTACATGTTTCAAAATACAGTGTAAGTGAAGATATGTGGATTGGTTTGAAGTTTAAAGACTGTCTTTCTCCCCATTGATCCCGCCAACTTTTGTTAACTTGGCAGTGACGTAAAAACAGAATTGACGATATCTATCTTTAAAAGTGTTTACCTTGTGTATTGCAATTTTCCCTAGTTAATTCATCAAACATGATTTTTTTGTGTATGTATATCGTGAGTGTAAAGAATGTATGCAGTAAAACGAAATTGGCAATGTAACTTCATAGTGAAATACGAACGTGCGAAATTACGATGTGAAATTTTTTGCAACATTACAAATAATTGTTTGTCTCCCTTCGTGTGTACATGTGCATTAATGATTATGTGTGTGTGTGTGTGTGTGTGTGTGTACATACAAACAAATGTGCACAGTAGAAAGTGCATACAGAAGGGTAAACACGGACAGACAGAACAATGGTACAATTAAATGAAAGGCATGAATACATGACATTTTTTTTATGCCTGATGAAAAGAGTCGGGGCGAGGTAGTGCAAAGCAACAATTTTGTTGTTACGAGAAAGCCAGACTGAAGTTCAAACACTAAGTTCAAACACAAATCTGGGTTTTCACTTGAAATTTCTTCTGACACTCGTACATTGTAGTTTAACCATATCTGTCTGTATAAGTGATTTTCAAGTAATTTAATCTAAAAGTGTTGCGATTTCGTGGTAAAAAATGTAACACGACACCATCTCGTCCCTACTTCTTCAAGTGATAAGAAGATTAATAACTAAAATGCTAACTAACTTTGGAAACTTTCCACAGCATTCTAGTGCATAGTCAACATCTATTGGACCTCCGCGATTGTGTAGTGGTACGTCGTCACCTTGTAAACAAGGGATTCCGGATTCGATACACGGTGGAGACATATAGTGGTTCGGATACTCCTTTAAACTGTAGGTCCAGTCACGATTAGCCTTAAGTGGACTTAGGACCAAAACTCAGATCAGATCTCAATATACACTGGATTTAAACGTTTTATGGATTATACAGTAAAACCTCGTTAATCCGGACTTAAGTTGACCGGTTTAACGAAAGTCCGGATTAACTGAAATAACCTAAATGAACAGTAGAAAGTGCATTAAAACTCCGTTTATAGCAACAAAATACGTTTATTATGGTGTATTTAAAGGGCATAGGCCTAAATACACTATACAGTACAGTACAAAATTTGCGGGAAACAGAATTTCATCAGTGGTTGTCTGCCTTTTCTTTGGGAAGTTCTCTTGTTGACTTCTAGCCACATTTATTAAAATCTTGCATCCTGCTTTTTTCTTTTCTTTTTTTTTCCTTTTGCCTGTCCGAATTAAGCGAAGTCCGGCTTATCGGTGTCCGGATTAACGAGGTTTTACTGTATAGCATTTGCTTGGATCAAGTCGTAAGTTAGGAGGGCTCAAGACTAGGGCACCACGCACACAGGGCCACATTCAAAGCTTTCTTTTTTAAAAAAATGGACAACAAAGTTAGAGTATGGGAAGGAGAGATTTACACTTGGCAGAGGTATATTCAGGTAGCACGCTGCTGGAATTTTCTATTTCTCAAAATAGTAGTAATAATACGATTTTAAAGGTTTTCTTCAGACACTAAGACATAACTGAAATGTTCTTAAATATGATAAACTTATGTTAAAAATCAGAAATATTTAAATGAGTTTTTCTTTGTTTCCTGATTTCAAAATTTGTATTGCAGGATGTCCGCACGTATCCCAAACCATGGCATATGAAGAAACTATCGAAGGACGCACATGAAATGTCGGTGGGGTGGTTCGCGGAGGGTGCGGGGGGAGCCAAACCATAATCCTGACTAGCGCACCAAAATGTCTAGCTATGGTTGAAGTAGTATTTACTTTTCCTTTTTTACTGTAACGGCACCTAGTTACATATAGATATGTTTTTTTCTGTAAATGAGTTACTTTTTGAGGAAAGTAACGGTAACACAGTTGCTTAAAAAATTAACTTTCCAAATAGTACTTATTTTACTAATTCATTCAGGCTGGTTAATTAAGTGGGCGGAGGTATCTTCAGATCCACCCCCTCCCCCCATCTCCACCTTCAATCCCCTATGACGCAAGAGTGTCTACGTGTGGAACGTTGTTTCTCAGTAAAGAATAAGGCTTAGTAGTGGAGTAGAAGGATGATTTTTCTTCCTGGCTACAATGGATCATTCCTTTCTCCCCAAGGCCCGGGCGATGCCACGGGACCATCCGTGACAGAGAGACTGATATGGCCGCTGGGAGGCTCTTTCCTCTCGACAACATGGGCTTCCGGTTCATCTTCTGGAAGACAAAGACGCATCGCTTATGTAAAGGGATTACACATTTTTGGTAGTGTCGGAGCATGTAGTAACATTTAACGCGCATGGAGACGTTTGATGACAGTACGTAGTACGCCTTGGAAACTACTTTCTTGGAGGCCAACGAGAGTGGTCACAAAAAGTATTTGCGTGATTGTGTCTTCTTCAACCACGCGCTGAGTGCTAGTTTCTCCTTCGTCAATCTCTGAACACGTACAAACGGTACACATATGTCAAATGTGACATATTTTTCACTTACATATACCAGGTGGTTATAATTAAAGTGACGGTGTTCAGAGTGGTACAGCACGGGCTGTAATGAGAGTAGCAGTCTGAAACTTCGTAGATATGCTAATGAAGCAATGCGCTCGCGAATTATGCAAAAAAAGAAAAAAAAGTTCCAATTCTCGCCACCAGGGTAAAAAATGGCGCTGTAAGCAGTCAAAACTTGGTATAGTTACAGGAAAAACACTATAAATCGCAGAAAACAATACTCTTTGTAATAAAATATCGCTACAATTTCTCTATTCGAATTACATGAACATTTCTAAAGGAAAAATCAACAAGCGTCACCAACAACAACCAGGGAGCTCACACAATGGTTAGGCAATGTCACCGACTTTGATTTCAGAGTTACGGAAAATTCCACGTTTTGACTGCTTACAGCGCCATTTTTTACCCTGGTGGCGAGAATTGGAACTATTTTTTTTTTTTTTTTTTTTTTTGCATAATTCGCGAGCGCATTGCTTCATTAGCATATCTACGAAGTTTCAGACTGCTACTCTCATTACAGCCCGTGCTGTACCACTCTGAACACCGTCACTTTAATTATAACCACCTGGTACTTTCACGGTAAGTTCAGGTCTGAGTCCACAATTTAAATAGAAACTGAATTTTTCTTGCTTCCTTTCAATAAACATCAATAACTTTGATGATGAACAATTCTCGACTTTCGACGTTCCGCACACCCCTAGTTACGACAGTCAACATGACTCTGGCCGCCTCCGTGGCGGAGTGGTTAGCACAGCGCGCCACGTCGCAAGAGGTCCCGGGTTCAAATCCTGGCCTGGATTGATTGATTGATTGATTTAGTTTATTTTACTTCGCGTTTTGTGCCTCTTGGCTAATTTGCGAAGATGGGGATGAGTGATGAAAGGATGAAATTGATGAATGGACATTCACAAACAACCAAACCCGACCGGAATTCGAACCCGGGACCCTTGGCGTCGCAGCGCGATGTGCTAACCACTCGGCCACAGGGTCGGGCTCCTGGGCTGGACATGTGTGTGTTCCTTGTGAGTGTGTCTTCATCAGTGCCATCAAATCATCACCCATCCTCATCTTCGCGAGTAGCCAAAAGTGGCAGAAAGAAGAAGTAAAATAAAGCAAATCAATCAATCAATGAATCTAATGTCTCTGATGAAAACGCTCTCTCGTTATTTTGTTGAACATGACAGCTAACTGCTGTAATTAATAGCCTGTTAATAACAGAAAACTGTATTATTTGTAATAAAATATCGATAGAATTTCACATGAACGTTTCCCAGATATCACAAGGAAGGGGCAAGATTTCCCCCCCTTGCCCTCCTCTATGAGTGCCCTTTTCTGAGCAATTTAGAAACCTACAGGATAAAGAGAATATGAAATATTTTTGATGAAATCTCCATCAAGTTCTAATTTATTACCATCTAAATAATTTATGTTACTGTAGTAACTTCATTAATGTATTCTGTAAATCACGAATTGTTGATTTGCCTTGTTCTGATGACTGCTCATTGGCCTATCCCAATTACAAAGTAAATACACCTCAATCTTATTTCACGTCGGTCTTATTTCTCTAGGTTAATCGCAACGGTGAAGATTAACTGATGATATAGATGACCTCTATGTACAGACTGATATGTCCATTTCTCACTCAGAATTGAAATCGAGGATTTGTGGATTTCTTTCGTCACAATGGTCTTCCATCGCTTCCGGTTAAACAGTGATCATTAAAAAAATACTCTTACGAGTTTTACACTAAATTTGTTTTTCAAAATCTAGATAAATGATACATAGAATAGGAAGTATTCGTTTTTTTTAAGTTGAGCATTTGAAAGTCTGGCTTTTGACAAATGAGCAATGGCTTGAATTCATTTAACCTTTTACAAAAATACCGTAATTTTATTTTCTTCTTTCTTACTTGGAGCACCTGGGGCTTGTTTCGAGGAACGATTTGGAATTGTCCTTCCAGGGCTCTCGGAAGCGAAATTTAATTATGGAACGTGGAAAAGAAAAACCATTATGTCGGCCTTCTTGAGTGGATGCTTCAAGGACATCTCTCAAATACACTCTTAAGCGAAAGTGAAATAAATGAACAGAGAAATGCGTGTGTGTACACGTGTATTCAGAGATGGCTTAGTTACTCATAAAAATTAAAACGTTTCAGTTAACTATAATTTCCTCCTAAAGGTAAAGCGTATACAATGAAGAGTTTCCTCCACAATATCTTGTGTTTGAGTTTTGTTGTAAGTCAACTTTATGCACGGATGGACTAATCGAGAGTGGGCCTACAGTTTAAAGTGGGATGCGAACCACTATGTACTTACACTGGGTATCTAACCCGAGATCTCTTGAGAAGGTGACGACGTTACCACTCAGTGGCGGCGCCAGGATTAATCACCTGGGGGTGCTGAGGGGATGCGGAATAAAATTTAGGGGGTGCGATCTTGAAAATAAAGAAAGCATATAACTTTCATGTACAAAATACGTTTTACACATATGCAACATGGAGCGACGTAACAAATAAGAGCATGCATATGCAACATGTAAACACTACATTGTGTATGTATTAAAAGTTTCTTTAATACAAACCCACACATTTGTGTATATATATATATATATATGATTTAAATACATTACATAATCAATCCATCCGCTTCGTAACAAACCCACCGCAAAAATGAAATAAATTTGTCAAATGTGCGCGCTTTTTTTAATCCAAACAATTGTTCATGCATTTAAGACCAAACTGCGTAGCAGTAACATTCTGAACTGCGTAGTTGGTCTCACACCTCTCTCTGGTAATTTACATAGCATTACAGAAAAGAATGATAATAACTTATTTTGAAATCGAGGATGGCAATTGCCTCTCTGTGACCCCCTCCCCCCTTGAGGTGTCCTCGGCCGTTTGGAAGTTGAACAATAATTCCATCTTGAGTATAATTTTCTCATGCTACTCTTAAATTCTACTAGCCTTGCTTTTTTTTACTTCAATTTTTGACCCCTTGCCCCCCTCCCCGATAGAATTGATTGCGGACCAAGTTTGATCTTTGTTCTTTACACAGGTTTACAGGGATTGAAAAAGTTTCTTTGTTGACAAAATTTTATATTTTTCTATTATTTGCGTTTTCTAAGAAATATTCGGACGAACGTGGATTTGTTTATTAGTTACAAACTAACTAGCTAACACAACTGACATAATATGTTAAACTGACACTACTATGAATTCTGATTATTATCAAAGAATACTTAACAATATTTTAAATAGTTTATAATATATTGGCTGGAAAAAAATAGTAGTAAATTTAATGTGAGAAGTTCATTGAGAAACGAAGCTACATCATTATTGGAAGGTTCTTTTTTGTCATTCTCATATCAAATCCTTGCACAAGAAGACAAAGCGAATGAGCTATTGAACTATATAAAGAGCCAAAAAAAAATAATTTACTTTAAATATTGATTTTTTTAAGTAAATTAAGAACGACGAGTTGTAATAACAATAAGTCAAAAATTAGAATAAGAATTCAGTAGTTGCAGTGGTGAATGATCAATAATCAAATTTGTGAGAAAATTACAATAATTTATTTTGTAGTCGTTATTATTTATTTTATTATTATTATTATTAATAATGATGATAATAATAATAAACAATGTTCATATATCTCCTCACAAGAAGACAGGAGTGTTTCTTAGAAATATATACTTTTCCTGTTCGCATATTAATCCAGAAACGTAGGGATTCACCCTCAAGGAAAAGGAGTTTAATTGGCCAAATGGTTATACGTACTTTGTTTTTACAAGGTATGCAGAATAAAAGTGACAATTGAGTTATTATTAATGAAATATTAAAGATTGTGTCATTATTACATTTAAAAAAAAAATACTACACTAAATTTTGGGCAGAAGTCTCATCTCTGTATGTAATGTACGGACCTACGTGTTTTTTGGCGGAAAGTCTATAGTTGGGGACTTGCTTGTTGTTGAAATTATTTCAAAACTTGTGGTCATATTGCATGCATTAATAATAATAATAATAATAATAATAATAATAATAATAATAATAATAATAATAATAATGTATATAATTGAACAATCGAGATCTTAAATAGGATAATGAGTTAAACAAGATAAAGAAAAGCTCAAACATAGAGGTGAAGGCACTTTATATGTCTCCCCCCTATCTACTCTCGTTTCGGAGAGAGAAATGTACAAGTAATGCAATCCGATTACAAGATTAATTTCTTTAACGCTTCTGTTTGATTACTGGATAATCCCTTAGGCCACGTTTCCATGGACAAAGAATTGAACTGAGTCCGAGGCACATGAAATGGATCCGAGAAACAAAACAGATATTGTTACAGAGAACTTCTTCAGGGAAGTTCTATTCCTAGTGTTTATTATGTGAATGTTTTTAAAGTTAATTAACTTTCTCATTGTTATTTCTTACTTGTTAGATTATATTTGTGTGCTTGTGCCGCTTTAATTGATGATGAATTATTTCATTCGATGATGCAGATTTTATAATACAGGGTGATTCAATAATATCCGGACATTTTCACAACGCCATAACTCTTCACAGAACTGCAATATAGTAACGTAGTACCATACATTAACTTGAAATGAAATCTCTGAAAGTTTCATTTCATCTAATTTTGTTGCATTTCGTTTCAGCTAAAATGCCGTCGCATGTAAAAATCCGTTTTGTGTCATTGATTTTTGCAAGACAAACTCTGTCCCCGTGGTGCGAAAGACGTTTCGAGGACTTTAGTAGAAGGTTGCACCAGAAATGAAACTTTGAGTGTTTACCTTTCTATTCATGTATAGTACGTTCCTATATTGCAGTTCGTTCAAGACATATCGCTCTGTGAAAGTGTCAAAATCATTTTGCATTACCCTCTATTTTAAAGCTTTTCTCTTCATATTACATTATATCATTACCCCATTTGCTCAAAGATTCTAAAACAGAATTTTAAGTTTTAATGCACTAAAGTAGCCTATAAATTTAGTTACAGTGTAATTGAATTTTAGTATGCTTTCTTTTCTTTAGGCGACGTACTGCAAAGCGTCCATGACTATGAGTACTGCAAGCCGACGACTGCTGAAAGCTCTTGCGATCCTCATTGTTGCCAACTCCTGCTTAGCCAAGCACGCATGGGAGAAGCCAGGCTGCTACAAAGTTGGTGAGTAAACATGAAACCATTTCACGGTATAATACCTGAAGGACTCATTTTGGCTAATTGGAATTCAATGGAACCGAGAATCAAACGGAGACATCAAAAATTTATTTTGAGTTGCAAGTAAAATACAAACCTTCATTTTAATATTAAAAACGTAAATCTAAAAATCATCCTGACATATTTAATCAATATCACTTTGGCAGAAACACCAACAAAACTAAAGTGAAAAAAAGAGGCAATACATGTGATGTGGTCAGCCTGGTGCTCCAGTCGCCGTTATCCCCCTCCCCCCACCTCAGGTACCCATCGATTGGAGTAAAACCCCGGTAGGCGGACAATTTCGATGGCGGACAATTGCGATGAACACAGAAGTGAAAGGGCGGTTGGACAATTGCGATGACAATTTAAAACTTCCATCAAATTGGATTGGATTGATTTGGTGTTTTAAGTCCACGTTAAGCACAGTAAGGCTAATCCGGACTGGACCTACAGTTTAAAGTGGGATCCGAACCACTATGTGCCCCCACCGGGAATCGAACCCTGGACGGACCCCTTGATTACAAGGCGACGACGCTACCATTTTCCATCAAATTGAAGGGTGTCCTTAACACCCCGTAGAATACCTCTTACAAGAGAATTATGTGATATATTGATATTTTCGGCTGGGAATTTGGTTCAATCAAGTTTTTCCACATGGGCTAGAGCAAACAGACAACTTTTGAAGTCACCCGTTTCCTCATATGTGCGAACACACTTCCAACTCTCTCGTCGATTTTAATATCACCTGACCTTCTAGATTAAGTTCCATCAGCACGTACTTGATGTTGGTGTCTTCTGCTTGGCTCTTCAGGCAGGTCAGAACATCATGAAGTTTTGGCTGCAGTCTTCCAAGCTACCTATTTATTTTGTTGTTCCAACCTTCTACAACATTATTAGTTCTGTGGCGCCTTTGGTTAGGTAAGGTTAGGTCCTGATCGTAGCAATTGTCCTACCATTAATTTGTAAAATGACCTTGACCGTCAAAATCATCGCAACTGTCCGTGACGGCTTCATCGCAATTGTCCGCCATCGCAATTGTCTTCGAAACACCAGTTAGCCCTTGATTGGAGTGAGAATAAAATTCGGCAGATGACAGGGAAAATGTAGAAATTAGAGGCTGCATATGGAATGGAATGTAGCTATATCGATGTGAGCATAAAAGCGCTCATACGCAGAAGTGTAAATACACGACGGAAATCCGCTTCTTAAATGTACAATCACCGGCAATGAAATAGGACACCTAAAGTACTGGCTTCCCCGCAGTGCTGTGTGTGCTCCCTGGCGATAGCAAAACTTTCTATTGAAAAGTTGCTCTTCAAATGGGTTCATCGCCGTAGAGTTAGGCAACACATAACGCGAGTCTTTCAGGATTTATGTTTTTGATGCCGGTGTCTGTACAATATGTGTGGATTTTGTAGAACTTGATGCCCCTGTATGAATCTCGCGAATGATGGAAAAGGAAAGAGAAGAGGAATAGCTTACGTAGGATTTCTTTCGAAGGGGTCTGGAACTGAAAAGTTGGATATTGCTAGGCTGCGTTTTAGAGGGTGGCGGGATAAGCATAAAATATTTTGTAAACCAATTTCTTAACCTTCACTTTAAAAGTTATTGAAGGACAAACTTGGTAATCGGGGGGTTATTTTAAGGGAGAGGGTGCATTCACCACTTTAACTTTTCCACTTCATTACTGCTTTCATTTGAAAATTTTCATTTTCTCAAATTTATGGAGGGGCTACAGCTCCATAAGCCCCCTCCCCACGTACTCAACCGCAGAAGGGGAAAGACAATTGTAAACTCTGAGAGGAGGAAGGTACATTATACCACCAGCATTCAGATATAAATGGAAAGATCAGTTACATCAATTCGCACTGAAATGCATAATTATAGCTCGCTTATAATGATCAAGAAGAAAATGATAAAAAATCAGGAAATTGAGAATCTAAGGCAATAAGAGATGATTCGTATTGACTTGATTGAATTTCTTTGAAGCCGGTCAATTATTGTTGTTTTAACCTTTTTTCCCTTCGAAATCGTACAAAGAAGTCAATGAGTCACCTCTTTGATATTTGCATCAACAAAGAATCACCGCCTTGTTACCCAATTACACAAGAACAGAAACATATATATATTGCTTGCGTCTTCTTCATTTCCCTTGCGTTCATTATGAACTTGTTTTGTACAAAATCTTGGTTAATAGAAAGAAATATACGTATTCTTCCTTTGTCCAATGTTCTTGTTAGTTTCGTTACGCCCCAGTTCCTCGTGCATGACAGAAAAATACAGGAAGCGCTGCTACGTTATTATTTTAATGAACACTACGTTCTTCTCCCACAAAAGGGACTATGAACATATTGATGAACAGCTGGAGGCAAAATGAGAATATAAAATACTTTCGAGACGGCAGGTCAGATGTTACATTCAATTTTGTTTATTATGGGACAACACTTTATTGAAAACAACAAGCACGTGCTAATTTAATTCCATATGCAACGAATTCGATTGAATGAAATTAATGCAGCCATAATAAAACTAACGTGATTTGTCATTTTCTGTAAAAATAATTCATAGTCTATTAATGGAAATATAAAACTTGTCTCTTTACGTACGACAGAATAATATTAAAATTAGACACAACAGAAGACAAATTGGATTTATATTTACGGCACCAAATTTGTTGGCGAGATGTTATTTACAAAGTGTTTCATGTTGGGCAATATACTTATATTGGGATTTTCTTTATCGAGACGCTAATCCCAAACAATACTTTAGACAGATTATTTGAATACTTTAAATACTTACACCATTTCATAAGATGGTAACTTTTCTTTCAAAATGTCTATCTTAATATTTCTGTCTGTGTGGATGTGTGTTTACAATCCAATAGTCGATAATTTTCTTCAAAGAAAGAATTTGTTTCGCATAACTCATTATCAGGAAAGTTTTCAGCAAATTGTGAACTGACGATATAGTTTATGTTTCGTAATTTACAAGGCACAGTACACGTCATCATTTAAACTGAAGCAGAAAGTTATTCATAATGACACTTGCAACTTGATAGTAGTTCAGAGTAGTTACTGCAGTCTAATTAGGTAAGTTGTTTTAACATTGCAAGTCCATTGATCATTATTAATTGTCGTGAAAGTTTGAAACATGCAATGAGGCAATCCTTTGGAAGTTAAATAAGTGATCATGACGTTCATATTGCATACTTACAAATCTATCTTTAATGATGGACCGAACATAATAGATATTGCATTACTACTTTTTAAACTTTACTTAGCACTGTTTTATTAATATTAAATTAATCATTCTGAAATCTTATTTGGAAGTTATATACGAGGCGCTTCCAGAAAGTAAGTTTCCCTATTTTTTTTTTTAAAAAAACCAACACAGTTTCAAGAAACCATTTATTGGCAACAGGTACAGCAAAGGTTCGCTATTTTTCAACATAGCAACCACCAGAATTGAGACACTTGTCGTATCGTGGTATCAACTTTTGGATCCCACTGTCGTAGAACTCTGCCGCCTGTGAATGGAACCAGCGTGTGACAGACGTCTTCAGCTCTTCGTCGTTGCCAAAACGCTCACCGGAGGACAGGAATTTCTTGAGGTGCAAGAAAACGTGAAAATCGCTGGGAGCCAGATCAGGACTGTAAGGTGGATGATCAAACAACTCCCAGCCAAATTCCGTCAAAACAGCTGCTGTGCGCCGAGCCGTATGTGGACGAGTATTGTCATGTAGGAGCACAACACCTGCAGTAAGCATGCCACGCCTCTTGTTTTGAATGGCACATCGCAATTTCCTTAGTGTTTCACAGTAATGGTCAGCGTTCACCGTTTCACCTCTGGGGAGGAAGTCAATGAGGAAAATGCCCTTCCTGTCCCAAAACACGGTGCACATCACTTTCTGTACCCACAGCGTCTGTTTGAATTTCTTCTTGACCGGAGATCCACTATGCCGCCAATGCATTAACTGCTGCTTGGTTTCCGGGATGAAGTGCGAAATCCACGTCTCATCGCCCGTGACGATCCTGTCGAGGAAATCATCGCCGTCATCATGGTACCGTTGCAGGAATGTCAGTGCTGCTCCTGAACGTTTCATTTTGTGTTCGGGTGTCAGGTTTTTCGGTACCCACCTGGCACACAATTTTTTGAACAGCAGGCGCTGCGTGACAATCTCATGCAACACGGATCGCGATATCTGCGGAAAAAGGCTACTCAACTCCGTAATCGTGAAGAGACGGTTCTCTACGATGCGCTGCCGCACCAGCTCAACCAGATCATCAGTGATGAGGGACGGACGCCCACTGCGCTCTTCATCATGGACACTTTGACGACCTTCCGAAAACTACCGACACCAGCGACGCACCATCTGCTTACTCATA
Source organism: Lepisma saccharinum (assembly GCF_977018435.1). Lineage (NCBI taxonomy): Eukaryota > Metazoa > Arthropoda > Insecta > Zygentoma > Lepismatidae > Lepisma > Lepisma saccharinum. The sequence continues at coordinate 66,270,095 of NC_139231.1, read as the reverse complement.
ATGTTCGGCCCATAGACCTCACAGAGCTGACGATAAATGTCAATTGGCGCAATGCTTTGTGCATTCAGGAACTTTATCACCGACCGAACCTCGCATGCGGCGGGAGAAGGAATACGAGCTTCCATTTCGGACCACTGCTGCCTCGCTACTGGCATGCGGCGGGAGAAGGAATACGAGCTACCACTTCGGACCACTACTGCCTCGCTACTGGCGCCGGGCGGGATCTGTCCGCCTGGCATATGATTGATACGTCTTAGCTCTGCTGCGCATGCGCAATTTACACGGCTCATTATGTTTACTTTCACGGGAAAAAATAGGGAAACTTACTTTCTGGATGCGCCTCGTATATATATACGTATATATCGAGTGATTTTCGAGATATGTACACCAGAATGACAACAGTGTCGTAAAGCGGTGGTTCATTTCTAATATTTGCAGTAATACTGAAAGTATATAATAAAGATACATAATTATTACCAGAATTAAACTAACGAAATACATGAAGTAATGATGTTTCCTCTCAACATTCAACATGCGTTGACGCGTTTGTACAGACACGAATCTTGTTCAACGGTTTTTAAGAAATTTCTTTCTTACAATCTAGGACTTGAAGTTTGTGTGAAGTTTCATGAAATATAGTGATAAATTACAGAATATGCGTCATGTAATACACTTAACAAACGAAAACCAAGAATATTGACACAAAACATGATTCATTTTAATGGAAATTGTTAAAATTCGACAGAATTATTTTTCAAAATGCATCTGAACAAGCGAAATTTAACTCTTCAGATATACATCAAGTTCCAAACAAAGTACAGATTGAAAGCTCCTAAGAAAAATCGAATCATAAGCTACAAATGCGTTTAAATTAATAAGTCTCGAGAAAAATAATGAAACACAGCTGAAAGTAAGAACACATTTTTCTAACAAACGTTATTGCTTTCTGGCTGTTAAACTCCATGAGCTATCACCAGTCACATAAGAGCGAGTACAATGACCCGAAGTTCGTATTGACTTCCTATAGTGCCAGAAATGTTTCAGAATACCTCCGAGAAATATCTGACTCCTAAATGCAAATGACTCCTGAAATTTAGTTTAAGGCCTGGAAAGAAGTTCCTCCTGCCTGCTGCGTGGGGAAACAACCTTCTAAATATTCATGACTTTAACTCCATAAATTTAGTCTTGAGGCAAGAAATTACTCGCTGTTTGTTCCGGGTTTGCAAAATTGATAATTGAATGTTTCTATTTACTCGCCTCTTGAAAGAATGCGATAAGAAAGCTCGAGTTTTGCTGAGCAGAAATCTTAACTAGTTTCCAGACCAAGTTTCATTCAGTAGGTCTCATCTTGGTATTCGTTTCACGGTTTTTGGAAAGACTCATCTGCGTGGGTGGCTGCTTCATTATGCCGAAGGAAGTTAGTTAATTCAGCGCTTGAAGCTTCGTTTACAAATTTCCGGTACAAGAGTAACAAAGTTGACTTTGTTTCCTGTGTAGAGTGACAAATACTTTATTCATATTTAAGCATTAATTCCAATACTGTTTCATTGTGTGAAGTTTTACAACTAATATATTTTTTTAACGTTTTCGTCAGGTTTAACTTTTTTACATGCGTGATTGTATCCATAACGTAAAGTTACTTATTTTGTCAATGAAGTTTGAATAAGAAATGTTACAATTTGTAGAATAGAATGTCTTTATTTAAGCAGGTGTGTTTCGGCCTCTTGGGCCGTTCTTACAACCAACCCTTGTCAAAGATACAATAAATGAATAAAAACAAAGGAAGAAAAACTCATTGATCATGATTAGAGCCCGGAAGTTTGGCAAAATGCCTCTTTTTATCTACTGCATATATTGATAAAATTTTTCCGGATATACGTTTCTTATGTTGTTTCGAATGTTTTGGAAGCCTTTTCATTTTGCCTATTTTGCCTATTTGGGACCGCACTGCCTATTTTTAATTATAATGCTTTTTTTGCCTTTTTCAATGAAATTTGACATTTTTTTAAAAAAATGTGTATATATATGATTTTTCTGCCGAAAAACGTTGTTGGTATTTATTTTTCTTCCGTTTATTATGTGAATAATTTTCGCCTTATTTAAGTAATATTGAACTCACGCATGTTTCATCATTGCTGAAGGAGAAAAGTGTGAGAAAAAAGTATTTCATGCTGAGTTAGGATATTGCCTTTCGGTTAACATTTCTTGTGCATGATTGACTGCTGAAGTGGACAGGTTGATTTCGAACACAAAGAAAATATTTCTCAAATCTCCCTCTCGAACCCGAAAATTTCAGGAAGTTGCGCCTGAGCTTAGTTTACCTCAGCAACCAGTCTTGACGAGATAGGGAACCTGGATATCAGCAGCTATATATTATGCTAACAACCTTAAAAAAATCAGTGAGGTGATCGATGCTCTTCCAGAAAATGAAGCGGCTTCAATTCGTGAAGTGAAAACACTCCTGTGCTATTCAAGTTTATTTTGCACATTATGGTGCATTGCCAGAGACAATTACAATTATAGCATCCATGAAAATCTTTGAGGAATCTATGCAGCAGATGATGGAAGTGCCAGGAGTGCGGAAAAGTGCTAACGGGTAGTGAGTGCAAATGAGGACTTGAAACAATTGAAAACAATTTGTGATATTCTAAAAGGTGAAAATCCTTTTACCAAAATGAGTCCAGCTACATTAGCTTGTTATATGTATGCTCCAATAACATCTGTCGAAGTAGAAAGATCATTTTCTATTATGAAAAACATTCTCTCTGACAGACGACTATCAATGAATGTTGAGAACTTAAAAAGCACCTTGTAGTTATGTGCAATCAAGACGGAGAAAATTGAAACGCTCTTCCCAATTTAGATTTTAACATTTTGCCAGAAATTATAGATAAAAGTAAGCGACTTCTAAATGTGCCTTTTTTCGGTTTATTTTGCCTTTCTTTAATTTTTAGTGCCTATTTACCACATTATAAATGCCTTTTTGCCTGCCTATTTTAACGAAAATAAATGCCTGAACTTCCGGGCTCTAATCATGATAATACAATAAAGGTAATATAAAGATTATACAATAATTATAATAGTATACAATAATATATAATTAGTATGTGTACTGTGGAGTAAAGATAAGTAATAAGTCTTAGGTATGCATTGTATGATGTGTAAGTGCAGGTGCAATTGTAAACATATGGTATGAGAAATGTTTTATCTCTTCTTGTATAATATGGTCAAATTGTTTCTATATGTAGCAAACTTTCTAGCTATAGAAATGAATGGTGAAAATATGAAATGGACGACGAAACACTCACAAACACATGAACGACACAATACAGTCCCCCAGAGTATTATAGGCTTGAATCCAGGCACCAGAACCTCTTTAGCCTGCAAAATGAAGCCTACTACATGGAAATCAATTTCAGTGCCTTCAGTGAAGATCACCCCATAATAACATAGTAATTATAAGAAATGTGTTGATTAAGTATGAAGAAGAAAGCATCTAATATCAGAAAATGAGCATTTATGCACTTGATTTCGCGTGTTCGTTGTTGTTGTCTGATATTTTTCTCTCTAGTGCAACACTGACGTACATATTTCCATACAAGTTTCATGGTTATATTCACATTTCACCGTCATTACGTCATCACAAGAGAAGAAGAAATTTACCCAACCGCTATGTTTCTAACAATCTTCCACGAGAACTCACCTTCACTTTGGATACTATGCAGTCAACATGCGCACATCACGCACATCGGTTAATCATTTCATTAATTCATAGCTAGCTGGAGATATTTAGGTGATTGATACACATACCATAACGTTACAGTACATATTTATTATTTGTAAAATGAGTTTTCAATTACAGAATGGATAATGTATTATACAATTATAATTTTGTTCAGACTTGGGAAATTTGAAATGTAATTATACTTTGAATATTCAGAGTAGCATACTAACTCTCTAGCATTCATAAACACGAAGGTTTATCGCCGCAGCAACATATGTCTTCTTGCAGCAGCTATCCTGGGCAAGATTAATCCTCAGTGGCGGCGATTAGGGCGGGCGAGGTGGGGTAGTTGCCCCCTCCATTTTTCGTCACTATTGCTCCTACACTATGCTATTATAAACCTTATATACAAATGGAAATATTCTCTCTTTGCCCCCCCCCCCCAGTTTTGGCACCTTGGCCCCCGGTTTTGGAACCCATTCGCCGCCACTGCCACTCTTGCCTTAATTTCCTACATTTTACTCTCCCGGAGGCATGTCTTATTCTAATTCACATCTTTTTTGTTTATAATGCTTCTTTCCCTTTAAAAATACTATCTGTTTATGAATAACTACCACATGGTTATCCTACTACCATTTGCACGTCTCCCTATCTTCTCGTTACGCATTGATATATGGGCCAAAGCTTTCTAAACATCTCTTCCCTAATGTACTATGCGGGCATCGGACACCAATTCCATGCTTCAGCAGCTTGAGCAAGATTTCTTCCTTTTTCTAAAAAAAAAAAAAAAGTTTACCTCTTTCCTTCCATCCTGGACGTGACGTGTTTTCTTACATTTTTGCAGTTGCGTCACGAAATGACTCATAATGTTCCATTTTAACCTTGGAACTAATTATCCAAAGAGTGAAGGGTTTTGCATGTTTGAGCCTGTTTTTTTTAATTTACTTTAACAATTAATTCTTATACAAGCTATCTAGTGATGTATAAAGTAGCGGTGGTTTAGTATGTAGGGCGTCTATTTACCCATCAATATACCTGTACGGAATGAATGTTGATGCAATTTGCACTGATTTGAAATTATATTCATATGAAATATTACGTACTTGATTACCACATTGTTTTGAACACAACAATTAGAGGCATTGCTATTCCTCCACTGAACGTTCACGTTGTGATGTATAACAGGAGAGTGCTGAATGTTTCACCTGATTGGTGCTAATGTGCGATTGTTCAATAACAATAATAACGTGTTGGTAACCCCATGAAATTTCTGTAACACAATTTTCCAGAAGGGGTACTGCAATTCCACCCTTCCCCTTTCCCTCTACTAAACCTTGTAAACAAACTAGAAATGATTCAGAACTTGAGCAAACCACATATAGTTTATGAATTTTTCTCGCCCCCTTTTGGTAATCCAATATATATATAGCCCCAATCCCACCACTCACTGACATAAATGTTCTCCATGAAGGAAGCCCCGGAGGCGAAAAACGCCCGATTACGACCCCCCATGAAATCGTCCCAAATGGCCGAGAAAATTCAAAAATCTCTCAATCGGCCCTTCCTTAAGGGTGAAAATGCCCTTTTCTCACGTCCTTAGCAACCGTTGCCACGGGCATTTCTTTTGCACACATTGTTTCCTTCAATTCTTAATTGTCCAGCTACATTATATTTCTCACAGATAAGTAACACACAGATGAATCAACTCCTGGTTTTGAAAAGGTGCCTGAAACAAGGGTGACATCTACATGATAAGGAGTTTCAGCCCAGATACAATTACGTATATATTGTTATACTCAATGCGTAAATATCTGCATCGTGCTTGATTCAACTAAATGTTTATGGGGTATAATGACATGCAATTCCTTAGAGCTTGCCGTGCTTGTTGTTCACCATGGAAACGGACGTTGCTAGGGAACTTAAAGAAAGTTTATTTTCACCCCGAATGCTACTGTAAGGGAATTATGCTAGAGTTTTCGATTGATTGATTGATTTGGTGTTTTAAGTCCACTTTGTGCACAGTATTAGAGTTTTCGAATTTTAAAATGTGAGCATCAGAATCCATTGCAGAGGAGAGATAGAAATTTGCGAAGAATGAAGGAAAACATTTCTTTATTTCAATTATGTTTAAAAATGTAAAAGTGACTACAGAAGTAAAATGTTACTTTTCCAATTTAGTGTCGCTATTGAATTCGTTTACATAAAACATCTAACTAACTATCCTGAAACTGTTATTACTTACCCAGCTTATTATTAACAAAGAAACCAATAATATTTTGATTATTTGTACATATTACAGCGCATACACACATAAATTTACGTTCAAAACTTTCCAAATAAGCGAACCACGTTGGCGAGCGCACGAGACGTGGCCACAGGCCACGTCGAAAGTGCGCGAGTCCAATATATATAAAGCCCCAATCCCACCACTCACTCACTGACTCACTGACATAAATGTTCTCCATGAAGGAAGCCCCGGAGGCGAAAAATGCCCGATTACGACCCCCCATGAAATCGTCCCGAAAGGCCGAGAAAATTAAGAAATCGCTCATTTTGTCCTTCCTTAAGGGTGAAAATGCCCTTTTTTCACGTCCTTAGCAACCGTTGCCACGGGCATTTCTTTCGCACACATTGTTTCCTTTAATTCTTAATTGTCGAGATACATTATATTTCTCACAGATCTACAACACACAGATAATCAACTCCTGGCTTTGAAAAGGTGGCTCAAACAAGGGTGACATCTACATAATAAGGAGTTTCAGCCCAGATACAATTACGTATATATTGGTAAATTCAATGCGAAATTATTATCTACATCGTGGTTGTTTTAACTAAATGTTTAGAGGTATAATAACAAACACTTATTTAGAGAGTTTGCCGTGCTTGTTGTTCACCATGGAAACGGACGTTTCTAGGGAACTTAAAGAAAGTCTGTTTTCACCCCAAAAACTACTGTAAGTGAACTATACTAGACATTTCGTATTTCAAAACACGAGCTTCAGAATTTATTACAGACGCAAGGTTGGAATTTGGGGGGAATGGCGGGAAACAGTTATTATCCAATTACGTTCAAAAATGTGGAAATGACAAAGGACGTAAATATTGCATTTTCAATTTAGTGTCGCTATTGAATTCGTTTATGCGAATTAATTATCTTGAAACGGTTATTACTTACTCAGTTTATTATTAAGAAATTAGACAATACTCTTTTGAAAATTTGTACCTTATTAGAGCTCATACACACATAAAGTAACTTTCGAAACTTTTCAAATTAGCGAACTTATACACTTGTTCCCCTTCATCCAATACAACATGCAGACATTTTACCCCATCTATAATATGATTACGCCCACAACGTGGCCGAAAGTCACGCATGCGAGCGTACAAGTACGCGAGTCCACTTTATATATTTGCTAGATGCTTTATTGTCGAGGACAAATGAGGAAGGGTGGGCTGGGAGGAAGAAACTGTCACTCTTGCTCCAAATCTAAGTCGAATCATTAGTGTATTAGAAAAGTTCTAGAACCCTTTCTTGTCTTCATACGTTCATTAACATTCCAATATAGTAAAAATGTTCTGAGCAAAATGTTGTTTATTGATTGATTTGGTTTATTTTACTTCGCTTTTCTTCCACTTTTCGCAAAGAAAAAGGTGGCTGAAGCTAAAAATGAATCTCACCACAGGGACTTTGAAAGATTATCATGACTCTGATGAACAAATGCCATATACACATACTCTTTCTCAGATTCATGTGCCGTTGAAGATACGTCACCTGAAAAATATTTCATTGCGTATTAAGATGACCACTTCTTTATAATATTAATTTGGGATATATTCATACCGATACGATTTAAAAAAAAAAACAATACAGAAATGTAAAAATATTTCATAGACATGCATAACAAGTTACCTGCTCTGCTCTTGCTACATGTCATTCTTTAAAGACACATTTACAAGGAGAGTTCCATGATGGCGTAGTGGTAACGTCGTTGCCCTGTAATCAAGGGATACCTAATTCGATACCCGGTGGAGGCACGTAGTGGTTCGAATTCGACTCTAAACTGTAGGTCCAGTCCGAATTAGCCTATCTGTGCATATAGTGGGCCTAAAACTCAAACTAAAGCTTTTATTCTACTTTTGGCTGATCGCGACGATGGGGATGAGAGATGATTAGATGAAATTGATGAAGGGACACTCACAAAGATAACCATGCCCAGGCAGGGATTCGAATCCGGGAACTTCGGTGGCGAGATCGGAAGTCGACCAATCACCGATCTGACGAAGAAGAGAATTTAAAGTAGGTTTAACACAGAGAGAAAATTTAAGACAGAAAACGGGAGATCAGCCATACATAAGAATGAGAAAAGATGATACATGAAAGGAAAAGTACAAATTTTCATGTAATATTAATGAAAGATGAAGAGAATAAACTGGCAATAATTCCATACTTTGGGGTGGGATCATGGTCCCTTTTGTACCTCCCTACTGTCGTCCATGCTGTGGGTAATGCCTATCGAGCCACTGCGTTTGATTACAAGTAAGCTATTGTAATCCAGCGCCGAATTCTCAGCAAACACTGAGTAAACGCTGTCTCTCTAAATATTTACAATTTCTTCAAGAACATGAGGAGAGCACGTTCTATGTTTGTATTCCTCAGAAGAAAACATAACACAGCTTGCAACGTCTCGGGGCCTGAGCGAGTTGAGTTGTCCAATCACTGTCCAAAGTTCAGTGTTCCATTCGCAGTCTGCCTGTGTCTCTCTTAAAAAAAATGATGCAAGTTACTCATACTCATTTTTGCTAGGTAGAAATGCGACATAATATACTTTCAATCTTCGCCTTATAATCAAGGGTTACTCTACCCGGTGGAGGTACAATCACCGGCAATAAAAATTGGGCTCCAATGCGTTATGTGTGTTGCCTAACTGTAGGGCGATGGCTCAACTACAATAATAAGTTTTCAATACAACTTTTTTTTCTCTGCACTCAATTAACACTAAAATTGCACATTAAGGAAAGCAATCACTTTAAGGCGGAGACAAATGCTTCCAAAATTAAAAGATAATACTGAGATGTGTACTTTCGTAGGTTATAGATATGTTCAAAACAAGTCTAACAATGCATTACTTCGTAACTTTGCACGGATTACAGATAGGTTCAAAGCAAGTTCAGAAATGCATTCCTTCATAACTTTTCACATGTTAGAGAGAGGTTATAAAAAGCCCAGCAATGCATTTTTTGTTAAACTTTAGTCTTATTTCAAGGTCCATTTCGATTCAAAATTTACAAGTTGAATTCAAGATGGTGGCCAGCAACATGGCGGACATCCAATGGACACACACAAGGATGACTTGCATAACAAATCTCTCATGCCTGATCTTGCCCTGCAAAATCCACTCTGATTTTGTAAGGTGTGTTAAACTACCTTTGCCACACCTGTCTAATAGCGTCCTTTTACTCTACGTATGACATTGCTTTTTCCAGTCAGCTGGTCAAATTAATTGTTGTGTTCGAGGTGGTTGATTAGAGGCGTTTTCTTCCCTTGCAGGCCACACCAGAAGGATCAGCATCCCAGACTGCGTGGAGTTCCACATAACGACCAACGCCTGCCGTGGCTACTGCGAGTCGTGGTCCGTCCCCTCTGCCTGGGACACCCTCAGAGTCAACCCAAACCAGGCCATCACTTCCGTCGGAGAATGCTGCAACATCATGGACACCGAAGATGTAAGCTTCTCCTCGGTCTGAACACCATCATATTTAAACACAAAATGTTAACATTCCTTCTCACCAATTAGTTTTCTAAGGGTTTCTTAATAACACCAAGTGCTTTAACTGCTGAAGCAGTTAGGATAAATTCCACTAATAATACAGGGTGACTCGAAAGAACGAGAAATTTTTGAACGGAGATTAATAAAAGAGAACACATACCTTTGAAACATTTAGTGAAGCCAGTGAATAGTATCATTGTTGAATTTCATACCGTTAAGTTATTTCTTGAAGATAACATCCGACAGATGACCACCTTCTCTGTAGATACATTCCTGCAGTCTGTGAGTGACATTGTGCATGACGCGACATAACATTGCAACAGGAATCCTAGCAATGTCCTCTCGTATTCTTGCCTTAAGTTCGTGTGTCGTAGCAGGTCGAGTACGGTAAACCTCGCTCACAAGATGACCCCACAAGAAGAAATCACATGCTGTGAGTTCAGGCGATCTTGAGCTCAGTCTCCACGCTTCCATTCTAGTAATATACTTTGATCGCAAAGACACGCTACATACCACTCCACTCTTTCCATGATTATTAATTGGCAAGATGTTGTGAACAGCGTTGTATATGCCATTCAGTGCTACCAACCTTCCAGGGTTGTCAGGACACGATTCAAAATTCCCCATTCTTTTGAGTCACTCTTTATTACACTACTATACTACACATAACATGATTGATTGATTTAGTTTATTTTGCTTCGATTGTCTGCCACCATTGGCTATTCGCGAAGATCAGGATGAATGGTCAGATGAAATGAGATGGATAAAAGGACAATCACAAACATATAGGGACGACACAACACTAGCCCACAGAGGATTATACTGGCTGTGAGTCGAGACGCCAGACCCTCGCTAGCCTGCAAATTGCAGTCCAGACTGTACGTAGAAGGGAGATTGACATTTGGGTGTCTTCAGAAAAGGTCTCCCCATAACACCTCACTAATAGGTGTACTACACACCAGAAATTTAAGATCAAAAGCTTTCATAACAACAGACAAATTAAAAATTGTGTTTTCTAGAATACTGATACAAACTGATTATAAGTCAAAATTGAAGAATATTTACTTAGTATTCACATTGTCAAGAGAACATAAAAAATGTTAAATTTGCAACCAAATTCAAACTATACTATATTCCGGGAATCTGTGGAGCAAGGCCGCGCATGGAGGTAGAAAGCGGGTGGACGGAGCGAAACAGTACACGCTCCTGCAAAGGCTGGGAACTGCAGTCGCTTTTCCTACCTTCACGCATTCACGTTTCCTCGCACTTGTTCATTGGTCGAGCCCTCTCGCCTCATTACTTGCGCAGAGACTTGCTTTCATTCGCTCCTCCAGAGATTCCCTGGACAGAGTATATAAATATCCTTGCATTTATAGTTTACATGGATTGCTATGATTAAAGTAATTTCAATATGCTAGTAGTACGTTTGTCGGATACCCCCTAAATGTATGTTCCAATAGTGTAAACCCGCATTGAATAATAGGAAATTAATGGTGATAAAAGATGTGAGTTATCTGAAGCAAACATGAGATAAGTCAGTTTTCTTTAATGAGTTTCATGCACAGTTCAAAAGATCTATCTATGCTAAATGTATAGTCCTGGAAAGAATATTTAGATCTATTGAAAACAATCAGCAATGATACAGTCAGTGGCGGCGATTGAGTTCCAAAACATGGGTTGGGGGGAGGCAAGGACAGTTTATTTTTCCTTGGTAGCTAAGGTTTAGGATAGTGCGGGGGCAAAAGTGGGGAGAACTGCCCCCCACCACGCCCCCCTAATCGCCAACACTGGATACAGTAATATTGAAGCATGATAAACAAGCTCTGAATCTGCTACTTCGGATGCACACGAGAAATAACCACCAACTTAAAAAAGAATGTCAACAATGAGGTTTTTCAAAATAATAACACTTTTTAAAAACTAGGCGTCCCCGATGGCGCAGTGGTAGCGTCGTCGCCTTGTAATCAAGGGGTCCCGGGTTCGATACCCGGTGGAGGCACATAGTGGTTCGGATCCCACTTTAAACTGTAGGTCCAGTCCCGATTAGCCTTACTGTGCATAAAGTGGACTAAAAACACCAAATCAACCAACTTTTTAAAAACTGAAGACAAATATTTCTGACACTAGGAAACAACTGGCGGCCTGCACACAAAAACGAACTGCAGCAAAGAATACAACGCGATACAAAGTTCACACAGCTTGCTGCACTGCGCTTCGTAGTTAAGTTTGCCTCTTGTGTTACACATGCAATCAACCTTAATCATAGGAAATATCTCACTAGAAAATAGAAACTTGACGTTCTTTCACACATATTTCCATACGAGCAAAACGTTAGGAGGGCCTTAAGTAGGAAATACTGGACCATTACACTTGCCGGCAGGGACGAAAGCTTTGTTTGCATATTCCGTTAGTTAATCCAAAGAACTCATGGCTTTTTAGCGAAAATGGTGCAATGTGAGCTACCTTAGGACCACTAATTAATGATGAAAAGGAATGTTGTGGAATATTATACGCCCTTTCTGTTATGCTTAGCCAATTCGTTGATAACTTTGAATTGGGGACGGTTGCGTAGTCTACTTAATATGCAATATAGTAGTTTAAATTAAAATATTTCAGTTAGAAGTAATTACTCGTGCTATGGATAAATTTAAGTTTTGAAATGTTTGTACAAAATAATTAAATATTGCATCGATATACTGTAGATTGTAAATTTTGGACTGTACGAAGTTTAGTTCAGTGAAAAATCTAGAATAATGAAAATAGGAAAGGCTCGGGAGTAAAACGTGAATATTCACACTTCGTTCAAAATTGAGTTAATATTGGATCCAGTTGCTGCACAGTCTAAGTTGATGTACAATTGTTTCCTCCTTCCCTTATTTCATTATTTTATTACCGGGGAATGAAGTTTCTTCAGTAGCCGGTGACGGTCAGAAACACACGGCAACATTTGGATAAAGTTGAAGTCCTGATTCGAACGCCAGTTCGGTATCTTTGAAGTAGCTAGAGAGGAAGCCGAGAGGAAGTGTATATGGTCTCTAACCAGCACCTGAGAAGCGCTGTGGTCAACTTTATCTGCAGTGTTTAGATATCAACACGAACTGCGACGACGTTGCACTCCCAACGTCTCCACATTGTTTTAAAAAAAAGCACAACACAATAACACAACCTAGCAAAGATAACCGCAACCTCACGTTATGAAGTCTCTGAAGAAACAGAATTGGCAACATCTCATTTACTCCACGTGGACTTGACAAGTAATGTCAGTTCCTAAAACAGACGCTATTGGCGGGAATTGTTTGAGGGGAGTATATATTGGGCTCCACGTGAATTTGACATATGGTTGTCAGAGAGAAACTGATCTTTCGGAATTTTCTTTGAAGTAATGTGGCTTTGGAATCAGGACTTCAACTATACCCCATAAATCATAACTTTTATTTGCGTTTTTCTCGGTTTCATACTTTTTTATCAGGTTTTACTGCCGAGCCGCTCAAAAGATAGACTGTAAGGGGGTGACGTTTTCAGAAAGCACTCAACTGTTTACATTCCCTGGACTTGCAGACTAACGAGGCTCTGGCGCCTTGACCTACAGCCAGGATAGTCTTATGTTGTAGGAATAATATGCTTGTGATAGTCAATTAATCAAATTCATCCTATAACCGTCGTGATTATGCAAAATGGCAGAAAAGCGACGTAAAATAACAAAATTAATCAACGAGAGAAAATAAAGAATAATACGAAATGCTGTTTTATAGCATACTTAATTGGTAATTTCCAAATGCAAAAGTTCGAATTATTCTCAATAATGAACTGTTTCAAAAAATTGAAGAAGTGGCCATTTTTAAGATCTGTTTGTAGGGATAATTTTAGAAATCAAAATATCTCTTCATAATTTTCCATGGTGAATATAAAAGGTCAAGATAATTTATAGTAGAATTGCACTGATTTGTCAAAAGAAGTGGTGTAAAAATTAATCTCTTTTATTAATAGGATACATACACGTATGAATTTTAGGTCGAAAAAATATTTGCAGTAATATTTTATCCTATACCAGATATTAAACTTCTTCACTAAAAATAATGTAATTATTATTGTACACGCAACTAATATCAATATCGTTTGTGTATAATATAAATATGTGTGTAGAAGAAAGACAATTAATGTAGATATTTTGATGACTAACTTAACAACTAGCCTTAACTTTCCTCTGTATATACGATAGATATGAATTTGAACTAAGAGTCTAATGCAACAATAGCTCAGAACTTTCAGCATGAACTTGAATACATGTTTCATCACGTTGAGCGACATCTTGCGTAAGGATTATACACAAATATCTCGAGTAACACGTATAAATGTACTGGAAAAATAATTTAAATTTTGTGAATTATGTCGAAAATTACGGACATAATTTATGTAGTCCAAAGATATTGAATAGGATTATAACTAAGCTTCCTTGTTTGTTATTATATATGTGCTATGACTAATTTATAGGACCGTTTACTCTACACACACACACACACACACACACACACACACACACACACACACACACACACACACATATATATATATATATATATATATATATATATATATATATATATATATATATAAAGAAATGTCAAGACTTATAGGCTATAACATATTATGTGGTAATATAAATAAATGTAGCGTGATGGACTCATTGAAGATTCCGTGTTCGAGTTCAGGGCTGGACATGAATGCTCCTTTGTGTATATTGAAACCTACAAAACATAGAATTTGAAATGGGACAGCAACCTGTGCACACATACAGAACCAAAACTGTATCAAATCAAGGTTGATGCAATTTTGGTGCAACAACTGACATAGTTAAACGTGTAATTTTCGGTTCCTTTGAAATGATCGTGTCTAATGTTCTCGACTGATGATTTTTTAGTAAAACACATGGAACAGGAGCTAATAAAGTACACTTTGATGCATTTCTGTGTGTATTTTGATGCACCAAAAGTGCAGTTTATGCACTTGAACATGTTTACTGGAGTTAACGTATTTCTGCCAATTGACACATTATGTATGTATTAACTAAAACAGAATTAAGGAAATCATTGATTCCTGCTTGTGAAAGAATAAGTACTTGTTTCGAAAGATGTCGACAATTTATGGGACTGCGACATCTTTCGAAAGAAGTACTTATTCTTTCACAAGCAGGAATCAATGATTTACTTAATTTTGTGGGACCGTGACTCCCGGATGGCGTGGCGGTAACGTCGTCGCCTTGTAATCAAGGGCTCGATACTCGGCGGAGGCACATTGCACATTGGTTCGGATCTCACTTTAAACTGTGGGTCTAGTCCCGATTAGCCTATCTGTGCATAAAGTGGACTTAAAACAACAAGTCAATTAAACAATCAATTTATAAGGCTAATATGAAAGGCAGCCAAGTCCATATTAAACTTATTTAAAACCAAAACCGTCGATTGGGCTCTTTTTCGATATAGTATAAATCTAACCTTGGTGAAGCCTCTGAGTGGAGCGTGACTGTGTTTCAGATGCATGATCTTAAGGGACTTCTATAAACCTTTGCCCCGGATCCTATTCCTTTGTTGTTCTCCGATTGTTCAAAAGTCACAAAACAGCTAATTTGCATTATTAAAAAATAAACATACCGTTGTAACAATGTTCGTACCCTTCTTCCCAGTGTTGTAATTGTCGACGAAACATGAAACATTTCCTACATGGAGCGTGGTGGGGGGGGAGATTTCTTACGGGCCGCCACATACAATATAGCCATAAATGCAATTTTAAAAATCCATATTTGTACTAAATGAACATTTTTGTGCCTTTGCTTGGAGGGAGGGAGGTGGCAATCGCCCCCCCCCCCCATGGCGCCATGTGTAGTATATCTCAACTTAAAGGCAAGCCTTTTTACGGTACTATTAATTATATGCTATTCCATCCAAATCCTACCGAAATTAGTCGTAAAGAACTGGTTGAAATATACCAGGTTTAATTTGTTCATTCTACACATTAACTAATGAGATGTTAGAAATTCCGTGAAATTTAAAAGTTTTTATGTGGTATTTCCCACCTCACAAAAGTACACGTTTTTCAGTAAATTTTAAAGCCATCGCCTTCTACTACACTTTGAGATTTTACGTGTGTATAATATCGTATGATCCATGTTGTGGAAGTGCACGCAAGCAGCGCCTCGCCGGCCGAAACTTGAACTACACAGATTTCATGATTTCAGTGGAAGTGTGTTGGCGTAAGACATGCAGAAGGCGATTGAGAAATGATATCATATTGATTGAATACGTATCTGTCTTGATTTTTCTTACATAGTGTCACTTTTCTTCCACTTTTGGGTTAATTGCGACGATGAAGATGAGTGATGAATTGATTCAATTGACGAAGGGGCACTCACAAAGGACACACATGCCCAGGCTGGGATTCGAACGAGGCTTGGGATCAGCTGAAGAAAAAAAAATATAGTTACAACCACCTTTCGGGGTTGAACTCCTACCACATCTCGTCCACCAACCAGCGCCCTCTAGTGACGTCGCTCACTGTTGCAAAATTTACTTCATAAATTTTTAAACCTCAACAAACTAAAAACATTATAGCCGTGATCGAAGGGTTACATAGTGCATTATATTTTGTTTTTTCTTGTCTTTACAGGTGAAAGTACGAGTTAACTGCTTGGACGGAATGAGAGATTTAATATTCAAGTCTGCAAAAAGCTGCGAATGCTATCACTGCAAGAAGGACTAGGCCTCCCGACCACTCTGCCTGACAAAAACACTGTCACTTCCCCTTTATTATGGAGTACGCGAACTATGGAGACGGACTTCTGTTGCTGGAATACTGTGTATTTCACAACTTCCAAGATATGGTACAAGTGCTGGTACCTTGTACTGATACAGTGTAGATACTATCACGGAGAAGCTACTTTCAGTACCACTACATTATGTGTTGAGAATTATTTAATTTGTGTTATCCTATGCTGTTATTTACGTTCGGCGTTCTTCGATCAACCCAAAGGTAGAAGTTAGACAGGCAAAATAATTTCTAGTCTATAATAGACACTATTTGAGTTATTTTTTCCTTTGTTTAGCAATTGCAATCCATTATGTTGTGTTGCAACATGGCTTGAGGTTACCTTCATGTGTATGTCAAAGCGATTGTTGTAATAAAATAGTATGCTAAGATCCGCAAACTTTGCTTTTTTGTCTCCTTTACTCACAAATGTATACATGTTAGAGTGCTGCAATGAGGGTATTTCGCTCGAGCGGCAAATAATTCGCACAGTGTAGTTGGCCCCTCAAATATGGATCGTGAAGTAAAAAGCGAAGTGAAATTAAAATGCAGTTTTGTATATCTTACCGAGATATGTGAAAATGAAATAGATGATTATGGGCTGAAACTACCAAGGCTGACATTTTATGTTTCTACGATTATTGCCACATTAAAATGATGTTCGATTGAATGTTATAACTGCATTTTATTGTTTGGTTGATTGATTCACTTGCTTTATTTTACTTCGCTTTTTGTGCCACTTTTGGCTAATTTGCGAAGATGGGGATGAGTGATGATATGATAAAATTGATGAACGGACACTCACAAACATCCATGCTCAGGCCGGGATTCGAACAAGTCACTACTCTCGGCATATTAGGTAAAGGAAGAATGACAGCAGTGATTGTCCATGCACAGATCAATTGCAGGCTTGCCTCACATCCTATCAAAACATGTCTCTGAATCTTCTGCTATGCATGACTCACATCCTTCAACGAATGTATTTTTTTGAGGAATATATATATATATTCTACCAGCTTTGACCCTCCAAAATAAATAGCCTACTTTCAGTTGAGTGCCCAAGGAGGGGTTGATGGGGGTCATAATCCAATACCTTTGGCCTAGTATTCTATAAACAATTACGTCAAAGGCAGGATGATGTGGCAAAAAGAGGGCTTTATTCTAAAAAAGTATATGTAACCCCCATCCCCTCCCTTTCGAAATTCCTGGGCATGAAAACTGCCTATCTTAAGCTGCATGCACTGCTAGGCTACATTTCAAAAATGTGGGGGGAAGATCAGTTTTGGAGCTGACAATACCAACTGGTCATTGGAACCTAATAAATCAAACCTTTTACAATGAGATTTAGCACATTTTCAATTGTCATACCTTGTAATTTCAATTTCTGGTAAGTCAAGTATTAAAACCTTATGTTACTATATTTTTGAGGCTTTACTTAACCCAATTAAAAAAGAGAAAGAAAAGGCTTCAGTATTCTAAGTATGGGATGTACGTAGTTTAACTTTACTTTGCAACGTCAGAAATTAGGTGACACGTTACCTCATATTGACCAAAACGAGTTGAATCTAAAAGTTGAGATTTTTACTGTGAGTTAGGTTCATGCAGGGCTTCCTTTATGCCAAATTTCAGAATTTTTCAAGAGTACCCATCTGAGATATTTAACCCCGAAAACTGTCAAAATTCAATGAACGGCCATGTTTGAGCCCATGCTGTAAAAAAGGGTTGCATTTCTAACCACTGATATTTTATTTACAGACACCCTGCAGGTAGGTCTACACATGGAAAGAAAAATCAAGCCTTAGACTAAAGCTCTTCATTGAAAAAAATCGGGCTTAAAAATTCAATTTTTTAACTATCGTTACCACAATTTCCACCTTAATTTTCGTACTTACGACGCAATTTTAAGCAAAACATACTTAAATATCTTAGAAAGTATACTTCATTAGCTACAAATTGAATTTTGTTTCAAGTCTCTAGCTCTAATGGTTTTTGAGATATTAAGGTTTCTGAAAAGTGCTAAATGAGCAAAAATAGCAATGCGCCATGTTGGAAATATGGCTGCCCCAGGAGAACTAAAGACAATGTTTTTTTTGAACATTTTCTTTGATATATAGAAACATGTACAGTCAACGGCAAAGATATTGGTAGGCAAATTGTCCACTGCTATTTTCATTACTTTTTTTTCTACATCCTGTGTTGTTTTAAGGAAGGAAACTATGTTGGTTCAAAGCAGGCATTGTTCTTTGCTTATTGAAGTCATTATTTCAATTCGTTCTTATCATATCGTGTTATTCAGACAGAATGAAAATGGTGGTGGACAATTCGCCTACTGTTTCTTTCGCCGTTGGGTGTACAAACGTGTGTACTAAAAATGATTTTTTTTTTCTAAAATGGTCATGCAACCACCATTGGATCGTTTGGCATGGAATGACCCAAACAAAACATTTGCCAAAGTTGGTGTTAAGTCCACTTTATTCTCAGACCGGGATCGAACCATGGACCTTTTGATTGCATGTACTATACGCAGCATACTATAACGTATATGTCCTCTGTAATATCCTACATTGCACTAGATGTAAAATTTACTTTAGCAGAATGTATCTGAATCTACATTTATTAACTGTGAAAAGTGATGATGACAATATGTCTGGGCCAATGTTCATTTGTAAACCATAACCAGAAAGAAAACTAGACACCTTAATATTTTACGTAAGATTTCCACAAATTGTATAGAGCAATGTAATTTTAAGCCATGCCATAGCACACACACACGCATAACACCAATGCACTAAGTATTAAAACTATGAAAACATTCAAGAACAAATTGCTTATGGTATATTCACTAGATATTTCCGATCGAATATGCAGAAAACTCTATCATCAACTCTTAAATTTCATAGTTAAATGCTCTGATGGTATTCCGGTAAAATCTTCTTCCTTTGAACTGGTGTCAAATCCACGATGTTCTTGTTAATATTGTCATGGTTGATATAATAATGTATTTTAAGCCAATATTTATTATGGAGAAAGTCAACTGGGTACATTTCCGTAAACGAAAGAAACCAGAAAGAGCAAAACTGCACTACTATAGCGATTAACCAAAATATACTACAATATATTACATTTTGTTTTATAACCAAAGAACGGATTTATATGTAGTAAAAATGTGCTAAACACGTGTGTAAATACATATTTAGTTATTTTCATCAAATTTTGGAGTTAAATATGGACTTTAAATTGTAAAATTTATTATAAGACACTACACGAGCTACATAAAATACAGTATGCTTACATTGACATTAATTGTAAAACAGCACAAAATGTGTTTTCATTTTCTGTTTCCAAAAACAATGAATGACAACGTTTTGTTGTAGCTAAGTGTTCGAACGCGAATTTCCATCTGTTGTATCTTAAGATGGATTTATGTTGACTAAAACTGTGTTCAATATCGCAAGAAGTAATGGGAGTGTATTTCATTTTTGTCAGTTATTCGCAAGAAATTCACCAAACTCTTTCGGTCACACGGGGACATATAGTTATTGAGGGTTGTAGTATTATGTTGAGAAATGTTCTGAAATATGGAAATAAAATGCAAGAATAACTAAAATGTGTCAAATATGAAAGAAAAGCTAATGGAAAATAAAAACTGAATTTTTCGAGTCTACATGTCAAGATGAGCAAAGATAATATAAAATATAACTAATTTCAGTTTCGTACATAAATATGTACATATAAATCCGTTCCCTGGACTATTGAAATTGTACCGTCCTTGGACTGCAGAGATTTGAACCTCAAAGTTCTGTATATATATGCACACAGTCACGGTAAAACATCGCATTGTGGAGTATTGCTACATGCGAACACTATTTCTTAAAATGGATGGCATATCGTTACTTAATACCAACCCACAAACATAATTATTTCCAGTACTTCATCCATCCCGGTAAACGACTGAAGAAGGTAGGATGATGAGGAATGACGAGAAATGAATAAGAGGTTTATGAAAAATGACGCCAACAATGAAAATAAATAACGAACAGAAGCTTTCAGATAATATTATTATGATAATTCTTTAAGCAGACAAGAAATTCCATCATGGAAACATCTTTCATAATGTGTACGCTCTACATGTTTAAGAGACCTCATGTAATATGCAAGAAATGCCACAGAATCGGCTTACCCTACTACCTCTTGGAAGAATTTTAAAGACACTTACATTTTCTCCCTTGTTTTTTACTAATAATGGTCACGACTGGATGTTATTAAGTATGTACGGATTCGGCAAATGTTTAACATGCGGGAGTGCAGTATTTATGTTTAATCCAGCTACTTAAATTTGACTTAATTTTAATGTTTTAATTTTCAATTTTCGTAGAATATTGAATGCCGTTTTGCTCACACTAAACAATGCATAAACTTTCCTTGTCATAAATAATAATGTAAGATGACTTGGGAATATTGTGCAAAATTATCAACGTAGGCGTGATGAAAACTGATCCAGGATTCTGTTCAAGTTGTAGGTATAGGTTTTGGAAGTAATTAATTACTAGTCTAGTAACATAGTTACAAGCAACAGTTACGTTCTTAAGGAACTCTAACTGCAATCAGGTAGTTTTAAACGTAAGTAACTGTAGCAGAATTACTTTTTTTTGCATTAGACGAAACGTCACTTTTAAAGTTACTTTACGACTTTTGGAAGAGCTAAATTTGTCAACTCTGTTTCGAACCATGTGTCTTCTCTGACTGCTAAGGTCAAAGGATTTTAGTGAAATTGCTATGCTTCGTTGTATCCTAAATTTAGAACATTCAGACTTTATTGCAATTCGTCATTTCTGATTGATTGCGAGGATTTCAATTGGGTGCATTGCTACATTTTGTTTGCTGCCTTCATGCATTTATTTTATTATAAATAACGATCATTGATTGTGTGCAATTTGTTTGCAAGAAAATTTTCAGCAGAAAGTAATGTAAAAGTAACTCACAGTAACGTTTGAAATACCAGTAACTATAGCTGAGAAACTTTATAAAATAAGTACCTGTAACTGTAACTCAAGTTACTTTTAAAAGTAAATTTCAGAATACTGATTCAGAGACAAATTATAAACAAATCTCAAGTGCTTTTTCTTTGTGTTATATTAAGTCTGCACTGGACTAATATGGTAAGCACCGTTGGTCAGTGTTATTTAAATCCTTAATTTCTTCATGCCGCTGAATTATGAAGGACAGAGCAGAGATTGATAACAAACTCGGGAAAGTTATTATACGAGGGGAAGTAAATAATTACTGATAATCTTTTACTTTCCCTAGTATTAACGAGAAGCACTAATGTTCACTGAAATTAGAGAACATCGCTAAAGCGCTAATAATTTTCCCCAACTTATTCTAAAAATTGTGAATGCAGCTTCATTGCTTCATTTCCTTCATTGTATCGTAACATACCCTTCGGTATGTGGGATCGAAACTATTGGGTGTAGCTCATTCATCATTCATAATGACTGTTAGCATACTCGCTGTTCATGACTAGCTTGATGGTAAGGTGCGAGAGGTGATAATTACACACATATGAATGACAAAACACAACACTTGAGTTTTAAACCCCCAAAGACTGGATCAGCGTGGCTAATAGAAAAGCTATACTTGTCTCTGAATAGCAGCTGAATTCTGCGAAGTATGGTCACGGTCGTGACTATACAAAAAGTCCGACTTGCGACTCGGACCAACACGTCCTTGCCAAAACTGTACTACCTCTCTCTCTGCAAAGCTCGTAACTGACTGACCCTATCAATCTTCGCTCTAAAACTGCCCCAATAACTGCACGAATGACCCCAGACTATCAGAAACCACACCCTTTATTCTTCAAAGATTGCTGCCCTGAATTGCGGGTCGATGCACCGGTTTACTTCCTTGAATTTGTTTATTACGCCGAGTAACCATCAGGATTGATGTAACTTCGTTACTCAGCAATCCTTAGATTCCTAGCGTCTGTTTCCTGTCTGGGATCCTGACAGCCAAGAATCGAGAGAAATTGTCTTTCTGTTTTAATAAAATATATGACTGTTATACGGTATGTTAAGGTTCAGAGTTTCCATCAAAATATCCGTTGTATAAATTGCGTTTACTTACAACAAATTAAGTAATATACAATAATAAGCTTACTTTTGAAGCTCAACGCATTCTCCACCAAGAGCACGACTAACATTATGAAAGTTCAAGAAGCTCAAAAATGTAAGATAAAGTTATATTTTCATCTTAATGTCGCAAACCACCCACAGACAAATACGTCGAGTCAAATTAGCGGTTCTTAAGTGCGAAACTACACAGCTGCCTCATCTAGTGGGAAAGAATGAAATTACATGAACTTACGAATGTGACTTGCATCATATGTTATTATTATTGCAATTCTCACGTTGGAAATATAGATGGGGAAATTGCCTGCAGGATGTTCGCCGAGTCCAGATGATGTCACTTTAAGGTTCTGAAGGATAATAGAATTTCGATTTTTACAGTTTTATAGTTGGTCAATACATCCCGTATGTGCAGAAAATTATTTATTTTGTGTACTGCCTTATGTGGGGGAACAAATTTGCATATCATCAGCATGATGATGATGATAATTATGAGTTGTGCAAGTATACCTAATGAATGAAGTCATTATTATAGGACTAAATATTATCATTTCACCTAAATATATATGTACTTATATACTCCCTCTGTCCCATAATTATTGTCCGGTACACTTTTGTTTGTGGTAACAAAATACTTGTCCGATATTCAAACTGTGACACTTGTGTATACAGAAGAAGAAAATGAAACACGGGAATTAGTCATACAACGTTATTACTCAAGGATCAGTACAAATTGGCCGATCAAGTATCCAAAAGAACATAAATAAAAAGTTACCATTTTGGCATACCGGACTATAATTATGGGACAGAGGGAGTATATTATTTCTGTTACTCACCACGGCGAGGTGCAGAAGTGGGTAACCTATGGTAGTTATATGGAAGTGTCTATGCACATACGACTTACAAAAGAGTTCAATGCTATCCCTTTCCCCGCGTCATTGTGCGTTACAATAGACAGACACCCACACACACGCACACACCCACAGAGAGAGAAAAATGAGAGAGAGAGATAGAGAGTGGCCACATCAATGGCCATAACAATTATTCACTTGTAGCTTAATATTAATAACATTTAAATATATCCTCCTCTTTATACTCCACGTTGGACATATTTCGGGAAGAATTAAAATAATCATAGATAATTTCTAATATTGGTCCCACCTTGTACTCTGGAAGAGGAAGGAAGATGATGAAGAGAAGTGTCTCTAGATTTTTCGTCACTCTAAACTTATCCTGATAGAAACTTCGGACATATCAACTTGTCCACCATCCTCTTGGATTAAAAGTTTCTTCCAGAAGTCATCATCCGAAGCGCCAGTAGAAACCCAGTAATCAGAAAACCGATCGGATGGATTTGGTGAGAAGGATGATTTTTTAACTTGTCTATAACTAGGCCAAGGAAAGAAAATTCTCCTCAAGTCTTTCTTAAGAGACGTGCACATATAATAGTGCATCAAAGTTGTGATGTTTCATGTTCCTTTGTTTCCTTCTTTTCTCACTTTATTCTTCTCCATCACCGTATCCGTCCTTCCATCAAACTTTCAAAGAGTTTCATTTTCTTTTAGAACAGGTCTGGGCAGGGGTGCCCATCCTCCCCAAGGCCAATGGCGCATCCCCCAATATAATATCATATCATGCGTTTCCCCAAATCATATCATTCGCGCCCTCAAACCATATCGTAATCCCAAACAAAGTATTTAATTACGACAGCGTCGAAAGTAACTTTTTCCTTAGTTTTAAAGAACACTTTACTTGATCTGCCCCTCCTCCCTAAACAGGGGTGCCCATCACTCAAGACCGCCCCTAAAATCGTTCATCATAAAATCCCCAAAATAGTTTGGATGAATACGTAATAATTGATATTTATTTGAATGACATACCATGTTAAACCATATTTTTTAATTGTTCGATTTTCGAAAACACTTAAAGCTAGCACATTGATTGGTTAAATGTAGAAAATTAAATTATGTAAATATGCATATAAATAGTGTTTGTGGGTTGATTTATAAAACTCACAATTTGAGTATTTAACACAAATGGTTACACAACTTGAGATAAAGATAGAAAATTCAACCTTGGAAAACCAAAAAACATGCCCCAGCCGTATGACCGATTCAAATATTGTTTCACGAGACATTACTGAACCCTAGCTAGAAATTCTGAAGCTCATGGCGATAATGTAATACAGGGCCTTCCCGATGGCGCGGTGGTAGCGTCGTAGCCTTGTAATCAAGGGGTCCCGGGTTCGATACCCGGTGAAGGCACATAGTTGTTCGGATTCCACTCTAAATTGTAGGTCCAGTCCCTATTGGCCTTACTGTGCGTAAAGCGGACTTAAAACACCAACCCAATGACAAAAAACGATAATATAATATGGTCTCTCTTTCAAAGAACTCACCCCCTCCCGTTTTCTTGGTGTAGATATAATTATTTTAGAAACCCGTGACAATAATTACGTGGATTTTATCATCAGTGCCAATTTAACTCGTTAAAGTTAAATTTTCCTGTGACAAGAAGTTATAAATGCGGATTCGATATATTTTTGTTCCAAATGATACAACTGCTTTAAATTGAACAGTATACCAACACTAAGCATTATATTTTAAGAAGTGATGCAATTAATAAATATCGAGAATATTCCTTATGTCTTGTAATGCAGCTACAGTATAAAACTTCACATTCAGCTCAGTAAAGCGCCAAACACGCATTCTCGCAAAATATGATTGCGAGCGAAGCGGGCAAGAATATTTTTACAACCATTTCTTTGCAGGCTTTCAAGAATATTAATGTAATGGGTTGTCGATACTTTCTTAGGATCCCGACATATTTAGTCTTTTCCAGCTTCTCTTTTGGCACGTTCGGGGTTGAAAACGTGTGGATACCATATAGCTAAATACAGTCTCCAAAATTTAATGTTCGAACTCTATCTTTACTACAGAAATCCCTTGACAATCTAAGATTTAACACTTGGATACCCCCTCAATTTAATGCTCAATCCCATTCTAACCAAAATACCTGCCATAATCTAAGACCTAGAGTTGGGTACTGTCCACTGATGTGCGTCTACGCGTAAACAACGATAGTCTTCATTCTACACCTAGACTATTTTATACACGTAGATTAGGTAATCTATGTAAACAACATGGCGAAAGGTGATAACAAAGGGCGCCGTAGAATTAAAAGAAAATTATACTGCGTATCAGTTGCTGATGTGTGAAGAGAACTTTTCATACTCTTTCTTCCAAATTCGAACAATTTCTCACCTAGGAAGAAACATAATATAGGAAAGATTCTAGTGTTTTATGAGAAAAAGACCACTCTTGCCTCACGACTGCCATCTGTTGTTGTTTTTTGCATACTATTTATCTTCTTCCATAGTTGATGATAGAAGAGAAGATAAATTTTGTTGTAAATAGGATTCTTTTCATTTCATTAGGAAAAAATATAGTTTAAAATGTCACTTTCCTTTCATGAAAGCCTTGAAAATTAATTTTCATGCACTTTAGATTGTCTACGTAGTCTTTGTAAACTACAACCCAATGTAATCTACGCGTAGATTACGTGTAGACAACGCATGTAGACGTAAACTTATAGTCTACGGCACATCACTGGTACCGTCCCCCCCCCCCCCCAACGTTTAATTCAGAATCCCACCCAGAAGCCACGTGTCAATTAAGACCTAATATGTAAGAGTTGGATATTTCTTCGATAACATCCTTAAACACTTTCCTTTCTTCATCTAATGGATTAAATATGATGCATTTAAGGTGTAAACTATTTTTTTTTGGAAAAATATATAAATGTTGAATTTTATATTATTTGAAGGAAAAAAAATTCCCCCCAAAATCTCTATGGCTCAGCCTGCACCATAATCCCCCCCTTGTGGGCATCCCTGGGTCTGGGCAACTCTCTTCATTGTAAAAGAGCGCTCTTTCTTGCTCGCTTGGAATTCAGAGAGAGCAAAGTTACTGCAGCGTTGTAAGAGTGCTGAAAGGAGGGAAATCTTGGGATGGAGTGTGCACGCGGGAAGTTCGCAGTATACACGGAGGATGTGCCCTAGATTTGTCAAATCTGCTTGAGAATTTCACTTTGATCAACTTTTACCAACTCAAATATTTATTCAAACGTATATACCTGACACACCGTGTCTCAAGTTCCTGTAATCCTTTCAAAAATAATTATTTTTCTGGTCTGCAGAAACCTGCTATGTTGCTGCTATCACCTCTATAACCTTGCAAACTTTCTGTTCATTTATCGTCTTTTAAGGTTAGGAAATAGGTAATAACAGGACGGATCAATATCTGGTCAGTAGGATGCATGGCCCATGCATAGAGTTCGCAAATCCTTCAAAACAGCCCATGTCTCCCCCAACAAGGTGTGAGTAACAATTATCTTACAAAAACAGAATACCTTTCAACATTATTCTCCTTCAATGACTTAAAATAAATAACAAATAGTGTTATGATTCTAAGTTGGCACATTACATTTAGAAATAACACTCTTTACAACGAGAATGACATACATATATTTTGAGAAGGGGACTGGGCCGAGAACATTTTCAGCCGGTTTGTATACTAATAATAATACCTTAATAATTTCTTGAGGTTCATAGTGGGGGTGCTATGCCTCCTAACTCTTGTCTACCTTGCACTGATAATGAAATTAAAATATATAAAACAGTTATAACCCAGAAGATTTGTATATATATTTATATTTCTCTCAAGGCTCACACATTGGAATATAGTAGTAGTTTAATAGTAGTAGCTTTATAAAATGCAGTCTCCTTTGAGGACATGTTGTAAGACAGCAGGTGTTTTTGGTTATTTTCACAATCCATTAACATCTGTATCATCCTTTGTGGATTTTTCCTCAAACATGCATTCTCCCCAATATTTCTTCCTCAGATCTGAAAAGAGAGATTGATTTCTGTTTATTTGAACAGCAATACTCCTATAATTTGACTGCTTAACCTTATCCACGTTTTTTTTTCTTTCTCTCTAATGCTGCATGCAGTGGCGGTTCGTGGTTTGGCTCTATGGGTGTGCACTTTAGTCTCGAGTCCAGAAGTGTTATACCACCCCTGTCAAATATTTGCACCTGTTTTTGCGTACATAATGATGCTTAATATATTGGAAACCCAAGTTTGGATCACATTTCACTGAAAAAGAGGCTATGACAGAGTTATATTTAAAAAAAAAATTAACACGGATATTTTTAAAATTTCAAATATTTCTGAAATTATCCAGCCAATAACGAGAAGAGCGATGCGATGTTATTGTGCAATATGTAATTCAACATTCGATAATCTGACAAAATCACTCAAAACATAGAAATACCGATCTACAATATCAATACTATTGTCGATTTGCAAAATATTTCATAAAAACTTCCTCCTCCGCTCTCCTGATATTAATGAACAAGGAGAATAACAACATCGGCGTACACCAAAGAAGCCGATCCAACTACCACATGGAGGAAATCAGTTGTAATCTATCTAGCTGTTGTTTATTTCTAATGACACACTGATCGAACCAAGCAAATGAAGCGAAATCAAGAGAATAATAAATGTTAAAGAAAATTACAGTACTCACTCAGTCCACACTGCCCTGCTTCGTACTTCAGAATTTTTCCTTCCCTTCCGCCGTATCTATATATTGCAGCAGTTGCTACAGGCTTTGTAGCTAATTTCCCTCCAAAAATTCAACAACGTTAAATATTAAGTCTCTGCTTTCGCCATGTACAGTTTCCCTAACCATCATGAAATCAAAAAGTTTGCACTGAAACAGCTTTTGACAGCGCTAAACAATTTTGCAACTCGGTAACAGAAACACACAATGCAAAACAGATGACTGATTGACGTACGCTCCCTCCGCGCGGGTTGATAATTCGGCTACCGCGCCACAGAGACCGTTTATTTTGGCCAAGATGACTAAGCAAAGGCAATACCAGGCATGTTTAACACACCCGTCTCTCTTTCAGTTGACTCCCTACCCTTCAACCCGTTTCTTCCCCTTCATGCTCGGGACAGAATCGGAGGGACAATATACCATCGGAATTTCCCTTTTCTAAAAAAAATCCCTCAATTCGCAATGATGTATGGGTTGCCTCGACTCTTGTCACAAAATCTCTAATGGAATGGGTTTGCAACACTACATTCCTAGCTCACCGATCGCTGTGTTCGCCACGTTCCTAAATGATACAACCTCCCCTCACACGGTGCTCAAGCCAAAAACCCAATCAGCGTCCTCTGCGCGACTGCTGCAACAGCGTCATAGGGAACGAAACTACCATTGTGTTCCAGCCAAGCCCCTAGCGCGGCTCGGTCTATGCGGGTTGATATAACTGATATCAGGCTTCTCCACCACCTCTCTTGGTGAAGCGGCGTGGGAACACTTGATGTTTCGAAGGAGACAGAGTTCAATGAATGAGTATAATAATAATGTTTTGCATTACAGATTTATTTGGGTGTGCACGTGCGAATGTGCGAATAGGCAGAAGCCGCTACTGGCTGCATGTGAAACATTCTCGAGGTATGCGAGCCCAAAATGGGAGCAAGGAAAACTGTGCCTTGAAAAGCTGATAGAAAAGTAAGAATGCAATATGATAATATTAAAAATACAAATTAAATATACACTGTGCTCCCGAATTCACGCTCGTGTTATTCCGCCTGTCTTCGTTTAGTACCAATTTCCATCGTGTAGTTTTGGCATAGAGGTACAGTAAGTACACACGATATGATCTAGATACCTGGTTTCGAAAGGGCATCATTGTCAGTGACCAAGTGACATGTGCTAGCAAGGATACTATGTGCTATATGATTTGTTATTTAGCGTCGTTTTTCTGCCACTTCTGGTTAATCGCGACGATGAGGATGAATGATGATGAAGACAAAGGACACTCACAAAGAACACCCATGCCTAAGCTGTAGTTTTAACAATGCAAATACAGTACGAACAATTTGATTTGGTGTCAAGTAGTGTATTTGGTGTTTGCACCGTTTGCACAATGTTTTGGAGCGGCGTATGGTCACGTGGTTCGTGCTACCTAATCAAATGAACAGCAGACAGGCATTTGTTGAATCTTCTGAACTTGAGCACCTCTTATCGTCTACTTGGTTGAACGTCATTTCCTTGCACCAGCCTGACACCGGCTAACACCTGCACTACACAATAAGTGCAGCGAACTAGACGGGGCTTATACTTCAAGAGTAATAATACTCATGGTCTTGGGGTCAAATTCCACCACGAAATCAACAGCTAACTTACCTGGTTTCTCCTTCCGAGCGCACCAGAAGGCCATATCGTTGGCGTAGGTTTGACCATTGCTGGCGCACACTGGAGACAGGAAGCGGCCATATCTTTCCAAGTTGTCACAAGGGCTGTCTTCCGGAGTGCACGGTCCGCCGTGAGCGTAGAATATAACTAGAAATAAGATAGTATTTCTTATGTATTGTGTGTGTACATGAATAGCCGGTACGTCTTAACTCACTTGATTAGATGTGTAATGCCTCCACTGCCCTTAAGTTAAACGATAGCATTGAAGGTCTTAATCAGATTTTGTATGTGCAGTATATAGTGCCTAGTTAATTTGTAAGTGCAAGATTACATACACATATTTAGAGATAGATTGAGGTCTTTGTGTATGTGTGTGTGTGTGTGGGGGGGGGTGTATACATGTACTACATAACAATTTTCAGATATTGAGATAGAACTGTGAAATAGTTTGGTATCAAATTTGTAAATGTAAAATAGCTATGAAGAAGAAATAGGTTTTAGTTGTTACAACAGATGCATAGATGTGTGGACAAATTGTAAAAAGTGCAAAACTTCTCGCGATTAAATTTCTGTGCAAAAAGGGCAGAATGTCACTAGAGGTATATTTTCAATTCTATTAAATTTATTTATTTCATATCTGATAAGGGACAGTCAACATTGTGCGGCTTAATTATAACTTCATCATGATTAAATACATTCAAATAGAATTGGGACTATACCTCTTAGATAACTAATGATATTTTCCCTCTTTCTGCACAAAACATAACTCATGATAATTTTTTCCAATTTGTCCAAAACTTGTAACAATTATATCCTATTTCTAGACCATAGCTATTTCATACTTACTCTTTTGATACAAAACCTTTTTTCACAGTTCATTCTCAATATCTGTAAATATTTGTATAACATGACATAATTTTTACATGTACTGAAAAAAGCAATATAAATTTGTATCCAAAAATAAACGTGTATCCTTTTTTAATTATGTATTTTGTGAGAACTTTTATTTCTATTTTGTATTTTCTTAGTTTCAACACTGCTAAGAGTTTCTGGCAAAGTGACCCTCCAGGCAGAATCACAACCTATCGAATAAACAAAATCTATAACTACTCCATGAGGCAGTAATAGCAATTATTATGTGCAAATAGAACATGAGCATGCCTTTGACATGAGCGACATTGATTTTGCTTCTGTAGTACGTTATCTGTTAACCTATGCATTAGACGATTACTGCATCCACATGAGGCTTCTGTATCAACTCCAATATAACTATGCATGTATCTAAAGCAAAACATTTTTCCAACAAGACAGACTTCTGTTTGTGTTGGGCCAGAAATACGAGAAAGTTAACTTAAGGCATAGAAATACTGGAATGATTACTTGGTTCATTTTCTCTCTTAGCGCACGCCAATTCCCTCCAGTTCTGGTAGGTTATTCCGTTGGATCCACATATTAGTCTGCTCCTGTTGCTGCCGGCGAAGCGGTCCTCGTGGCCTCTTCCGCACTCCATCTCCTTCTTGGCCTCCTCCTCGCATTTTCCCCCTTTCAACACGCTTAAATCTGTACAAAATAAAGGAACTTAGTATGATAAACTTAACAGAACTATAAAGGCATTTCCAGTGAGCTATAGAGTAAGTACAGTGAGTTCTTGAAATGTTTCTGGATTTTCAAGAAGTATCTTCATTCTCATCTTCAGAGATTGATGGCGAGGATGAAGATTGGAGTTGCGTTAGCTCTCGAAATATTTACAGAACCAGTGGCGGATCCAGAAATGCATTTGTGGGAGCGGGGGCAGTTTTAGCCTGGCATCTCCTCTTACCGACGATATAGCTCGCAGAATTGAGGGTACACTTATACCTTCCGTGAAAAGGCATTAAATACCGGCTTTATATTCGATGATACACATAAATGAATGTTTTGTTCGGTTGCTCCTTCGTAAAACATACGTTGCATTTCTTAATATTTTTAAATGTTACGGAAGTTATGATAGAAACAGAAATGTTGCAAATGTTGGTATTGTTCATATTAACTATAAGTACATTACAGTGGATACCATTTCCAATTAATATGTTAGTCGGAAATAGCATCGACTCTAATGGATAAATATGAAATAATTAACCAATGGTAACACTGTTAAGCCTTGCTTCCATGTTAATAAACATTAAAATGCTGACCACCGCAAACTTTTATAGTATAAAAATATACATAAAAACGTAACGTTTCCACCCTCTAACAGGGTCTTCTTCAGACGAAACTTCACAACAAAAGTTTCGTCTGAAGAAGACCCTGTTAGTGGGTGGAAACGTTACGTTTTTATGTATATTTTTATACTATAAATGTTTGCGGTGGTCAGCATTTTAATGTTTTAGAAATAATTATGGAGTTTCCGTAGTCATAATTATAAAGAGCATGTGGTTGTGATAGCTTCGTTGTGAGGTTGATACCGCACATAGACAAGGGTTTGTAGGGGTTTATCGCTTATAATTTCTATAAGAAATGCTCACTTCTGTCATCGATATAAACTATTTCTAATGAACTAACAAGCTAATACAGATCAATACAGAAAATAAGATATTCGTAAAGATATGAAGGCAACGGAAAATTTATGTCGTCCAATACCTTGTTTATGACTTAAAATTAGTGTGCACATATACGTACCAGATTTTGTCAACGAATTGCAATGAAGGCTGAAGACGTTTCTGTAAGTGATTCCGTCTGTCCCACAGACGGGAGAGTAGAGAAAGATGCGGTTGCTGATCTCGCAGGATGCCTTAGGATCTTCCGGAAGCTTCACGTCTGATGGCTTGCACTCTCCCCTGTAGAGGATCCCAAGACCTAAAGCAGAGATCATATATTTCACTTAAGTAAAGTTACGGATGTTTTTATCTCCCTCAAAGAAAATGGAACTGAAAGCATGTAGTATACATCTTAAGTATGTGATAAACACAAGTGAAAAATCATTCTTGTCCATTAATAGTCCAGTCATCATAGATGTTCCTGTCGAAAAATATGCAGCCGTGTGGATTAAAGAAGGGCAGCATTCTGCAACTGAACAATTCACAACTGAGACAACAGCAGGCTGTTTTCCACTTAAGTTTTTATGGCATAGTACATTTTACATGTACGAGGAACTTGTTGGTAGATTAGTTTGAACTTGACAATAAATATTTGGTCAAGTTTCTGGTGTTACTAGTGTGATAACTCCTTTTGTGTATGAGTTTGGGCTTTCTTAGAACATAAGTATAGAGGGTGTATCATAAGTAATAACACAAACTGACACACGATAATAGAAGCAAAAATGTCTCAATAAACATGGGTCTGCAAACGAGCCGTTTTCGAAATAATTGCGAACGTGTGGTTACAAGCCGCCACTGACTTCATTCTTTGTAAACGTCGTCCTAGTTGGTAAAATGCTAATAATGTGTGCGAATGTGTGGTTAGAAGCCGTCACTGATTGCATCTTGTAAACACCGAGTGCTTTACTCATTGCGCGTTCCGAGGTTTTCCGAGAGGTGGTGTTGTTATCAAACAGGATGGATGCAATCAGTACACAGTCTAATCGTACTGTGGGAGTCACGTCAGTTGTGATGGGTAGTGAAAATGGAACCTTACTGTATTATAACATTTTACCAACTAGGACGACGTTTACAAACAATGAAGTCAGTGGCGACTTGTAACTACACATTCTCAATTATCTCGAAAACGGCTCGTTTGCAGACCCATGTTTAATAAGACTTTTTGCTTCTATTGTCGTGTAATTTCAACTGTATCAGTTTGCGCTATTACTTATGATACACCCTGTATATATACTAAGTGTTTCTAAATTATATTATAATTTTATCATAAGATTAAATGGTAGGATCATTTATTGATCATAAATAAATAGGATCAATATTCTAAGGTACTGTAGTTTAGTGACTGGTAACATATACAAATTTGCATACCCCCCCAAAAAAAACCTACCTCCCGAAATGAAATCACAAATACGCCACTGAGTGGACATCACCCCGAAAGCAAAAAGCTTAATTCGAGAAACATATCATGTTAATGGGATCTTATGCTGACATGAAGCAAGGGACAAGATCGGAAAGTCTGATGATTACGGTGAAAAACCTGCCTTGCCTATTAAAGCAGAAAACGATGAATAATGAAAAATTACTTTGTAAATCGACTGAAAGTCGTGTGCGACTGAGGCATAACTTCACCCTGGATCAAATTCTGGTGTCCAGTAAAGCATATCGAACACTGAGATTCAGGGAAACACGGAGAAACGCGGCATCAGAACTTCTGTTGTCTGCTTCTATCGAAATCAAATGATGTAACGCGAACTACAGCGAAACGCGCGGAACCGAAGCGCAGAATTTCCGTGCCAGAAGTCTGCAGGTTTCTAGGGTGGAAAATTTCCGTTGGCCGCGTCTCCAAATGCTCCCTCGTCTCTTCGTTTAGCTTCGGCAAGCGTGATACTCGGCCCCGCTGTAGCCGAGAATGGAAAATGTTCCGTTCGGCACCGTGGTTCGGACGTGGCGACGCTGTATACATGGGCGGACAAGCGGTTAAGCTTGAGGCTGTGTTTACTCTGTCCCGAGAAAGCGAACGGAAACAAGTCTTCTGCGCAAGTATGACTCGAGAAGGCACTACCAATGAACGGGGGAGATGGGACGTGAGTCCATGGAGAGGATAACGTTCCTGCAGCCACCAGCTGCAGCGTGCACTGCTTTGTTCCACCCACTCCCTTTCTCCCCTTCTCTACCATTATCCGCGGCCTTGCTCCACAGATTCCCGTGACAGAGTGTAGAACCACAGCTCCGTATAACATCTATCCTATATTATTTCGTTTCGCTAATATATAAACTAACGCCTCCAATATGAAATTGGCTTCTATTACGTCCTTTATCAAATATGAGGGAATGGGGGCGTTCCGCTCCATGTGTGGGTGTTCGCACTTAAAGCTTGCGAACTCAGATCGAAATATACCCGGAGTTCTTTCCATGAAAAATGGGGAAGGGTAATATGAACACGCGGCTGAGAGGCCGAGGGGCTAATGTCACTGTGAGAATGAGAGTCAGCTGTAATAAATGCCGTCGGCACGCGGAACGGAAGACCTCGGATCGGATTTCTTATCATTACGTATCTGCTTTTTCATCAGGTAGAGAGGAGCACTTGCAATTTATAAGTGAGAAATACAGGGTGATTCAGAAATCACGCGGCCATACTTTCGATTCAAAACTGCAAGCTGTATTCACACAGTCCCGCTTGCCTTGTAAAACCTCGCTCACTTGTAAATTGTTAACTATTTAGCTTGTCTGGCGAATGTGACGTCTACAAATTTATCATTGACTCAATTGTACTCTGTTTTTCAACCAATTTATGGGGAGACGGCTAGGTCTGGGTATTTGTTTTTCTTATTTTAATTTTTTTCGTTACTCAGCGCCGCTTTTATGCCACTCTTGGCTAATTGCGACGATGATGAGAATGAGTGATGACATGATAAAATAGATGAAGCAACACTCGCAGAGAACACCCATTCTCAGGCTTGGATTCGAATACGGAATCCTGGCTTAATTTTCTATTTTTCTTCATATTATTTCACTTTGCTTTTCTGCTGCTTATGTTTCGTCGCGAGGAAATTGTGATTGCATTATATCCATGAACGATTACTTTAAAAGAATACCCTTTCCTCGGTCAGGTTTAGAATCTGAAACACATGATAGGAGTCGTAAATCAACATGATAGGAGTCGTAAATCAACTATACCCTGTCCCGGGAATCTCTGGAGCGAGAGAACGAAAGGAAGTCTCTGCGCAAGTAGTGACTATAGAGGGTTCGACCAATCAACACGTGTGAGGGAACAAGATACTTGCCCTCTCACTTTCTCCCCTTCTCAACCTTTATGTGCGGTCATGCTCCAGAGATTCCCGGGATAGAGTATAGCTAATGTTTGTTGCTCTTTAATAGGTGAAGGCCACACTCTCTTCCCTCTAACTCGTTTTACCTTCTCTCCAACCTCGTCACACAATCGCTCAGTGTTGCCTGCCTATTGATTTCCCACCAACTGTCTTGACAGAATTTTCATGTAACAAGGTAGTCTGTGCTGGGAAATTTTAATTCTCTTAGAAACGTAGATAAAGAACACTTGTCAGTGAGTATTGTTCAACAATACTTTGATAACAATTGATCTATAAGTTGCCTTTTTCATTGACTAAGGAATACAACAATCACAATGCGTTTGGTCAAATGATCTTGTCCCACAATATGTTTCATCAGCTTTCGTGGCTAAATTGTCGATATTATTTTAAGTCTGAGAGATAACTGAAACTTTTCTGGTCTTTTACAGTAGTTCTCACACGCAATCACTTCCGGCACTCCACTCCGACACCCTACAGACTTTACTACCGCCCTACTGACTGGAGTACCCCGGCTCTATAATGTTGAGATATGCTTAACCGTACTCTAGTGACAATCAGTTTTCTTCTACTAACGGCATTTTAAAGTGAATGGAAAAACAATACTTACTGCTTATTAACTGCAAATTAGTATAATTCTTACACCAAGTTAACATATTTATGCTTGCAAAAGAACGGAAAGAAATAACAGTTTGCGCATTTTTTGTATTTAGTATCGATTTATTTTCACTTTTGAAAAATTGTGACAAGGAGAATGAATGCAGAATAAATGAAATTGATGAAGAGCAACTCGCCCATGGCCAGGCCGTGATTCGAACAGAAAACCTTTGGTAGTAAGACAATTACTCAACACACACAGCCACTGAGTCCGATTTATGAAATAAGTCATCTTATTATACTACTTTGATGTACCATAGAATTTGTGTTATTAATTCCCAATAAAGTCCGATAAAGAGATCGAAACTGAATAACTTCAAACCTGAACTACTTATACTCTGTCCCAGCAATCTGTGGAGCATGGCAGCAAGGTAGAAAAGGGGAGAAAGCAAGTGAGCAGAGCAAAACAATATGCTCTCCTGTTAACGGCTGGTAGTTGCAGCCGCATTTTCTTTTTCATGCACTCATTTCCTCTCTCACGTGTTTATTGGCCGAGCACTCTCGAGTCACTACTTGCGCAGAAACATCTTTTCGTTCTCTTGCTCCACAGATTCCCGGAATAGATTATACCTACTAGCATAAGCACGCATGAGCAAGATTACAAATGGAAATAATGTTTCACACAAAACAGAGTATTGATTCTGTGATGTGGTGCATCAAAAGGGCGGTGCTTCACCCAGCGGTTGCTGAGAAGTTGTGCTTTGAATTAGTTTCGCACGTTCTTTTACAAGCAGTAAAAGTAATGGTAGTTTAATATTAAATACAGAGATGGCGTGGTCTGCATGTAA
The DNA here is from genome assembly GCF_977018435.1 of Lepisma saccharinum. Classification (NCBI taxonomy): domain Eukaryota; kingdom Metazoa; phylum Arthropoda; class Insecta; order Zygentoma; family Lepismatidae; genus Lepisma; species Lepisma saccharinum. The sequence continues at coordinate 66,233,059 of NC_139231.1, read as the reverse complement.
AATCCACTTCTCGTCGAAAACAGTTACACAAGAAATATCAATAAGAAGAGGATATTACTAATAGAATATAGTCCGTGGTTCTGCGAAGTTGAATTCTAATGTTTTACATAAAAATCTCAGCTAATATGTGTTGCTCTAGAATACTCAATTAAAACGGATTCCTTAGAATTCGTTTTTAACAGCGCTTAAGATACCTACTGAGCGCGACAAAGTCTTATCACAGGATCACTTACTATTTTGAGAATAACACGAGTTTTCCGAAGGCCCATTTTAATAGGAACTTGCAATACATCTAGTTAATTAACTGCGAGAGGATGAAGTACGAAAGACTTGTCTTCCATCCTAGTTCAGGTAATGGTAAAATACAGTTGCTAACCATAAAGGTAGAACTTTCGCGTTTGCACATTATACGCGTATGTGCGACATTCTATGAACTACCGCAAAATAACATTTTAAAGCCATGATTACGTTAATTTAAAGTTTACTCTTCCCCTATGTTGTTGTCTCCTTGTTCTACTTCGTTAAAGGATTCCCTCATTACGCAATTTTTCGACAGCACAGCTCTTGCCCTTTCTAACAGTACTGATAGTTGAATTATATCGGTTATCTATTAAAAAATTGTCAATTGTAAACACACTGCAGGAATTTTACTTTCAATTGCCTCTGCGGACACCACGTAACACAAACCTATTTTACACAGAAAAACCTAGACTGGAAATTCAAAGGAATTCCTTCTTCTCCAGACATCCCTCCCATCAAGTGTTGGTCTATTTTCCTCAGAGTATGCCTTTCGGTCTTCCATAAGAGCAAATGCTGGTATATAATTTCAAATAGTGTCATCTTTCACATTTTATTCTTAAAATTAATTTTTGTGTTATTTTGTTATCTTCATTTTTTTTATTTTCATTGACGATTTCAGCGTAAAATATGCATTGTGTCTGAAATTTTCTGAATATATAAGTAACTCTTATCAAAAAAATGTTTCATTTTGCATATAAAGTGCATATTTCTGAGAATTTGTGAAGATTGCTACTTCTCTTAGCAAAGTGAAAACGTTTTTGAAATTCGGAACTAGTTTGTATGACTATTAAAAGATGCGTCTCCTCACTTAAGCCCTAGCAATCAACCACCATATGGATGAAATCAAGATCACTTCAATACAGTGAGAGTCGGAAGGAGGATATGGCTTGTTGGATGACAGGACATTGCTGGAATCTTGCCCTTTAAGACTTTCTCTTTTAATTTCTCCTTCTCTCTCTTTAATTCGCTCTTTCGCTTTCTCTCTCAATTTCGCTGCAATGAAAGAAGGATTTCCAATTGTATAATTTTGGTAGAAGTAAAAACGAATAAAATGCACCAAACGACCGCGAAGAAGTAAAATGCACAAATACCAAACCACTCATGACATCCATAATCTTTGTGATTTATGCTGATGTTTGTTGCGTATTGTATTTACTTTAGACAAAAATTGTAACGTTTGACTATTACAGTGGTTTAAGAAGTGAGATTATTATTTACACAAGACTTTGTATAGTTATTAAACATTGAATTCAGTGTTAAGAATGCAAATATACAATCTTCCAGCTACAAAGTCCAATTTGAGGATGTGACATAGTATCTTAAAATTATATTTGGAACCATTGTTTGTAGTTCAGCAGAGTCAACTAATCGTAACAAAACCCATTAGTTAACTCTCTCGCATTTCTAAACTCAACGTTTGTTGTCACTAGCACATTGGGGGCCAAAACTGGGGGGGAGGGGGCAATTTACTTTCTTTTTGGTAGACAAAGCTTAACATTAAGAGACCACAGTGCGGTGGGAAAAAGTGGCAAAAATTGGGGGGGGGGGGACCAGACCCCCCATCCCCAATCGCTGCCACTGGTCGCAGGAGTACACTTCTTTCATCTGTCTGTATGTTGTGCAAGATCTATCCAAGATATGTTTCTCTTTTGGCATAATTTAAGTTCAAAGCCCGGATTGAACTAGCATTATTACTTTCGGACCTTCTTATTTAACTTGTAAATTTGGAACATTATTATTGAAAATTAAATAGGCTCCACTTTTAATGGTTTTTGAGGTATAATCTACACCATTAGCATCCGGAAAAGGGTATTGCCAACTAAAAGATCTGTAAAATCAAAATTAATGACAACGTGTGATTTGTTATTTTATCAGAAGGGGAATGGACTAAGTGGGTATTATCTTAATAATCTTATAGATGTTTGCCAATACCTCTCCAGATAACTGAGGACTAATAGTGTTAAACGTTGTAAGTGCCAAAAGCGAAAGTGTTGGTTGGGAAATCGCATCGTTTCGCACATCAGCCCGTAAGAACGTGCACACTAGTGACCTCTTTACACGCCCTTTGAACTACTTAGAGTGCTACCAGCAGCATTTCACGTGCATCACATTATAAAGCATGGCACATTTCACAGTTTAACGTGGAAAACTGTGTTTCAATTATTGTGGCACTTACAGCGTTTACCAATTTTAGTCTTCAACTATTAGTAATACGCTTCTATTAATTTGAACCTTGCATGCTGTATCCTTTCTACCGATACTTAGACGTTAATTGCTTAAAATCTACTTTCGATTAAAATGGAACACAGAGTTAAATTCTAAATTCAGACAATAAGGAAATAACATAAATCAGTTTAATGGAGGAAATGGATGAAACTGTTGCTGCAGTTTCGTTGGTTTGCCAGATGCTTAGACTTGATCCATTTTGTTGCAAGTTTTTCTTCAACAAGGCAATTGTACTGGATGTCCGTTTATTGGAAAATCAGAAATAAAATAAGAATTAATAGCAATATAAATATCAGTGTTGCCAACGATTAACGTTCTATATTTAAAAAATGCTTCACAATATATTGTACATTTTTATTGTCTAAAATTAACTGAACTTAACTGGAACTGAACAGGTATGATAGATTAAATAATATAGCTTAACAATGCAGTGGTCTCGCGGATAACAATCGTGATCCACTCGTATAATATCACGTGCTATTGCAGTTTGACAACACACTTGACTTTGGCTCCCAGTCTACCTTCCTGAAACAGTTCAGGGACTATGTTCGTGCCGCAGTTATTTGAAATTTATACATTGTTGACTTGTTATTAGAGATCATATTTTAGTTCATCACAATAGTGATCCACGGGAATGTAATAATTAGTATTTCAATATAGGATAAGTACTTGTTTCTAAAATCTGTTATAAATATATAAAGTGGGTGTGTCCAGACCCCTAAAAACCTATTTTTGATTTTTGGGGGGAAATAAAATTAAAGAAAGGAAGATTCTAATACATGTATTTTTGTTTGGTTTCATCACAACCAAATGTAATGCACCAGGTTTAGAATTTCCTCTCTACTGTAATGTGTTGAGTGAAATAACATGATTTTGTGTTAAGTGACCCAGAATACTTAAAAAAGGACATTCTCGCTATAAAACCGGATAACTTTTGAAAATAATAGGTAAAAAACAATAATATTCTATGGACCACAATAGTGATCCGCGCGACCAATAGCGGGAGTTTTTTTCCGCGCGACCACTGCAGTGTTAAATATTCAGTGGGTGCGAAATAATTACCCGTGTCATTCATAACCAGAGGGTGGGATGGTTCAAGGCTCCCCTGATTACTCGTTCAAATCGCACCCTGAGTGACAGAATATTACACAATGCCTTCATGAAACTTGTCCTAGGTAAACCGTAGTTCAATATACATATTCAAATAAAATATACTTATTGTAAACCTTGTAATGATGGTTGTGAAGGAAAGCTTTCTTACCTGCACCCCACTTATTAAGGCATTCGATCTCCCTGCGACTTTGGTAGGTGATACCGTTCGTTGCGCAGAGCTTTTCTTGACGGAAGCAGGACTGCCACTGTCGGCTTCTGGACTCTCTGGGTTCACATACTGAGTTGTTGTCCTTCTTACATGCACCTTCATGCGTCACCTTTAGATCTAAGAAAAAATCATTCTATTCAATTTTCTTTCCCTCCTACTTTTCGAAAACGTAAAACCTAATTCGGTTTTAGAATTTATTTGATTTATACTATTAGCTATATTGCTACTGCATTTAGAAATAGCAGAATGTGTTTAATCTTTCGAACATAATTAGCAACTAATTTTTAATGCTTATTGTTAACATAAATATAAATCATTCGTTGATATTGACTTGAGACGTATTTGTTTGTTTGATTTAGTTTAATTAACGTCTCATTTCTGCCACCTATGGCTAATTGCGACTATGGGGATGGATGGTGATAAGATGAAGGGACAAGCCCAAACGTGGGCTACATAACAAAGCTCCACAGAGGGTTGCACTGTTGTAAGCACAGGCGCCAGAGCTTTGTTGGCCTGCAGTATTGCAGTTACCTGGTTGTACTCGTACGTAGATGTAAGGTTGGCTTGGGTGGATTCTCAAAAGGTCACCCCTTACACCTCCCAAACAATTTTGTAACTCTGTACTTGTGATCTGATTTCATGTTATATGTTTGGGTATAGTTGCGTGTATGTTGTGGACAGAGAAGGAGATCTTGCGAAGAATAAGAATACTGTAGTGTCTTGTTTCGTCATGAAATTCCGAGGCGGGCCTCCCCGATGGCGTAGGGGTAACGCCGTCGTCTTGTAATCACCGGGTTCGATACCTGGTGGAGGTACATAGTGGTTCGGATCCCATTTTCAACTGTAGGTCTAGTCCAGACTACCCTATCTGTGAGTAAACTGGGCTTAGAAAACTCAAATCAAATTAAATAAAGTGAGTGAGAAAGGGTCACCTTCCTGTCCACGTTCGGTGCACTCAGGACTACCGTGATGAGGTTGTACTAAAAGAGATTTCGTCGATTAAAGGAAAGTGTCAATTTCTACCTAACATCCCCAGAGACACCAAATAGGTGTCATCAACAATATGTCTCTGTGTGTGTATATGTAGATACATATGTTTACACTACATTTCAATGTTGGCTTGCAATTGTATTAAAATAGGATATAAACGAAAACGAATAATTTGTGTTTTCTTGTTAATTTTCTAGTAAAATTGGCGCTGCCAATTGAGGTTATGAACTAATTATTAGGGCTGAGCCCTTTGAACCGATACCGATACTTGAAAATTGCAATGATTAAAATTTATTCAAGATATTGACCAATATTGGTGTGTAAATATTCCTCTTCAATCATATGCATCAAATTACCGAAAAATTTGCTTTATAAAATATTCAAGAATTACATCATAATATTAAAATTCTGGTCAACAGCCAAAATGCGACATGAGTGATATATACAATTTCTAGTCAATATTGGTCCCCTAAATACGAAACTGTCATTAAAAATGGCAATTGACTAATTATAATTGAGTTACAGGGCATTGTTGATTTGGAGAAGTTCCCTATATATATGGTATTGCATAGCTGTAAGAAGTAAATGTTGAGTTTTTCTTTTCTTTTCTTATCTTTATTTATTTGTTGTAAGGGAAGGGGGAACTGTTCAAGACCAGCCTCAAAACCTCTTTATTCATTATTTTGTGAGGTGTTCATTTGTGCAGACGTGATTGTGGCTTTATAAAACTAGGTTGAGTGTGTGCATTTATCGAAGATCGTGTTTGCGTATTACGTGGTCCGTTTATGGTAATGTTTGCATTTAATTAAATTGCGGAGTGATTGGCAAAAAATGGCACGTAAATACATTAACAATGCTAACAATTTCTGTTATGTTTGTGATCAAATTGTGTTTTCTGGACAGCGGAGTAATATTACCCCTGCTGTAAGAACAGCCTACAGTCTGTATTTCTGTAAATACTGCAAATTCGGAGATGAAGATAAGACTTGGGATCCACATTTCTGTTGTAAGACCTGCTACACGAATCTGCTGGACTGGTTGAATCACGGAAGACCATCGATGCCATTTGCTATTCCCATGATTTAGTTGGAGCTCACAAATACAACGTATGTCCAATACTAAAAAGAAGACAATTGTATTTCCAAATATTCGTTCTGCTACTCGTCCTGTGGAGCATAGTAATGAACAACCTGTTCCAACACCCCCTGAATCCTATTCTGTTGTCTCACAAGACATCTACAGATTCTGACTTTGCAGGTGAAGTTAAACTTACAGAACAGCACAAGGTTAGCCAGAGTGAAATAAATTATTTAGTGACAGATCTTGAACTTTCAAAAGTCAAGGAAGAACTATTAGCCTCCAGACATCAAAAATGGAATTTTCTGGCTAGTAATGTGAAGGTGTCATTTTATCGTCACCGTCAGAAAAAAAGTTTGAAGAATACTTTTCTACCGAAGGAGATCTGATATACTGCCGTGATATTAATGGTTTATTAGGGGCTATGGGCATAAAGCACATCTGTGAGGAGTGGCGGTTGTTCATAGATGTATCGGTATTAAGTCTAAAAGCTGTACTGCTTCATAACAGCAATCAATTGGCGTCAATCCCTATTGGTTATTCTGTGCAAAAGAAAGAATCGTATGATAACCTAAAATTACTCCTTCAATCAATTAAATACAACAACTACAAATGGAAAATATGTGCAGATTTGAAAGTCATTGCTATTTTAACTGGACTCCAACACGGATATACCAAATATTGATGTTTCCTCTGCGAATGAAATAGCAGAGACAGAGCTTCTCATTTCATTAAAAAGAATTGGCCATTACGTCAAAGTATGGAAACTGGAAATATGAATGTGCAAAATGAACCTCTTGTTGAATCTGAAAATATCATACTTCCTGCACTTCATATAAAGCTTAGACTGATCAAAAACTTTGTCAAAGAGTTGGATCGAAACTCTTTGGCATTCAAATATCTACTTAACAAATTTCCAAAAATCAGTGATCAGAAGAATGAAGATCAAGGAAGGAATTTTTGTGGGCCCTCAAATTCATGAACTTCAATAGGACGAGATCTTCGAACACCTGCTAAGTGATGTTGAGAAAGGTGCATGGAGTTCTTTCAGAGAAGTCTCAAATAATTTCTTCGGAAACAAACGTGCTGAAGACTATGAAAAACTTGTAAATCATTTGGTTTCATCGTATCAAAAAATCGGTTGCAATATGTTCCTTAAATTGAATTTTCTACACCCTCATCTCAATATCTTCCCGAAAAGTTGTGGGGAGGTAAGTGATGAACACGGTAAGTGTTTCCACCAACAAATATCTGTAATGGAGAAAGATACCAAGGGAAATGGAGTACAGGAATGCTTGCCGACTATTGCTGGACAGTAACCAGGGATAATCCTGAACTTCACTACAAGAGGGAAGCAAAGAGGAAGCGGATTGAATCCTACGTAAGTAGTAAAGAACAAACCATACAGTAGTATAGTAGAATATATGTATTTTGTGATTGATGTAAAAACTTTGATTCATGAATTTACTTGGAAAAGGCAAATGGAAATGTACCCACGTTTTGTACTGTTCGTATAATACAGTTAAAGCGTAAAAGTCATATGCACACCAAGCATACGTCATTCCACTACGTTACAACATTGGGAACCCCCACTTTTCGACAATACCTCGTATAATTCTTAAACCAGAAGTTGAGTGGCATTTTCATTGTCAATTTCGTGTTTAGCATCATGGATTGTTAATGAAATAACAATAATAACAATAATCCATGTCTCAAAAAAAAAAAAAAAAAAAATTGTTGACCAGTATAATAATAGTTTCTTGTGCAAGATTGGTACAAAATAAATAGAAAGTTTGAATTTTGCATAATTTCTAGGCTAATTAAACACCGCGAAAGTGTCGTGCCGCATTTTTGCGGGGCCAGCGAGAGACCAATATGCCGTAGAAGTATCGGCTGGTATCGGCAAATGAATTTCAGCCGATACTTTCCGATACCGATACATCGGCATCGGTATCGGCTCAGCTCTACTAATTATGTTCCCAAACAGGAAGCAAGCCTGGCATACAATGATAATTTGTGAATGTCTGAAAAATAATAAGAAAGAGAATGTAACGCATATAGCAGTGTTCGGAAAGTTATTTTTAAAATTAACTGAGTTATAGTTTATAATTATAAAAAGTAACTAGGCTTCAGTTACTGGTATTGAAAAGTATCTGTAAGTTACATTTAGTTACTTCATACTGGAAAGTTTATTTCAATGTATTGCAATTAAAGTGATCATTAATTGTAACAAAATAAATAGTTATATAGAAACTTACATGTGTTTTATTTATGTTTCTAGTATTTAATATGTCTTCATATTTTTATATTACTACGACAAATAAAATAAATGATGGAACAAGTTCTTATTGAATTATTTTAGTTCTAAAAATCGTTTGTGTTCCAGAATAAATTCCACTTGCCCCTGTTTCTTTCTCTTCTATTCCAAGCTCAACAAGATCCAATTCTTCGACAATGCATTTCACCTAGTTCGACTACCATATTCGAAATAAATGCTGCAATTCATCCAATATACTGAAATCTTCGCGCACAATTAGACATGACGAATATCAATAAAGCGTGGATGTTCAAAATTGTACATGCGACGAAGCGTAGCTTCTTTGCCTTAGGCGACTGCACGAAAATCCTTTTACCTTACACGTAGGCCGTGTTTGAAACGTACAAGACCGTACTTGAAGCGAATATCCTCCGAGAATGGTCTCGCAGTTCGGTCTTGAAGTCTTGGACTGGAAGTGAAAGTCTTTCGAATTGCACTTCGACAGCAGCGCCAAATACGATCAGTAGATAAAACTGAGGACGTGTTTTTTTTTTTTTTTTTAATCCACTTCTTTTTCACCATAGATATCACATAGCATTTCAAAACGTTCTCATACATTCATTTCCACACATTAGAAGAACTTCAACCAAGAACTTGCTGACTTTCTACCTCCGTGATTTCAAACAAATGTACGACGAGTTCAGGAGTCAAGTACTCAAGCCTGCAACGATGCGTGATCTGTGCTGTGGTCTCGATTCCTCGTTTAATTGGCGCTTTCGAACTGTACTAGGTGACGTCACTTCCGACAAGACCATACTTCAAGCCTGTTCTTTGTACCTTTCCGACACAGCCATAGTTGAAAGCAGTTGCCAAATTAAGGTCTTCAAGTTATCATCTAAAGTGCACAGTAAGGCTAATCGAGACTGAGCCTACAGTTTAAAGTGGGATCAGAACCACTATGAGCCTCCACCGGGAATCGAACCCAGGACCCCTTGATTACAAGGCGACAAGGCCGCAAACTTACTGTTGATAAGTTACTTTTCTTGTAAAAAAAGCTCTGTTACAGCTACTTACATTTGAAAGTAACTAGATCCAGTTAGAATTACTTAAAAAGTAACTAGATCCAGTTAGAATTACCTAAAAGTAATTATTACTTCTATGGTACGTGTAAGTAACTAGTTACTCCCAATCACTGCATATTCTAAATCAGATAGGCAAGATTCATCAAGGTGTTTCTATCTCCTTATTTTACTAGGCTTTTAAACTTCTGTACGTACGTTAATTGGGAGTGGAGTAATAGTATAAAAATACGGTACTTACCGTCACGCTTCCATGGTGAATATGTTTGGGAATCGCATTTCAGTATATCCACATTCGCATATGTTTCATTATCAGAAGCACAAACAGGTTTATAGAGAAGAGACCGTTTGCAGGGGCACTTTCCGGTGTGTTTCAATTCGATACCTTTGTGGAGAAAACATTGTAAATTAATCTTTACATATTATAGCGCTGAGATTTTCCCCAATGACGGTATCCTATCAGAAACGTAAACGTGGTACCAATAGGTAACGGAGAAATTCATTAACGAACAGCAATCTGATTGGTTACTCGACTATCATAGGTAAAGAAATACAGCTAAACCTTACACAATACAGAAAAACCTAACCATGTATATTTTCCAGTATTATTTTACATAGACGTAGCATCCAAAATGTTTTTTTTGAAATTTCAAGGTAATACGGCAAATTTGACTTCAATCATTCCCAACTGTGATTTCAAAATACATTAAGATTTTTATTAATTTTGTGAAAAGAACTTCAGTAAATACCAGAAAACTAAGCAACCTCATTTGAATGCATATCTAGAATATCTATTTATGTATTAGGAACACAGTCAGCTGTCCAATTACAGTGTTCTAAAGAATCCATCCTAATATGCAAAGTTATTACAAAAATAAAGTGAAAGGAGAAAGTGTTATGCCAATTTCCAAGTTACCTTTTATGATTTGCAAGATCAGAGATTGTCGCGAAAATGAATTGAAAAGATTCTTATAATAATAAATAAACAATCTTTACATGGGATAAACTTGACGATAGACTAAACACAGGTATAGGCTCTATCTACTAAGTTACAAGTTGTAAATACTTAGACTGGATGAGGATAACCGATCTAAATACAGATACAAGTGTAGAAGAGTAACATGTGGAATACAAATTTATAATTCTCGCAGGAAGAAAAAATCTTGAGTCATTTTTATAATGAAGTAGATACGAGAAGAGATTAACATGATATTAGAGAAAAATTTGCTACAGGTTGGTGATAGACAAAGACATAAACTTACTCTTTTTATCCTTCTGGGCGTGGCACTTCATTTGCCATATGTTCCTGTAGGTCATTCCATTCGTTCCACAAACAGGGTAATTTAAGAAGTAGTATTGGTTTCTGCAGGGGTTGAAGGGTTGACGGTCGCAAGTGTCGTTTCTGTCTGGTGTTACAGTGTCTGGAAGAAAGATTGGCAAGAAGATATTTGATTCCGGTTGAAGTAAAATCTTAAATGTATTTATTTATTAGGAACACAGGCAACTGTCCAATTACAGCGTTCTAAAGAAAGCCTGTAAACCTATATAAGTTAAGTTATAAAACAATAACACAGACTGGTGAGTTAATAACGTATTTTCCTTCTAGCTCTTATAAATTAAACTGCTTTCATAAAACTATAAGGGTATGTAGAATAGATTCTGTCGGGCTATCGACCACGTGAGTTATGGAAGGGTTTTCAGACTTTCGAGGGATAACGTCACTCTCATCTTTAATATAGAAGTGATGGGAGTGGCGTTAGCTCTTCAAACTTGGAAACCCTTTAGGAACTCACCTGGTCGATAGTCCAGGGGAATCTGCTCATCATTCGTCGCCAGGAAAGCTTCAAGACTTAATATAAATGTATGTGTCGGGCGAGATTAATACGATGGAATGGTATGATTTAATCTGGATATATTTGCTTTCAGCTCTGAATGAAAGCTTAAGGAGAGCCGACGTATTCCGATTTATTACTCCTGTAACAAGAGTTAAACCCCATTTAACACTTAGTGTGGTAATAAATAATTTAGATGTTAATTCTGAGGTTAGGCCAGCCTCAAATGAATGGACATTTGGCTGTGTTAAGTAGCTGTAGAATGTGCTGATCATAAAACCTCCAATATTGCACCTTGAAAGCCCAATAGCAACCTTACTTCTATACCCTGTCCACACTATCTCTGGAGCAAGGCCCGCATAGCGGCAGAGGAAGGGGGAGGGGTCGAGTGGGCAGAGCAAAGGAGTACACTCTACTGCGAAGGCTGGTAACTGCAGTCGCTTCCCCCCTCCAGGAAATCGAGTTCCCTCTCACATGTTCATTGGCGGAGTCGTCTCGCGTCACTACTTGCGCAGAGACTTGTTTTCGTTCGCCTGCTTCAGAGATAGTTGGGACAGGGTATTGTCTTAGTTTTAGTTGCAAAATCATGAAATTCCTTCACAATAGGTATAGGAGTTCAAGTGTATCTGTGATGGAAGAGGTTATAAGTATACATATTTCTTCATTACATAGAGATATGTACGTACAGCCAACGGCAAAGATGGTAGGCAAATTGTCCACCGCTATTTTCATTACTTCCTTATTCTACATCCTGTTTGTTTTAAGGATTGAAACTATGTTAGTTCGAAACAGGCATTTCCCTCTGCTTATTGACGTTTTTATTTAAGTTCATTCGTTATCATCACACTGTGTAATACCGAAGGAAAATGGTGATGGACAATTCGCGTAATGTTTCTTTTGCCGTTTAAAATTGAAATTTTCCTTAAACAAGCAGTAAAATCAAAGATGGTACTGTAAAGTAACAATTCAACACTGTTGTTATTATAAAATATTTTTGCAGTGACGTAGAATATGCAAGTACACTCACAATTAAATCTGTTTCCAAAACACTGGAACATCCATTTGTTGGGGAATGTCCATCCAAAAGCGCAAACTGGTTCCACCGTCGTGTTTGTTCCTGCCACTTCGCAGATGCAGGGGTAGCGCATACGGACAGTTATATCTGAAAATAAAGGAAAGTAGAAAGTGAAATGTGTACAGTACATCTTGATACAGTAAATTTTGCTATCGACGAGTGACGAGGTTTTCTCGGTTAGAAAGAGATGATTTCTGGAAAGCATTCTGAGCTCTCGAAACGTAAGGCCGCTCTCATCTTCTCGGATTGAAGTGAAGGTGTTCTTTCGCGTTAAGGAGCACACGACTTCTGGGTAGGGTCTAGGGATGGTAAAAAAATCCGGAATCTGGATTCCGGAAAATTGGAAATCCGGATTCGAGAAATATACTATTCGGATTTCGAATAAAATCCGGATCTCGGAGCGAGAAGAATTACGGATGCAAGACAGGTTCTTGAGGGATAACGGATTACAGGGGAAGCGAATGTTCTTTGATGCATATTCTCAATAATTGTCTCATGAATTTAACAATATACTCTAATCTACCAACCCAATGTCAGACTGTATTCCACGTAGTACACCCTGGACTTCATTTAGCAGACTAACGAGACTATGGCGTCTGGACTCTCAGCCAGTACAATTTATTTATTTATTTATTTATTCCTTGTTTTGGATGGCGAAGTTAAGGCACAAGCCATTTCTTCCACTTAACCATCTCTACTTTACATTTTATAAATTGCTAACTGTATGTTAAATATATAAAAACTAAAAACATTAAGATTCCAAAAAAAAAGAAAAAAAAGAAAAAAAGAGAAAGACGCAAAAACATAAAAAAATAAAGACAAAAATACATACACACTAAGTAAAAAAATACACGTAAAACATAAACACACACGCAACAAACATAGTCAAATTACAGAAAAAGTCAGTGGGTGTTGTGTCCTACGTGGACCTTTTTTGTGGTTTTGTGATCTGCCCATGTGTGTTTCTGATTGTCCCTTCGTCTGCTTCATCTTATCACAATTCATCATCATCTTCGCGATTAGCCAAAAGTGGAAGAAAAGCGAAGTTAAATATAAATGAGAGAAGTAGGGACGTCATATCAAGATTCACACAGGAAAGATAGATTGATTGAGTTGGTGGTTTGTCCACTTTATGCACAGTAAGGCTAATCGGGACTGGACCTACAGTTTAAAGTGTGATTCGCAAGACAGGAATGATAGCCAAGAGGCTTTACAACAGGTGACGACATCGGTTACTTTCGCTACTTTTTCTAGACGTGAGGGGATAGAGAGAATTTTATTCAAAAGATTTGGTGAACGGATTACCCGTGCACGCAGATGTGTCTTTTAAAACACAGAGAGAGAGGGGGGGCGGGGGTAATTCAAGCATAGAAAAATGGTGGAAGGGAAAAATAAGACCTACAATAGCAATGAGAAAAGGTGAAAGAAATACAAAGGAATTCGGGAGTGGGCGAGGGGATATCTGTGTGGGGAACTCAAACTTTATATCTGACAACACTATATCAGAATTTGGCTCCTGCCCAGCCGGTGAAAATTTTCTGGCGCCGCGCATGAAAGAAGCAGACTGCGCTTAGTAATATAGTAGATTTCCCTTCTTTTATGAAATGGTTGCACTACTTCATGCTTTCATTTTTGACCATAAAATAATTGGTACAGGTTAACAAAAAGTTGGTACATGAGATCAGTTCCGCAACAATATGATGTAATCTGAATATTTTTTTGTACGTACACTGTAAAATGAAATGGTGTTAAAACAACACAGACAGTGGCCCCAGGAAGTCCACACCCCATTTTGGTCAACGTTTAACCTCAGTGGTGTTGAAATAACACAGATAAATGGTAACAATCAACCCTTTTTTAGCACCACTGAGGTGAAACGTTGACCAAAATGGGGTGTAGACTTCCTGGGACCACTGTCTGTGTTGTTTTAACAAAAATATTTTTTTTAATGTATGATACGAGAGCAGCGGCGGCGCCAGTATTAATCTTGTAGGTGAGCTGATGGGGCGTGGAATGAAATTTTCGGGGTGTGATGTTGAAAATAAAGAAAACATGCATCCTTTAACCATTACTTCAAATACCAATCAACATTTAAGAAGCTTTTATGAAAATATGCCAATGAAACTGAAGACTACTAGTGACTTGTTTCAGTTTTGTTTGTTTTGGCCACCACAAGCGCATGATTTGTAACTTGAAACGAACAAAGCTTGTTTATGAAGGCCAATGACTATATACTATGTCTTAAAAAAGAAAATATTTTTTTAACAAAAAAAAATAGTAATGGTGGAAGAAAGACAACAGCCACTAATAATTGTGGAGATGTCCCCCCCCCTAATAGAGGAAAGCAAATGCAGGTTCACTTTCAGATTACAATCAATGTCTGTTATCTACAGTGACAGCGGTGTTACTCCAATGTGACGACAAAATTTTAGTAAGTCATACATAACGTAACATGGCAGATGCGGAGGAAAATTAAGGGGTGCTGAAAAACCCCTTCGCACCTTCTTCCCCGCGCCACTCATGCATGAGAGCAAGAAAAGTTTGGCCGAAAGCAGAAAGAAATATATATGAAATTTTGTGATGTATACGATTTCATTGATTGAGCTCCGAAGCATGTAATCTCAGGAAGAAGATGCAAATGATTATATTCTTTCGGCGTGAGAAAGTGCTTGCGCATTAAACTGAAGCGCAAACTTGTCCAATCTATCAAAATATCGCTCTTGTGTAACTGCTACAACAGATAAGGAGCCATCGAGCAATGTGGGCTTGTTTGGCCGAAACAATGAACCGTTGTACGTACAATACTATGCAACAACTGCAACAACACTGATTGGAAATGTGGTCCGAAATCCGGATTCCCTCTGATATCCGGGTTCCCACCGAAATCCGGATTCCGCCGAAATCCGGATTTCCTCTGATATCCGGATTTTCCTCCGAAACCTGGATTCTCCGTTTTTACTATCCGGATTCCGGATTTTAAAATCCGGATTTGACTATCCCTAGTAGGGTCCCGTTTTGACCAGAACAGTCCTGTTTCCGAAACGTGTCCCGGTCGTCCCGTCGAAATTATTGAAAACCCACCATTCGTCCCGTTTTATAAAAGTCTAGGAGTTAGCGTGAATATCAAATAAATTTGATAGACATTTGATTCTAAAAAAAGATGGAACACAGTGGCAAAACAGCTGGACTGCGTTTCAAGCGCTTCATAACAATCAAAATGTTCCAATGTCGTTGAGAATGTTCGAGCAAATAGCACTTTACTGTTTTAAGTTAGCTCGCTTCCCGAGTTGTATTGCTTTGTGTGAATATTTTCAAAACAAACCTTCAACTACAATTTAAATTCCTGCATCTTGACGAAAACTTAAAAGAAACATCTAGGGTTGTGTGTCCGATTTGTGGGGAGTTTTATGAATGGTTGTTGAAAAATAATGTTGTTCTCAAGAAGATTGATTCTTCTGATAAATAAATACTTCTGGAACTCCTCAACTCCATCGTAGGACTGACATCAAAGGTTGATCAGAAGGGACGAGAAACACCATGTAAGTTGTACAGAGATTATATTAATTAATACGTTTTGACAACGGGAGATATTTCATTTATTGTTTGTAATGTATCATTTATGTGACCCATATTTTAATAATACATAATAATACGTTATTAATAACAATAATTTTATAATTAGGCCTAACCGATTTTTCAGAAATGGAGGGAGTAAACTGTCCTCCTTGGGATGTCCCGTTTTTAGGGGAAAATATTATGGTCACCTACGGGGTAGCCCATCACTAGGAGCTGTCTGTCCATTAATATGGAGCTTCACTTCGATCTTGACACACTTCAGGCACAATATTTCCACACGTTCTAACTTAATAATGTGATAGCCAAAAGCCATGAAAAAATAAGGAAGTTATAGAGTGTCTGAATTTAGAATTACTAAGTTTACGTTGAGATGGACCTAAGGGAAATCGGTAAGGATGGAAAAGATTGGATTGATCTTGCCCAGGATAGGAACAGATGGAAGGATTGTGTTGCTGCAGCCATAAACCTTCGGGTTTAAGATGACTAGAGACTTAGTTAGTTAGTCTGTATTTAGAATTATCTTTCAAATGGATACAAATGCGAAAACACCCCAGCATGTCACTTCCTGACAGTTGCGCTAATATAGTGTAGTGCAAATCTCTATTCCGTCACTACTGAATGCAGAGAACTCTGGCATGAAAAAGGCACATTGCACTGTAAATGATGCTTAGGGGTTTAGGAATATTGATTTTATGTGAAATGACATTTTAGTAGCTTATATTCTTGGCTAGCAACACTAGCAGTCTATATTTTTGGCATATACAGGCAACATGTACCCATGTACTGACAATACAGCTACATGAAAATACCATTAATTAAAAAACTTTTTTCTACAAAAATAATAGCTGAATCTGTCAATTTTACACAGATCATGGCTGGAATAAATTTAGAAATTGAATTCAAATATGCACTCACTGTTCCTCAAAGCAGTTGTCTGAATTTTGCCATTTCTAGTACAAATAGACATGCACCATTTCTTCTAGTACGGATTTTGTTTTTCAAAAAAGGTTGTTGCAAAACGTACCTTTATATCATACCTCAACATACCTTAACAATAAGAACAATTCAAATATACTCAACTCTTTTGAGGATGAGCCTCGTTCTCGCACCGGAGATGCTGCCAATTATGGTAGGTGACGTTGTCGGAACCGCATACGGGCCTTCTGAACCTGCCGTAGCTGCAGTTACCAATAGTATTAGGCTCTTCTACCACATGTAAGCTCCTTCTCTGCCTGAGAGACGAATACTCCTCTTCTTCATAAGGTTCTTTATAATGCTCTTCTCCAAGGAACTCGTCGCTTTCAGGAAATTCACCATAGGCTGCAACTGGAGAAGATGAAACACTGTTAGGGACTAAAGGAGCAGGGTTGGAGTCTGGCAAATTTTAACAATCAGGACGTACAAAGTATGAACAAAAATAGCGTATTTTCTACTCTACAAGGCTGAGAACTAGTGCTGGGCGATATCAACTTCAGTGTTTGATTGCTATAAAGAATATATTGGTTACTCGTATAAAGGGAGAACGTTATGCAGTCAACTGTAGCGGAGCAGCTCTATTTCCGGGGAATTCTTTTTGACAATGCAAGAAAAATAAACCTTGAATATTTCCTGGCGAAGAAAACTAAAGGGATAAAAGTGCTTTCGGAAAAAAAATACTTCTGCAAGTACTGTTTAACAGTGCATGAATTTGGCGAAAGGATTAATCCCAGGTTCTCTGCTGGCATGATCCAGTTTCGGTATGGAGTACTAACGTTCTGTTATCCGATAGAAAACATAAGATCTGTGACAACAATGAATCTGTACTTCTGTAGTGCATGGCTGCATACAAACATTGTAAGATATTTGTCGAGTGCTTGCAGCGCCGAAATAAGGCGTCAATTTAACAAGAAAGTAATGATGAAATGTTTGCCTTGATCTCCATACGATGCCAAATTGTATGGGTGGTTAACGGCGAAAACCAACACATACATACATACATACATACATACATAAATACATATATATATATATATACACACACACATAGATACTCACATTATATAATAATTACACAAGAGTAATAACCAAAGTATTTATTGTAGAATATTTACGACAAATGGAAGTTGTGTATACCTTTACTTTTCCCGCCAACATACAAGCCTCACGTTTCCTAATGGCATCCCTGAATACAATTACAACTTACTTACTTACTTAGTCGCGTCCTCTTCTACCTGCCGGTGTCGAGGGGTTACAGAGAGCTCTCCAGACGTTTCTGTCCAACGCCTTTGCCTGTGCCTCTTTCCATCTTATGCTTCGTTTCTCCAAAATCTCTTTAACACTCATATTCCATGTCTTTCTGGGTCTTCCTTTTGGTCTTGTTCCTTGTGGACGTGCTTCCCATATCTGCTTTGGCAGTCTCGTCTCACTCATTCTGCTCAAATGGCCGAACCATCTGAGTTGATTACGTTCAACTGTTTCTTGTAGTGGCTGAGCATTTAAAGATTGCCGAATGGTTTGATTCCTTATCCGATCTTTCCTGGTTTTCCCACTTATTCTTCGAAGGTACCTCATTTCCATTGTTTGTACACTTTGCAGGTGTTTTCCAGTCATTGTCCAATTTTCACTACTGTATGTAAGTGTTGGTATATAAATTGTTTTATATACAGTGAATTTTGTTTGGGTAGATATTTCTTTTTTGCCTATAAATCCTCGGTTTATCATTTGATATAGCTTTCCTGTCTTCATGATTCTATCTCTTATTTCTTCCTCTTCTTTTCCTTGACTGTTTATAATTACTCCAAGATACTTGAAATTTGTCACTTGTTCTAAAGTTTTGTTATTCAGTTTTATCTTATGGTTTGTCTTTTCTCTGCTAATTATCATTGTTTTAGTTTTCTCTATATTTATTTCCATATTCTTTTTCTTTAATTCTTCATTAAGAATATTTAGGTTATATTGTAAACTAGCCTGTGTATTAGCTATTAGTATAATATCATCAGCGTATATGAGCTCTGTTAGTTTAATTGATTTCATATTCCAGTATCCTACATGGAACTGTTTCATTTTTATATGGCATTCCTTTATTACTTCATCTAATAAGATTATAAATAGATATGGTGATAGTATATCTCCCTGTTTAACTCCTGTTGTTATTTCAAATTCCTCTGACTGGTGGAAACGAGAGCTAAAATCATCTGTACTCAACTCCTGAAACTATCAAGAACATTTCATAACATAGACGTACGCAGACCCTCTCATTAGTGGGGAGGGGGGCAAAAGCCTCGAAAGTTCAGTCGGGAAAGAAAAACCTATTTTTATCTCACTGTTTTAGTTTCATTGCATTGATGTGTGTGTGTGTGTGTATATATATATATGTAGCAACATAGAGGCACCATAACGAAAAAATAAATTTTCTCTGAGATGTGCGACGCTTCCTTTCCTCCAAACAATTGTGTTCACGCATTCAAGACAAAACTGTCTAGCAGCAAGAGTAAAGTACTAGTAGTTATATCTTCTCTCTCTGACAATTTACAATGCATTACAGAAAACAATAAAATTGGGATCGAAGCGAGCAAGAAAATTTTTAGATTCAATGTTTGCAAACTCAAAACAATATTGATTTAATATGAACCAAAAAATTTCAACGCCATGGCGTTCTCTTTTACAATTTTCTTCCTCCAGATCGTTCGGCGCCCAGGGCCAACTCCCGCTGCCCTATAGCTACAGCTGTGAACTTTACAAGACTATAAGAAAAGCAGAGACTGCGAGCGGAGCGATCATGAACATTTTACGAAATGTATTTTTATTTGTATAAAATTTGATATCGAGGTGGCAATTTCTCTTTGTGCCTCTCTGCAGGTGCTCTTAGCCATCTGGAAAAAATAATGCAGGAAAGACGTGAAAACAAATTCCATCTTGAGTATCCTTTTGCCGTGCTACTCTTAGATTCTATTATAGTCTTGCTTTCTTTTATCTCAATGTTTGCCCCCTAGAATTGGTTTCCGTCCAAGGTTGGGGAGGGGAAATGGTCATTGCCTCCCCCCCTGTGGTTGCGGTATTGTACCCCCTTCCCCCGTAGTTGCTTTGAACTTTAATCGGCTTGAAAATATTTTATTTTCTTTAAGAGTATAATATCGTTTAATAACAGCGATAAGATTCCCCTACATTAAATTTCTAGGTGAAAGTATAATAATGTAGGAACATGGACGTCTAGAAGGGGGAGCAAGGATGGCCACATCTCCCCCATAGAAATCGAATGTCAAGCTAAAAGTATATATTTCACACGTATAATTTGATTTCAGTCATAGCAATTTACATTAATGCGATAATTACAAATTCAAGTGTTGTTTTTGAGGGGGCAACACTATTATTGGTGTAATATACCCCATGGAAAAATACCTTGCTTGTTACTCCGTTGAAAAAATCTGCGGACGTCCATGATTAGGAGGGGCAGTTGCCCCCTCCCCCCCCGGTGCGCACGCCTATGTTTCAGAACACTTGCCTAGTCGCCATCACAAGCAAATATCTTCGTCCATGTAATAATTTGTTTCCATTCCCGAGAACAATGCTAATTTCTATATGCCTTTGTAAAAAGTGCACATGGATCTACAAATACTTCATACCTGAGGCTAGACACAATACCAGTACAACCCACATGTCTACTTCGAGGTTCTCACTGAGATTGGATGCGACACGACGTGCATCAACTATTTAAGAAACCGGAAGGGGAGTTGCAATGTTTTTCTGCACCTGGTAATGTCCCTGCGTACAAAAAAATCAGCTTCATCATGAAAATGTTTCCTGCGTAGAAGGCCATCAGAACAGCCACGTACATTGCGAGGAAAATCAGGTGATTTAATCATTCATGTCATCCCTTTGCAGTGCATACGTAATATTATATATGTATTTTTTGTATTATCATATTAACGAATGGTAATATTATTTTGCAACTGTCAACACTTCTTTGGGAAGAGTTAGAGCACATGATCGGATAACCTTGTTATTATTCTGTTACATTTTTTCTCAGGTTTCAAGTATCAGACTGAAAATAGTTTCATTTGCTCGCCATAGCGAAGGGTACCAACAAGTGCCGAAAAAATATAAATCACATATGCAAACCAGATGACCTTGCATTGAAAGAGACCTACAAATTTCCTTAACTCGATTCGCTCTCAATACTATCATTTCTAGAACAGTCACTTCTAGTTTATCTTTATACTTTTCCCTTGGATACAAACGTTAGATGCGAATTGTTCATCATGTGATACACATCGTGCAGAGTCATTTTGAAAATAGGGAAATACTTTCGTCTTTGTGATGATGTAGATTGGTAGATTGGTAGATTTGGTGTTTTAAGTCCACTTTATGCGCAGTAAGGCTAATCGGGACTGGCCTACAGTTTAAAGTGGGATCCGAACCACTTGTACCTCCACCGGGTATCGAACCCAGGACCCCTTGATTACAAGGCGACGACGTTACCACTGGGCCATCGGGGAGGCCATTTGCGATGATGTAACTATGACTGTATACTACAGCCACATTAGGAGACAAAAGTATTCTTGGCTTTGATTAATGCCAGTTATGAAATGATACATCGTCGTGCAATGGCGGCGATTGGATTTCAATCCTGAGGGATGGGGGGACGGCATGGGCAGTATACTTTCTCTTGGTAGATAAGGTTTAGCATGATGCTGGGACAAAAGTGGCAAGAAATGAGAGGCAACTTCTCCCATGCCCCCCCTAATCGCCGCCACTGTGTTCGTAGTGTTGTATTATATTTCAAGCAGATGCATCACTTTCACACTTGGATATAATATTGCATTGACGATTTATAATGAGACAGTAGCTTTGAAAAATATTTCAGGTTTGTTTTTCCACATGCTACGTAGAATAATAAATTTCTGTAATCCTAAAGTTTCAGCCGGAGGAAGTTGATCTTGAAAACTGACACGTTGTCATTTCTGAATTTTCATTCGAGGTTCGAATTCTGGCCTGGGCATGGATGTTTGTGAGTGTTCATTAATCAATTTCATCATATCATCACTCATCCTCATCTTCGCAAAATAGCCAAAAGTGGCACAAGAAGCGAAGTAAAATAAAGGAATTCAATCAATCAATCAAATCATTTGGTTCTAATAAAAAAAACAGCAACTATTAAACACACATGTGACGTATGGCTGTGACGAATAAAAAATATATATTGGTGAATGATAACTTCAATCTGGGTGGAAGACAGATAAAAATACAACACCCGAAATAAAGTTAGTTTAATTCGGCACTGAATTTGCAAAGGAGAGACTTTCTTGTGATTAAAAACAAAATTAGCATTTCTCCAAGTCAATGTTGCTGGTTTTCATACAGTGTCCAGGCTGTATACCAATCAATATTTTGAAAAGTTATAATAATAGTAATAATATTAATATTAATAATAATAATGATGATGATGACGCCGCAATACACTTAATCCAATCCTGGTCCCATTCGCAACTAAATCTTGACGTTGACAATCACCTAGCAGTAATATCTCTTCCGTAGGTACATCAATTACACCAAGTTTGATTTGATTTTTCCCCATTTTCGTTTAGTTACCACGAAAATTTCAGCTGGAAGCTCTGCATTTACAGCGGTTACAGTGATCCCAAAAATTCTGACTTGTCACCCCTTTGCTCCTCTCTCCCTTCTTTCATTACCCTCAATATTTAAAAGATGTATTTTGCCAAACTGTAGAGTAGGCCTAACTCATGACATAGTTGTTATGGGTGTTCCTTAAGCTCCTGAAATGTAGTCTAGAATGGATCATAAGTATACCCCACTAAATTGCACATACACAGAGTAAACATATTGCAACACTGGCAAGCATTTCTCAACTTTCGGGCTGCTGATCAGACTGGAAGAAAATTATGTTATGTAGTGGTGATGCCAGTGACGTAGTCAGGAATTTGGTAAGAGTTCTCGAGTATTTTAAGTTCACTTTATGCACATATAGGCTAATCGGAACTGGACCTAAAGTTAAAACTGGGATCCGAACTACTGTACAAAGCCCCTCCACCGAGTGATTACAAGATGAGGAATTTGGTAAGAAGATTTATAATATAAAATTTGATATTTTGTTTTTTTGTTTTAGTATTCGGTTGTTTATTGCTTATGTTATTATTTTTCATGTGTCTGATGCTTTTAGAAATGTAGTGAAGTTATAATTTTACAGGAGTTACGTAGGGCTAACAACAATAATAACAATACTATGAAGGCTGATAGGTTATATAAACATTTTTTGTACCAACAGAATAATTGAGTCAATACTTTAAGCGGTACATAAGAATAATGATAAAATGGAAAAGCAAAGCAATAAAAAGTTATTGAATGGTTCTTTGACCTAAACATTATCATAGTATCAAAATGAAGACAGAGTAGAAAAGTAGTAAGAGATGAAATAATAAAAATTTACTAATTGATTAAACAAAAAGAAACAATAGTTGAAAAATACCAATAGTTCCTTTGACTAATTTTATTCCTTTGCTGCCCAATATCTATTCTTGAGATTTATGTGAAGTTCCTATAAGAGTTGATCGCCATCAGTAGTTTGGCAACTGATTAAATTTTAAATACGCCAGTGCTGAGAAGGGTGTGTTGAAGAATGCTGCTCCATGAAGTAGATTCTCTTGTATTTCTGACCTTCACATGTAGTGATTTCTCAGCTTCTGTGCTTTTGTACGCAACCACCTGATTCTTGATTGTTTCCACATAGAAAGTGTACGAGAATGCATCAATGGGATGCGTTACTTCCTGTCCAATTTCAGTTGATATCCTGTGAACTTCAGCAAGAGCATTTTTTTAAAAAAGAGTTTTTCATTTCACATTCAAATGACTATCTCCTATTCAAGCGCGGGACTTAAGTTCCGGAATTATGACATCCTGAGTTTTTTTTCCAATTAACGTTAAGAGCTTGCTGAAAAAAAACAACGAAAAAAACTAGAATCCAAAAAGAACTTACCAGTTTTGCAATCATTTCCTTTGTGAGTGCCATCAATTTTTTAGGAAGGGTTTCAGTAGATTCGTTGTTCTTTGTATTTCACCATTATGCTTACTTCCTAATTTTTCATGTTCTGCAAAATGTGAAGCGTATCACACGAGGCAGAAATTTTCAATTTCTTGTTCGGGAGAAACCCAGTACAATGGATTTATACTTATCTGCATATGTAAACCTCTGCAGAATACAAATGTGTAACCCAAGTCGATGTTTGATTTGATTTTATTTTTGTTCTTTAGCGTCGCTTTGCTGCCAATTTTCGCTAAACGCGACGATGAGGTTGACTGATGATGTGATGGAATTGATGAATGAATCGAACCCGGGACTCCTGACGTCGGAGGTTGGTCCCAAGTGGATGTGAATGGCAGCAAAATGTTGGATGCGTATCACACAGGCAGTGGTGGCGATACTTGCTTTGGGCCCCCGTGGAGAACAGAGTAAGGGGGCCTTACATAAACAGAGTTTCATAACTTCCTCTGTAATTTTCAGTACGTAAAGTTTTTAAACGAAATAAATCTAAGAAGATTTCAACTATCAGCAACACACCATTAATATGCAATGAATAATAATAATAATAATAATAATAATTGGTTTCATCAAATGTTTATGTGATAAATTTCCCGTGATGGACATCCCAGTAACTTGTCTTGAAGCATAAGGATATTTTATAAATTTTTCGTATATTTCTATCCTTTAATGAACCAACAATATCAATCATATCTGGGACCAGGTGGTATGTACCATGTGCATAACAAAAAATGTGCAAAGTAGCACCAAGTGGGATCTTACAAATACTAAGATTTGGTGTAACAAAGCCTTCCTTTTGGTGTTAATGTGAATTGGCGTTGTTTAACACCATAGTTGTCATCTTGTTGTACCATTTTATGTCAAACAAGTATACCAGCCGTGAACAGTGAATAAGGTATTGTGTTACACCGCCTTGTCGCGTCGCGTTGTAATCAAGAGGCTCCGGAATCGACGCCAGATGGGAGCACATTACACAGGGGCAGGGGTGCACATCCCCCCCAATGCCCATCACGCACTCCCCCCCAAAAGGTAGAACATCCCCCCGTTTATGCCGAATTAATTACTCAAATGATTTTGGTCAGACAAAATTAGCGGGAACAATATAATACCAGAGGTGCAATCACGAATTTTTGTCTGGCGGGACAAGTACCAGGATAAACGTACCAATAATAATAATAATAATAATAATAATAATAATAATAATAATAATAATAATAATAATAACAACAACAACAACATTTATAATGGCTTTATTATTACTACTACTACTACTAGTAGTAGTAGTAGTAGCATCAAAGACGTTATTATCCTCATAAATTACGCAAAAAGAGGATAGAAGTCTGTGCTAAAGCATTTGTTTGGAACAAACGATTTGAAATATTTCTCCAACACCGTCAATTTCTAATTAGCTAATAATGGAAAACAAGCACACTAACTGTATTTTTGAATGGCAGAAAATGAATGATAAATGCATTCCAAAGATACATGTGTAACTTCCATGTACAACATACGTTTTGTGACATGTAGGTTTATTTATTTTTCTATTAATATCGGTATTACAGAAAAAAATACATTTCTTTCTATGGCCATTTATAAAATAATTTTAAGAAACAAAAGGAGAACTATATATATTTGAACTTCTTTGTGCGAGCCGTTGGCTGTACGCACTACATGTTGATTCACATTGGTCGTTCTTTTGATACATGTTTGAAAATATGAAACAAAAACAAACAAACATATATATATATATATATATATATATATATATATATATATATATATTGCACAATGCTGGTTCCACAGTCCACGTATTATAAGCTAAGGTTACTTTGTGCGGTTTCTTCGCTCTTATCGGTATCCGCTATCGCCTTTCCTCGTCGTTCTCTCACTTCCCACAACTATCTCCCCACTCGTTGCACTATCTCACTTATGATTCCTCTTCTATCTTCTACCACTTCCATTATTTCCCTCCCTGTTACGTTCTTAACCCACTTGTCTCGCAAATGACGCGTAGAGGGGGAGGCAGATAGCAGATGCTCGTCCGTCTCTCCCTCCCCGCACAAAGAACATATCGTTTCCCCTGCTTCATTCTTGATTTTTACTTGTTTCCAACCCCCCAGTCTGAACCATGATAACCCTCCCCTTTATTCTTTGCCTACTAAATTTATGTTTCTTGCTTTGCCCCATTCCCTTGATTTCAGTTGGTTCCTTAGTGAAGTCTTCGTCTGGCAGTCGGCTAGTATTTCTTGTCTGTCTATGTCCAGCAGTCTCTCTGATTTGGTTTTCTACTGATGTATCTACCCTACCTCCCGTTTCCCACACCCACCCCATCCCAATAGAATACAATATGTTTTTTATATCCCTCGCCCAGTTCCGTGTATTTTCTTCTCTTACTTGCATTATCAGACAATGACCCTTCAGTGTCGTGTTACCCTCTCTTGCTAGCTGAAGCCAATACTTTAAAGCTCTCATCCGAGCTTGTACTGTCTCTCTGTTTAGACCTAATTCTTTAAGTACTCCCCAATTGGCAGTGCTTCTACGTACACACATCACTTTTTTTATAGAATTCTGTTTGGATGCTTGTGACTATGCTCCCCCCTCTAGCCCCCCACAATTCAACCCCATAGTTCATGGTTCCTGTTACTATTGACTTGTACAAACTCTGAATCACCGAGAAAGGCATTTGAGGTACTTTACTTATGGTACTTGGTCTATTGCGAGCTTTGCTTTGCTTTTTCTTGTCTGTATATGTTGCATTCAACTTCCAGTCATAGAGAATGTTACTCCCAGGTATCTGAAACGCTTGATAGGTTCAATTACTTCCCCCCGTAATTCCATTTTTCTTGTTTGCTGAAAGTAAACCCATTTTTGAAAGCCATGATTTTCGTTTTTTTAATGTTAACTGTCATTTTGTATTTTTGGCACCCCTTGTATATGCTATTTAGTCCCATTTGTAGCCCCTCTATTGTCTCCGACATGATTACTATATCGTCCGCATACAAGAGTACAGGTATCTCTAGCTCCCCTATAGATAGGGTTGTGGCCTGCTCCCTTGGTATTTCGTTCGCCACCCAATCTATGAATAGAGAAAATAAAATTGGCGACAGGATACATCCTTGTTTTAACCCAGTGTGGGAGGGTTGTAATGATGATACTCTGTGGCCATCGCATCTCACACAGAATTGTACGTTTTCATATATGGCTTGTAGTGCCCTTATCATGCGCGCCGACATTCCATTTTCTTGCAGTTTTCCCCCCAAAATACCCCTGTGAACTTTGTCAAACGCCTTCTCGTAATCGATGAAGCACGCGTACAACTTTTTTCGTTTCTCTTTTATTCGCCCAAGTACTAATGTGTGCATTATGAATATATTATCTAGGGTAATCCTAAATCCTGCTTGCAACGGGAAAATTTCATCAAATATTTCTGTCCACTTTTGTATTCTACGATTTAAAATGTGCGTATATATTAGCTCCATATTGGAAGCAAAGAGATACCCCTAAAATTGCCCGCGTCACTCCTATCCCCTTTGCCTTTGTATATAGGACAGATTATTGATGTAGCCCAATCCCTCGGAAAATATCCCTCTTTGAAAATCTTGACTAGTAGTCTACGGTTATTTTCTAACATATTCCTGACTTCCCCCCTTGCTCTAAAGAAGTCCGTTCCGATACAATCCAGCCCAGCCGCTTTTTTCAGTTTCATAATTGCCATTCTTAGCTCATCTACTTGTATATCTTCATCAAGTATCGGTATGTAGTCCCCTAGGAAGTAACGTTCCCGTGCGATTTATGTCTGAAATGTCCCCCCCTCCCCGCCAAGTAAAGAACGACAGTGAGATTCCCAAATATGTGGCTCAATATGTACCCAGTTGTTTTTCTGACTCCTCAGTTTGCGTAGAACTCCCCATAAAGCCGAAATATTCCTCTCCGAGATTGCCCTTTTAATTTCTTCGCATTGTTCAACTTGCCATTTTTCTTTTTCTTCCTCTAAAATGCTATTATACGCTCTTCTGACTATAAGGTAGTCGTTTCTGTCCTCTTCGCTATTTGTGTTTCTGTAAAATTTCAAAGTATGATCCAACCTTTCCTTCATTATTTTGCATCTCTCGTTGTACCACCCTCCCTTTACAGGTTTGCCCCCTTCCCCCCACCCTTTACCATATACCTTCCGACCCTTTCAAAAATATGATATCCTAATCCCACTGTTTCCTGTATATTATTTTCCTGGATGGCTCTTTTACAGCGCTCTTGCAAAATTTTTGTCATGCAATCAGTCATAATTATCTTGTATTGTTCCTCCCCCTCTTTAGTCCATACGTATTTGCGTAATATTTTCTCTGACTCTATCGCGAGTTTTGGCTTATCTACGTTACTATGAATACTATGAATATCCCACTGAATGTCGATTTCAAGTGGCATATGATGCGATTGCGTTTGCGCCTGGACGTGAAAACCCTTAATTCTTTGTAATAATTCAAGAGAGCCAATAGCATAGTCAATAATACTACTTCCCCCCGCCTCCACGTATGTGAAATGCCCCGGATGGTCCGAAAAAAATATTTCGCATTTAATATTTGGAGCTTATGCAACCCTCATAGTTCTAGCAGCTGCCTCCCTTCTGCGTTTACTATTTTATCCCTGCTTTGTCTAGGATTTCCTAAGTGCATGCCGTCTTGAGTCGTTTGGTCACCGTCTTGCCCCCCATAGTCGTCCCAGGATACCTCCTCCGACCTTATTCGGGCGTTTAAGTCGCCAGTCACCAATATATTGGCCTCAGGGTGTTCTTCCGTCAGTTGTTGAATAGTTGTCCTTAGCTTTTCGAAATATTGCTTTGAATAGAACTTGGAGCCTGGAAGTTGTCTGTAAACTGCCAGCACGATTATGTTCAAGGAACCCGCTGCAAAATGTATCCCCAGAATTCCCTCATTATCGATACATATCTCTTTTATAAACTTTTTCCATTTTTGTTTGAAGATTATTGCCAACCCCCCGGGAATCACCCTCTTCTGGCCCTTCTACGCGTGATTTTTGAGAACTCCTCCCCCCATATCTCTGGTTTGTTATTAGAACTTCCCCACGTTTCTACGTAACATTGTATATAAAATTTATCCACATACTCCCTAAAATTTTCGTCACAGAACCTTTTTCTTAGCCCTTCGACGTTCCACACTACCAGCCGTAGCCTGGGCTCTTTGTCCGGCTAATTTTCCTTGAGACCCTCCCCGTTCCAGAATACACTGTTCGTGCACAACCTTTCACCCCCTCCAATGTCATTGACCCTCTTACCTTCTCTGTCCCTTTGGTCCCCCTCTCCTGCCACCTGAAAGTGCGATTCTCGACCTGGACGCTGAAATCTCTGTAGCTGCAGCTCTGTTGTACTTTGGGCCTCCCCCTCCTTGTCTCCGTGTGGCTCCATGCGTCAATCCGTGTCCCTTCTGGAACGCATCCTCGGGTTTCTTCTTTCGCGGTCGACTGATTCCTGCCCCCGGGGGGAAGTTCCACACCCACATTGTCCACCAGCTTAGATACACTCGCCTTCAGCATGGCGCCGTCCCGGGTGACGTGAAATCCCCGTTGTTCTTTCTTGGTTCAGTGGTGGAATGTGCTGCCGTGTTGCCAAATCTTCCATCTTCCTTCTCAGATCTGCGGGTCTCGTATCCGTCCCGACGTTGTCCCATGCAGACGATGTCCGAGCAGTCGTCGTTAGTCATGTATACCTTGTTGTCCACGATTAACTTGTTGTAGGCCAGGAAAGCCCGATGCCCCTCCTTCCTGGCATCCCTCATGTGGTCGGTCAGGAACTACCTCTGCCGTGCGATATAGGGGGAGTATTGGAGTAATCTTCCCTCACGTATAACGCCGTTTCCTTGAGCTTTCCTCTGTTGGCTAGTATCTTTTCCTTAATTGGTGAAATTTCACTATGATGGACCTGCATCCGGCTAGTTGGTAGTTCAGTCTGTGGGCTCTCTCCACCGCCATGTCATTTAGCTCCACCCCCATTTTCTCCTTCACCAGTGCCCGGATTTTCTCCTCGCTTTACACATATGCTATGCAACATAGAGCGACATAAAATAAGAAAATAACAAATATACAACACATATTATTTAAAAACATTACATTACAGAAAACAAGTATACTGCGAACGAAGCGAGCAAGAAAATTTTTAAATCCAATATTTGCAATTGAAAACAATATTGATTTAATAGGGCGCAAATAATTTCACTGGACGCCATGGCATTATCTCTTTTACAACTTTTTTTTTATTTAGATCATCCGGCGCCTATGGTCGACTCCCCCCGCCCCAGCTATAGCTCTGAACTTGACGAAAATGAGAAAAGCAGACATTACGAGCGAAGCGAGCAAGAAAATTTTACAAATGTATTTTTATTTGCATAACATTTGAAATCGAAGGGGTACTTGCTCCTCTGTGGCCCCCCTTGCAGGTTCCCTCGGCCGTTAATGTTCCCCCCCCCCTAGAATTGACTTCCGTCGAAGGTTGGGGGGCAATGCCCCCCTGCCTCCTATAGTTTCGCCACAGTATAATAGGCATATTTAAGCAATATATGTTTACTTTAGATACTTTATACTCACTACCATTGTTAGTGTACTGAACCTTATTCTTCACGGTCTGTCTGCTCGACTAACCTTGTATTAATGCGAACAGCACGTCCTCCTTCCATCCAAACCGATTCTAAAGGCATAAGAGGTGGTGTTTCATTTCAACCCTATCGCCGCGATCACCCACAGGTAAGTAGAAAAACTATGCATAATAAACAAAACTAAAAATCAATAACAAGCCAATCAAACGAAACGATCCCCCCTATATTTGTGTGAAGATATATAGAACTGGTATAAAATTTGGTCCCCCCAAAAATTCCCATGGCGCAGGCGCGTCATGAAAGCCCCCTGTGGGCACCCCTGCACAGGGGTTCAGATCTTGTTTTCAATAGGCCAATTTCAGATTAACCTATCTGTCCGTAAAGTGGACTTAAATATAATAAATCCTAATTGTGATAAGAGTGTAACATATCTGGCACCAGGTGATACCATTTGTGATTTTCAATAAAACATTATGAGGACGGCGACTATCGAAACACAAGTTTATGCTGTAATTTATGTAAGTTCAGTCTTCATGACCATGTGAACATAATCA
The DNA here is from genome assembly GCF_977018435.1 of Lepisma saccharinum. Classification (NCBI taxonomy): domain Eukaryota; kingdom Metazoa; phylum Arthropoda; class Insecta; order Zygentoma; family Lepismatidae; genus Lepisma; species Lepisma saccharinum. The sequence goes on along the minus strand of NC_139231.1, from coordinate 66,202,138 downwards.
ATTCCAAACTTCTTTGTTTAGTAAATGCTAGACTTTTAGGCGATTGACCCTCAATTGCGTGAAGCGTGGTATTCACACACACCTACATACAGGTGTATGTAATTTTCTTTTCCAGCATATTTAAAATGTTCTTCTGCTGTCATGTTGCGTTCTATTTTATGCGAGCAGTCTAATATTTCCTTGTAAATCCTTCCACCATCTTTGAGGAATAAATCGTCGACCCCGTCACAAAATGTCGTATCTAAAAAAAGAAGAAGCGAAATTTGAGATATTTCACCTACGTGTAGCAGCTATATGCTGGTTCCCACAATCTGGCAACTCGACGTCCCTAAACTATTATATGTTTTGGAGATATTTAGTTTTTTAGGATTTGTTAAAGTGTCGTATCTCAACATTTAGCGAAAAAGTTATTGTCACAAACTGTCATATCTTGAGTTACGTCTCTTTGTGACGAAAATTTTCCAGCACAAACTGAGATACGCCCGCCTGGTCCCATGTTTGTAATGACCATTTTTCTAGATGGGATGTTAATATCTCTTGACGTTGACCGAAATGTTGGACTTATTGTTGCAAGTTAAAGGTCTTTACTTTTTCGGAAACAGAAAAAGAAACGCCAAAAGGATTTACAGTCATCAACAATGGTACTTATGTACATTGTTTACAGTCTATTTACGACACATATTTCTATACTTGCTTAGCTCTAGTAATTTGTCACTACGTAGAAAAAGAAGCAAGATGGATATTTGAGTTTAGAGGCAAGACGGTATCAAGAATGTGTTCACTAAACACTTGTCTTTTTCTAGTGAAAATACTTTAATACAATTTATCAAGTTCAAATCATTGGAAGCCAGAACAAAAGTAGTATACAGGAATCGTGATTATTGCTATTGACAGGAAACAACGGAAAATTCCTCATCTGACAGTGAAGTTCCTTTGTCGCAGATACGTACATCATAAAACGAAGAAACTCGCCTTTGAGAATTTCGACCTAAATTCATATCGCGATTTCTGTGCTTGTGATACTAACAATTCTACTTGCATGCAGATGTCATGTGAGGTCCTTCATGTAAGAAGAATGTCTTTAGTGCGTGTACCAAGTAGCAATACTGCCGATTCTCTCATTGTCTGCGATAAGAAGAGCTCGGCGGTTCAGGTAAGACTGGCATGGATGTTTCTGAGCGCCGTACTCGCGCGGATTAATATAAAAAACCTGCTGCAAACGTAACCTGAGGTCATTTCAAAACAACATACGATTCGAAAATAATCATAAATCAATTACGACGTTTAAGAAAACAACCACTCCCTTTGGGGATCAGCCAACGAATCCTGAATATTTTTAAGTTAAAAGTCAGAACAAGATCGGTCTTCAAAATTAACAAATACACATATAAAGCCAAGGTTGGAATCTTAGAACAAAGAAGTTTGTTCCTCAGCATCGTCTGAGACAACGATATAATGAACTTGAGTGTAAAAAAATGGAAAAATGTGTCGCCTAAGATCTGGTGCAGAAGTGCAAATATTTTATGTTATGAAAACTCTGACCTGAGTTCAAAAGAGAATTTATTGCTAGGTTTGTTTCTTTTCAAGACACAAAATTGAACACAATCAAAGAAGTGGCCCGTTGTTAGAAAACTATCAATATTTTCTCCCTTCCTCTACTAATGAGAAACGGGTAGTATGGAATACTACTTTCCTAAATACTTTCAAAATATCAGGAAGAATTGTTAAAACTAGACTTTAAAAAATGAAGGAATCCAACGTCTTGGAAATAGAGAAGAGAGAGAGAGAGGTGTCCCTTACAAGAGCTTTCAAAACAGAGATGTTGTTTATTTAAAGAGATTTCTACAAGTGGAATCTCATTACTGCAGTAGCCAGTCTTTGAATAACATTGGAATGCAGAAGGTTTGACTGTGATTAAAATGTATGACAGTTATCTCCAATAGACCCTCAGGTCACAAGGCACAAATTTCACAACACGAGTTTTGTTTTAAGTCCACTTTGTGCAATGAGAGGCTATTTGGGACTGAACCCACAGTTTAAAGTAAGATACGAACCACTGTGCAATATTCCTTCACCGGTGTAGTTTCACAAAACACGACAAATATTTTAACAGTGTGAATTTGACTTTATATCACCCCAAAAATTACTGTGAACTCTCTGCTGAATCTTTCATGATTGAAAATGAAAACCACAATTGACCTACATGGAAAATTGAGAGATCGTCAGAGCACAATTGATAAAAGAGGATATGAGAATTCTTTCCTTGTCAAGTACCAATGTGAGATGCGTTGAATGTTATTTACAACAAGTTATTTACGTCCCTAAATGCCAGGATACTGCATTTACTATGTTACAAAAGACGATTTGCTAACTACAGTTTCACGGTATATAAGTACTAAATGCTGTAATTGCTGCTAATGGTATGAAGGCATCATCACCTCGTCAAAGTTTGACAGAAATGCTTATGAATCAATCACTGTGTTTCGCTGTCACTTGGATCCATATTTCCCCTTTCTTACCTAAATCGGATAAAAGTAGATAATTGAATATGTTGTAGCACAGTATCAAAGTTCTATTCTTAAAGTTGATTACTTTGTTTCAATCGAAAAATTACAATCATTACATTGATTTTGCAACAAAATTTTTCATACTTTCATGGAAAAGCAAGGAAGAATAAAGTGATAAACTACCACAATGATACAGCATTACAAGAATAGTAACAACAAGTCAAATAACTAAAGCATAATGCGAGAAGTTGCTCAATCAAGTAATGACGCACTTTAAAAAAGGTGTCGTATCTCATGCGTTCGGACATACCACACTCGACACAAATGGTCGTATGTTGTTTATGTCCCTTTTTATACCACTGGAAATAACACAATTTTTGAGAATATTGCTTGAAGAGAAACTTTAATTTTCAGTAAACACGCATCCGAAATATTAGTTGAAGAACTAGTAATAGTTTTAAAATGTGTGAAAACCTTTAAATCGCTCTCCTGAAAAATTGCAATAATTGAGGTACGACACTTTGTGATGAGGTTGATGAAATATGCAGTTGGACTTTGAAGGATGTGTGGTTCTATAAGGACATAGGGACATTCAAATGTCAATGCACTCAAGATTTCACGCCAGAGTTTCTGTTTGTTACAATACGAACTGCCACAAGTCTGACCATTAAATAGAGATTTGGGACCAAAAAACACACTTGTTCCACGCTGAAATGTAAAATACCGATCTGACATCAGGCAGAAAGAAAATCCCAACTCTAATATGAAATCCTCCACAGAGTTCAAAAAGACGACTTTTCAGGGAAAGTCTGAAATAGTGTTACTTTTCTCCTTTCTACGTGGATTCCAGGATAAGAAGTGCACTTTAAATATTGGAGCAACTTATCAGCACATGGAGAACTCTGATATCAAAATTACAGTATATTAAGAACTTACAATTAATAAACTTTTATGCTTTCATGAAACACCGTAGCCGTACGTGTTCGCATAAAGAGTAATTTCTGAAAACTTCCCTTGCACTCTTTAACTACATCATTTCAAAAAAATCATATTTTTATTTCAAATATTCGAAATTACCAATGGTTAGAACGAAGCTTGAGATACGAAACCAACCGTTTGAGAGGCCTGTTTTAATTCACAGTCCTCTGTTCCGTTAGCGGGGTCCATATCGCCACCAGTGTTCAAATGTGTATTTTACGTACATCATTTGTGTTTTCTACTGGGCTCCTGCTGGTTATCTAAGCTAATGTAAGCTAGCCACAAGAAAGGTGTGATTGGGTGAGTATATGCGTCTGTGAGAGAATTATTGAAAAGAAAGAAAGTTGGAAGCAACCGCAAAAAGATAGGTATTTACAAGTAAACAAAATTTACTCACATTACCTGAATTACTGTTCAAGGAACATCTTCCACCGCCACCGTCTACCTGATATATGCAAAACCTCTAATACCAACAAAACATTCTTGCTAACGGACAAATTACATTTATTAGACGAATTCTGTATTCAATTCACAGATTAGTATATTGTTACGAAATTGTCTGCCTAGTGTAGTGGTTAAAGCAAAGAGCCAAGAATTCTATGGTCAGTTCTACAAGATAAATTGATTGATTTTTCTGCCATTTTTTGCTAATCGCGAAAATGAGGATGAGTGATGATATGGTGAATTAGATAAGAGGACACTTAAGAACACCCATACCTAGGCCGGGATTCGAACCCAGGATCCATGGCGTCGTCGCATGCTGTGCTATACCTGATATAATATAGACATATAAATCATTAAGGCGCTCCAAACTGCGTCGCTGCTCCAAGAAAACTTCCGCAGTGCGCCTCGCCGAAGTGGCGTGTGGAATTTCCATGCGAGAAATTCAGATGTTTCCAGAGAAGATTTTTTCCGTCCGAATCAGCTCTTGTGTCGTTCCGGATATCTTCGCATAGTTCCAGCATTCCTTGTAGAGGTAGTGAAAGGACAAATGCAGTAAATTGTTCTGTTAAAGGTCCCGTAGTGAGGAACAAGCGTAATTTTTTTCTTTCACTGATTCACTGTTCTTCCTCATTTACAGGGATAACTTAGAGAGGTATAAAATCATACACAGAAATCAAATATAAACTTTCAAAAATGGACTGCCGATTGTGTTTATCAGGAAAGTAATTCGTAATCTATTCATCTCCCCCCTCCAAAAAAAGAACATAGTCGGCAACGAATTTTTCACTACTCCAGTAATTTAAAATTAAAAATATCAAACGTCGTAATTCAAAATAAGAAAATGTATTGTTTCACAAGTACTATAAAGTTGTAAATATGTAAGAAATACTCGGGAACACATAGTTTATGGAATAAATTTTTACGTTTTGAGTCTCTTTGTGTTGATTGTGTACTTAAATTTAAAAGTTGCTTTGATGAATACGAATCGCATAATTCTAAACTTGCATTTATTCAATACTTCGAGGATCCATAGCGTAGAAATTATCTCTATACTCTGTCCCGGGAATATCTGGAGCGAGAGAACGAAAGCAAGTCTCTGCGCAAGCAGTGACTCGAGAGGACTCGACTCATAAACACTTGCGAGGGAACGGGGTTGCGTGGAGGGGGAAAGAAACAGGAGTTAACAGCTTTTCCAGCTGCGTGCACTGCCTCGTTCACTCTCTTTCTCCCCTTTATGCTTTTAAGTGAGACCTTGCTCCACAGATTCCTGGGATAGAGTACAAATGAGCAAAACGTTACTAACAAAAGTGGCTTTTACGCACTGTAAAAGATACGTTTATTGTGATAAAAATGTGTGTCAGTTGTACGGGGACACCGTGATACCAATTGATACAAAGGCAGTGGTTTATAAGTTCGTGCTGTGAACAACTTTGTGAAAGTGATAAGTTGCTCTCTCAAATTTCACCCCAGTTCCTCCACCTGTGGAACCCCTTGACATCAACCCCCCGTTTACCATCTGCAAAGGATGGACAAGTCTCTCCCCCTCGTAGCTCACCTGTTGCTTCTCGTATCGATTTTTCTACCACACTACGCTTCGAGTCACCCATGGGAGCTGATTGACGGCATTGTTAGGCGGCAACACTGGATCTGTAGTCCCCAGCTGTCACGAATTGCTCTCGATTGTGAGTCCTTGTTATGAAAGGTGGGGAGTGCTCAAATTGTAGGACATCCTATCTTCAGGGTGTTTAAATATCACTGCAAGATTATCCGTTTGGTGAAATATGTGTGCTGTTTATAACTTGATTCAATTTGTAACATTGCCTTATCACGATCAAGCCTTACTGTGCATAAAGTGGACTTAAAACACCAAATCAATCAATTATAACGATCACTTTCAATTTTCACATAACGAGTGAAGAACATCAACGCGAACAATTTTTAAATAACGCTTTGCTCGTTTCGCTACGAGCTCTCGATAAACTGCACTTAATTTTGATGTACTGCTTGAATCTGTTATTAAATTATGATTATAGTGAATTTTAAGTTGATTTTCAAATTATATTTTTGTGCGGTTAATAACTTATATCAATTTACATATTAATTTTATTTCTCATTGATGTTAGCCAGGATTTAATCTACCGGAGAAAGCATGTAATTATTTAATTATAGAGAATTGTTAAATTAATAATTAACCAGGGTGTCTAGCAGTCAAGAATGTCATGAAAGCCAAGAAAAAGTAAAGAAATCAACACGTTTAAAAAATATACTTCTGGTCAAGAATATTTGTTATCACAATGACTGTTTGATTGATTTCGTTTATTTTACTTCATTTTTCTTTTCCTCATCTCACGAAGATGAGGATGAATGATGGTAAGGTGGAGTGGATGAAGGGACAATCACAAGTCTCACATAAGATAGATTATACTGGCTGTAAGTTTCGACGCCAGAGCCTTACTAGTCTGCCAAATCCAGTCCAGGATGCATTAATAGATAGAAAATCTAATTCTCTTTTTAAATACAGCTTAAGTTTTCATCTTAACTAGCCTTTTGGTAAGTGTCCATACTGATGCGAGAGTATCTTTTTATAGCAAATACCTGCACGTATACTCCAAGACTCATGTTTTAACGAAGCACAACATTTTCAACCTTACGATTTTTAGAATGATGATCATAGTGTAGGTAAAGCACATTATTATTATTATTATTTAATTTATTCGATTTTCTTGCACATCAGTGTGTTGTTGAATCCTCGTTAGATTTCTTTACGTTTAAAAATCTAGTGTACTAGAAACTGCTGGTAAAAATTATTGAGACTCGATTTATTTAATTAGTTCTGCAGGGTTCACAAAACTGATATCGTCTTCACTGCTTCTGCTGGTGTGTGTTATTCCTATTATCGACCTCCTGGAATCAATTGTCTTGGCTTCGATTTTTAGTGGATGGACAATTCGATTTCAACTAGATGAGGTACAGATTACCTTATTTGTGATAAACTTTTTTTTTGCAGTGTTATCTCTTTTCGAAATACTTAATCATCTCATTGGAGGTGAGGGGCAATTGACCCTAGTCCCCCCACGCTTAATCAGCCGATGACATTACCCCTACAAGGCACGAAATGGTGGTTGCGTGGGACACTATTCACATCCCTCTACACAGATAGAAGTAAATGCAACAGTTGAAACAAATAATGCATGTAGTCTGTATCTCAGACTTTGAATGCATCACCGAGAATGATGCAGGAATGTGCAAAAAAAACAATCAATTGATGCATTAAAGTAAAGTACAACATAGAAAGATCACTTGCATCATATGATGCACATTGGCGTTGCCTTCACAAGCGATATACGAAAATGAATCAAACTGTACACCTGATTCTTGACAAACGCCAAAAACACATTTTAGTGGATTCTCCAACGTGTTTCTGGTGCATCAAATATATATGATGCATTTAATTTTTCTTATGTATATACCTTAAAGGCATGGTGTAATTAGCAATGGGTGTATTATGTACAGTCAGAGAAAGTAGTTTGTGGGCCGCGTGAACTGCGATATCGTAACATGTTAAAGCCTGTTGTCTATGCAACCCAAATAACAAAATTGTCGCTTAGGTTTGCCTGGTGAACCTGGCTTCTCGGGAACGATTGAGTATTGACAGCAGCATGAGTCATACCACCAGGCCCAGACATAACAAACAACAGCTGGGTACCGTAAGACCTCCAGAAAACGTTTCAGCAATTGGTTTCTTAACAACAACTACTCGTAAGAAAATATTTTATGTACTGATATGAGAGTCATTGTCAATAATGTGGTGGTTTCCATTAAATCATCGTCGCGCAACACATGCTGTCATTCCAGAATTCCTTGAAAAAGATTAGAGTTAAAAACAACTACTTGACAAATCATAACACGAATCGATATTCATTAGTCTCAACTTATAATTTTTTGTAAGGAATGGATCATCATGTCCTATCATCCATTACATAACTTCATTAATCATCCTCATCGCCTTAGTTGACGCAAGTGCTAGAAAAGCAATATAAAATAAGCAAAATTAAGAAATTAATAAATGACATTTTCAGCGATTTCACGCAGCAACTCAGTTGCATGCAGAAATAGCTTATTTAATCGAGAACCAAGCCCCCCCCCCCTCGTTCTGCTTCATTGTCATTTCCCTCCACTTTCTCTGCCGAGATTAACCTGATGTTGATTAATTAAAACAACCAACCAACGAAACAATCCACAAAGTGTACCAAATCAGCGCACATTATGAATAAGTAAACTATGTGACATTATGCTAATTTTGAATTTAATAATAAAATGGGAATTTGGGGGATCCAGTTAAGTGGCTGCATGATTCATGCACATCTCTTATGTAATCGCGATATCATCAAATTGTACGAAGCGTGCCTACACCTGCGTAAAGTGCCAGTCACCGTGATGGAACATGTAGCGCAAAGCCAGCGCTTTAAGATCAAATTTGCTTTGTTATTGTTTTTATTAGTAATTACCTCAGTTTTCTTCCTATATAGTTTATTTATGATTACAATTTATGATTATATTAAACACATGAATGAACATACGCAATGAACCCATTTTGGTGTGGACTAGAACTCGGAACATTGTTCGGCAAGAAATGCAAATTCTCCATGTGGCATGTTTTTTGACGGTTAGAGTGTGAACTGGCACCTGTTTATTTAGATTGTTCTCTGTGTCTCGTGTGCGGTTAAAGATAGGAAGAAATCTTGTGGAATGATTAGGGCTATAAGAATTCCGACCGTGACGGACTGGTTAGCACAGTGCACTACGATGTCTGATATCCTGGGTTCGAATCCCACCGTGGGTACGGGTGTTCTTAGTGAGTACCCCTACATCAATTTCATCATATAACTCATCCTCGTCGTCGCGATTAGAAAAAGGTGACAGAAAATCGACGCCACATAATAAAATAAAGAGGGGGTTATAAGAAGTATTCTTATTTCCGAACGTATCCTACATTTTAGAGTTGTGTCTGGCCTCCGGAAGGAATTTGAAAGAAATCACAAATGTCTTATATTTTAGGCATCACGTAACTTGGAAAAAAAAAATCCAATCCCAGCTCAGAAATTACTTTTCGATTTTCTAGATCCGGAAAAGTCCGGATTTACAAATGTATGTATAAAAAATCTTACTTTGTGAAGTTTTATCGATACCATAAGTATCGGTAATTTGTTCGAAGTAACAAGTTTCATTCCAGAAATTACATAAACAGTCCTTGAAGAATTAAAGCACACAATTCTGGTTTTTCCCAGTGTATAGAAGTATTTTACATTTCAGTAAGCAAGAACTTCTCGACTTCGTTTACGAAATTGTGAACTTTTTCCTTCCCGAATTCATGGATTGTTTTCCCTTCCTGGCCCCGTCTCGACGAAAAACGTTCCGTCTTGCATACACAAGTTGAAATCCCATACGGACGTCCTATTAATTAGCAGTTGGGGAATTTTGAAATCAATAGTTCACTTGAACATTAATTTTTGAGCTGAAGATGTGTCATATTCTCGTTATATGCTAATATGTCCTAGTAACCTATTATATTTACTGCAAATGCTTTCATGTCCAACTTTTTGAGACACTATGTCGCTGAAGAGTGATCTGATAGCCCTATGTATGATGAAAACTGTTTTTACTCAATTTTAAATATCATTTTTTCCAGAATATCCTTCAACTTCTATTTCCTTGTTATTACCTCCAATGCTTACACAACTTTTCCTTTGTGCTCGACCTTTGGGTTCAGAAATGTTTACAACACTCCCATCTCCCGCGTGTAAATAGCAGGCAACAACACTCTGGAAGACCATAATGTATACAACTTGCTTACTACATATTTTACGAAAATATTAGAATGTTAGCTTGATATAACTGTGGATTGGAACGAACTAAATAAAATACATGTTTTACTGTATATGCACACTGAAACGAGCGCAGACCTGATGTGAGTCACTCTGCAAGTGAAGCTCACTGATCGAAGGAATTGGTGCTTGCTACATTGGTGCACGCACCTTCTCTGCTCAAGAAAGCACGGAAATCTTTGTTACTTTTTGCTTTTCGCCAGACTAATGGTGAACATTTACTGGAACGTAAGGAGTAGTATCGTATTTTATTGGAATTAGATTTCTTGACGTTTAGAATATATCATAACAATGTGTATATATGTGGCCTACACTGAACTTATGTGAAAGTTTCATTGCCATGTGAAAGCGGAAATATATAGATCCTTCTTCCTTACGATTTCTAAACAACCGAAGAGTGTGGTGAACGTGAATCAAAAAACCTATTACATCACAGGAAGTTATTTTTAAGACAATTCTACTACGTATCCAACGTAACCAATATTCAGATTGATTCCAAGCTTCTGTTTGGGTTATTTTGCGTTGCATTTTTACCTCTTGCAAAAATCGCGACGACGAAGATGATGGATAATGATATGAATGCAATACTACATCTAAGACTCAACAGGTTTCGAACCTACATCCTCTGGCTTTGTAGAGAGTTACGGTGATTTTTATTTTTATTTTCATTTGGTATTTTAAGTCCACTTTATGCACAGTAAGGCTAATCGGGACTGGGCCTACAGTTTAATGTGGGATCCGAACCACTATGTGCCTCCACCGGGTATCGAAACCGGGAATCCTTGATTACAAAACGACGACGTTACCACTGCGCGATCGGGAAGGCTAAGAGAGAGAGAGTTACGGTGAATACGCTAATGAAGAATTGAAAGTAGCAGAACGACTAAGCTATTCTTTAGTCAACGTTGGGATCGTTAATGAATATTATGAATGTCAGTTCAAATTGGGAAAAAACCTACAAAATTTTCATAGTGCATTACAAAGCATTAATTTTTCTCAACAAAGTACTTTGCTGCTAGATATTTGCAAGCTATGATGTAGAAAGTGCTACATTTTTAGTATGTGGAATTGAAATTTATTTCTGATACGAAGAATCTGAGAATTGAGTAGTGGGAAAACGATCACGTCATATGTTTGAATTATACCCCCCCCCCCCACATGATATCGGCCGTGATTCTTATAACGAAATATAACACGTATGAATTGTGCCAAGATATATTGGAGTCTATTCACATCCCTACGGAACTAGGAAGAAAGTCCACGTAGAGATTGGAAAGTTCTGTTCCGACAAAATCGGGATGTATAGTAAATGAAAATACAAAGTGCTACCTTGTGCTTTGCACCAAGAGTTAAGGCAACACGCTTTCTTGTTCAGGCCGAAAGTGGGGGGAGGGGGATGATGTGATTAGCACCACGCCCCTGAGTTTCCTCCAGGTACCCACTTTATACGACGCTGGGTGGGCACCAGAGCCGCTTGAACAGGTGGACAAAATCCAGACTCTCCCCCGTCGGTGATCGAATCCAGATCTCTTGCATGGTAATAAAACGCCCTAACGACTGAGCTACTGCGGCACATACGAATAGTATAGTAGCCTATCTAATTAAGGCAAGAATTATATTAGCGTTTCGTTCAACGTTTTTATGCTAATCATTTTCGGGCATATAACGTGTAGCTCTTGTCAGTTTTGCGACCTGGCTTGAGAAAAGGCGATTTTCTGACGAACAACATTCCACCTGACAAGTCACGTTACTTTCCTACATTTCCTGTGTCTGTTGGCTATTGCGTGATAGACGAGTTGCTCTTGAGACAGACAGAATCATCCGATCACCTAAACGTGCAATGTGTGTTGCCTATCCTTCCGGCATTATTTACTGCCATTGAAGTCTTATGGGGAAAAACTTCTTTCCACCACTGTACAGTCACCTCCAATAAAAATGGTACACCTAGATCCTGAAACGCCCGTTTTCCTGTAAGGCGTTAAGTGTGTTGCCTAACTCAACGGTGATAAGTGAATTTTAATAGCCAGTTTTCGATGGCAACTTCTATCACTGCCATAGAGTTGTAATATGTACACACACACACACACACACACACACACACACACACACACACACACACACACACACACTACAGCAAAGAGCCGTAAGTGAAAAGTTCATTGAAATTACGGAAGGGAAAACAATGTCCATATAATATAAATTAATACGAGTCTCATTATATAACAAGAAAGGAGTCCAAACTGTTCATCTCCTTGCTATTTTCTCACTCTCTTTGCCTTGAATATGACTCATCACTTTTTACTTTTTGGAGCAGTACCTTGACGCCAAGTGCAAATTCCTCACATGATCGGAGAATGATACTGAAGATGTTAGTACGTAGGTTGTGTAGCACGCATAGGAAATATTATAGAAGACTTGTTGGGAAACCTGATGGTAAGAGGCCTGTGGGAAGATTACGTGTGTCGAGGGCACGTGTATTTGGAGCACGGTATTTGGAGCGCACACAGAAGAGAAGCCGTTTATCGAGTGCACGTGAAGGTCACATGACTGAGTCACCCTAGCGTATCCAAGGTGTTTGGAAGTGACAGTGGGAGAAAGTGACAGACTAATACAAGCCATTCTACAAAAATATGCTGAAACTGACGTCCTGCTTCGCTACCTGAGAGCTCTATCGTTGAGACGAGGCTATTGCCGATTTAAAATATATTATTGCGAGAAGTTTTTACGAAGCTGACTGCTGAATTAAAAAGTATTAATTCTAAAGAATCTGATGAAGTCGTTGCTAATAGACAACAACCTTGAAACCACCATTGTGTATTCGATTGCACATGGTCCAGTCCCAAGTCTGGGAAAAAAATGTGAGGGAAGGTTGACATTTAATCATAAAGGTAGAAAAATATGTGTGCGCCCGATATACGGTCGTTTAAAGATCATTCAGGAAATGTGCGCTTGATGTACGAAATTTCCTTTTTGCGTTCGATGTACGTGCACTCATCGCACGACACCTGTGTGAAGGCGAAGACGACGATGGAAAGACCACGTAAAGATGGACCTGAGGAAAATTGGTAAGAATGGTCAAGAGTGCATTGATTTTGCCCAGGTTAGGGGCAAATGGAAGATATACAGGGTGTGACAATGAATCCGGCGACTTTGCAACACTGGATATGACTAGTCATTGCGTCAGAAGTAACACGCGACTACCACCACATTGCAGCCCATGCTTTACCATTCGTTTATGGCCGGCACCTGTGGCGCAGTGGTTACCACATCGCGCTACGACACCAGGGGTCCTGGGTTGGAATAGGGCATGGATGTTCGTAAGTGTCCACTCATCAATTTCATCATATCATCACTCATCCCCATCTTCGCAAATTAGGCATAAAGTGGCTCAAAAGGCGAAGTAGAATAAAGCAAATCAAATCAAATCAAATCAAAACCATTCGTTTATGATGGGAACGGGGCACAGCTCGCATTCGCTGTAAAACCATATTATACGTGTCCGCGCGGAGCTGTCCTGTTAACGGATAGTTCATGGAGCGAACAGGGCATGGAGCGGACACAACTTGAATGACATATTATCTAGTGAACTAATCAGTTAGAAAATCTAAACCTCCCGCCCCCACGCGCTGCTGGCAGGCAGCAACCACCAGTTCATGGAGCGGACACATGATCATCGACCTCCCCCCCCCCCCACCGCTGGAATTTGTGTTAGTAAAGGGTGGATGGATTTGTATTTAAGTCCACTTTGTGCCAAATAAAACTTTTACATAACCTTACAATGAAGTGCGAAAAGGTCTATACTTAGTGCCGGCCGGGACTTCGTGCCTTCTTCACATTCTGGCACCTCATTATTCTGAACTTGAGCCCAGTGGCGTCGCTAGGCCATCTGCAACCAGATACATGACTTACTACTATTGTAAATATTTTTAATGTTTGAAAATAGGAAAGTGATAAATAAGACAATAATATATAACAAGCATAAGGAATTAAAACTAACATAGACTTAATGCATTAATTTTTATGAAAACAGATGGATATTCTTTTCCTGTTTTTCTAATGCTGTTGAACTATGTCTTTATGTATCAGCTGTACTCTGCGGTTCGAATTTCTTGCAAAATTATCAATCCACACACAATTCATGACACTCTTCCTTTTCTATTGCAAGTGAGGAATGTCTGTCTTGGCCCATACTATTACGCAAAAATATATTCATGCTCTTCAAACAGCTAAAACTCCTCTCACACGATGCTGATGTCACAGGAATTGTCACTGCAATTTGCAACATTCTGCATAAGTTCGGAAACATGTCTTTTGGAATGGCGTTCATTAAATGTACTATGGATGTGATGGTGTATGTCAAGTTCTTTAGGTAATTTTTTGCAACCATGATTTCAGCGATCGGCACTGTAATTGAAAATAGTCACAAAAACCACTAAAGAATTGAGGGTTCAAAAACAATTTTTTTCTCAGCAAAGCTGTACTACATTCCAGCAGAACGTTCTGGGAGTCTGGAGAAAGATACATGGCATTCTTTGGCATAACGTTTTGAAATGTTACACTAAAATCAGTATCAAACTTCCCTAATGTCTTCAGAATTTCACGCATATTTCCTTGATTGAAATTTCTTCACTTTCATCATGGCCTCTTTGTGCTATGTACTGCCTACCTGTGAGCAATAACACTTCAACAACGCGATGAAGATAAGAACGGCGTTTTTTTTATTTCATTCACACTGGCATTTGTCAAACGATTAACTACTGTCCCCAACGAAACGATTCTTTCCCAGAATATGTATCTAGAGGTATGTTCCTGTATTAACAATTGTTCAAATATGTTTTCTCGAAATACTGAATGCAATAATAGCTAAAAATGGGGGGGGGGGCTTATCGAGGGATTGGGGGTCTGAAGCCCCCCCCAAAAAGGGCCTAGCGACGCCACTGGATGAGCCTGTCGTAGTGCCTCGCACCAGAAATGCAACAGGGGGTCCAAAGATCCACGGATGTGATAGACCCGCACGGATAACCGTAATCGGTCTTCAAATTGGAGGCCTAGTCCCATCAGCAGCATTAATTTGCTTCGTCAAACACGTACATTTTGTGCTACGTCAAAAGTTCTTTACATGCTATCAATCCAGTTTCGGAACGAGGACATCGTCTTCAGAATTTATTTTGTAGTTCCATCCCTCGAGCGAGTTGTTGGTTCTGTGGCGCCGCTGGTAACAACTCCACACATCTATCGGCACAAATTGGTTTTCGAGCCACTGCTCCACGAAGTAATTGAAAAATTTCATTAATTTTTCGTCTGCTGGAGCCTGTCCGTAGACATGAAGCCACCCTTCCTCTACGTCGGCCGGTTTCAGAAAAGCGAGTGCTGCGCACATAAGGACAGAAAGTCTGATGCCCTCGCTTTCTTTGTACAGAGAGCTCAGACCAACTTCCTGTACCTTCCGCCAGAGGCTTTGCGACATGTGGAAGAAACAACCATGTAACTTCACCGCCGGAAACACCTCCCTCAAAGCTGCAATAGCAGACGCTTTGGAGTCTATGGTCACATTCTGAGGGTTCCAACCTTGTACCGCAGGTAGGATTGTCCGAAACAAACGTATACATATGTTTCCTTCTTCTTGTCTTTCAGTAAAGCAAAGACTACCGGCGCTATGTTGGACTCTGCTTCCGTGCTCCCCAAGTCCGCGTGTATCGTGTATAGCTGTGCAAACTGCTTGCTACAGCTTTTAAAAGTTCCGTCTATGAAAAGGGTCTTTTGCTGTTCCAAACTCTCCTTCCCTTTGGCTCCTGCGAAAATCAACATTCTGTCATGCCGATCTTCATCACACAAAAGAAAGCTGCTTCCGTCCGACATCTTCATCAATTCTTCATAAAGAACAATTTCCAGTTCTTTCTGAACTCTTTGCGCCTTATTTCTATTTGCGTACAGGGAACTCTTCACGTCAGAAAATTTTGGAACACGTGTGACAAAATTCGTAAATTGTATCATCCTTGGTCTTCATCGTACCTTTGCATTTCGTCTATTTCTCATTGACACAAAGCCACCTTACAACAGCAGATTTGTTTGCGCGAAATTTCCGGTACGAGTATCCGTTAAACATTGTACACGGTTTTTCTTTCCTGGTCTCTACGATCTCCACATTCTTAAATTTCGGAACTTACTTAACAGGAACGAACAGCTAGGTTAATCGCAAAAAAATGAAATAAGCTCACAGGAGACAGGACAGGACGTGTGAAGCTTCCCGGGGGGCAGGGTAGGTCAATGAACACGTGTCCGCTCCATGAACTGGTTGCTGCCTGCCAGCAGCGCGTCGGGGCGGCAGGTTTAGATTTTCTAACTGATTAGTTCGCTACATAACATGCCAATCAAGTTGGTGTCCGCTCCATGCCCTGTTCGCTCCATGAACTGTTCGCTAACAGGAGGACACGGTATCTAGGCGTGTATCTAGGAAACAGAGGTATTTGAAAACAAGTGTCTTCCAACCACCACCCCCAAATGCCCTCAATGAACTTAAGGTTCAAATAAATTCCTGTGGCATGCTGCGTAATGTGATGTGTAACCTACCCCCAAAAGACTGAGAGAGAGTTGGGAACGAAATGGAGGTCATCGTAGTAATCAAAATTTAAGATTTGTATTTTATTTTCGTATTCTTCTTCAATTAATAAAATAAGTTAATTTTGTCTTAATCATGTAGGTTTTTCCTGTATTTATCATTGTGTGTGTTAAGTGTGGAGTACATAAAATCATCCGATTCATTGCTGCACTCTGTATGTTGCTGCCTCAATAAATCCTCGGATACAGGACTTTACATATTATGGGATAACAGTTGCTGTAATTGCATTCATTTTTATAAATTTGAGAGTTTGGGCATAAGTTATTAACTCCCTACAAAAATGATATTGAATAAATTGAAAAAATCTGCATAAATGTACACGAAAATGCTATTAAAAATTTCTTATCGATATGATGTGAACATAAGATATATTGGTAAAATGAGAAATTGCAAAGAAGCTGATCAAAAACGTGAAAAATTACAAAGTTGATGGAAAACATATTTCCTACAATTAAACTTCCCCTACTCAAATAAAACAACTCCAAAAATTTGCTCTTCTTGAATCAAATGTACGTAAGACATTCATTCTGCCATCTGCTGACCTAAAGTAAAACTAAGCCTCTGTCAAACACGAGCGGCTAGCGACTGCCTAAGCAACTTAGAAATACATGCACCTGACCTACCTAAACTATCAACGTATGCATATGATAGCTTAATTAAATAAAATAAAACTTAACTTGCCTAACCTATTTACATACTTATTTCTGTTATTACTCGTACATGCCTAAGTGGCTAGATTAGGGAGGTCAGGTTTCGTGCTGCTAGCATGTATTACTAAGTTGCTAAGGCTGTCGCTAGCCGCTCGTCTGCTAAACTCACAGGTTCATGGAAAGTTTCCTAATTGATAAAGTAGCCACTTTTGGTAAATATATCCGTGTCCTATGTAATTGCATTCCTCACTGACGTATGCTGAGGGGAACTGATGGTGCTACGGCCCCTCCCGAAATTTTGATAATATCCAGGTTTTCAAGTGAAAGCAGGAAAGAACTCGGAAAAAGGCAAAGTGGTAAATGCAAAATCCCTTTAAATGACCCCTGATTATCATTTTTGAATTTGAACAACTTTTAGAACGAAGGTGAAAAATGGTAATTTACGAAATCTTTTATTGCAGCTATGTAATATCTAACTTCGTAATACCACCACCTCCGATTAAAAATCCTGGATACACTAATGGTGTTCATTATTTCTAAGTACACAATTCTTCCTTTTTCGTTTGCGTTGTACCTTATGTTATGTCCACTGTGCAAATTACTTTAAGCTTTTTGCTTTGGAGGGGTGGGGGATGCTCACTCAGTGGCGTATTTGTGATTTCATTTCGGGAGTTAGGTTTTTTTGGATATGCAAATTTGTGTACCATGTTACCAGTCAGTAAACTAACTATTGCCTTGCGGTTCTAAGTACCCTAGAACATTGATTCTAACCTAGATCATTAAACCTTATGATAATAATTACAGGCAACTTAGAAACAGTGTATTTATATTCTAAGAAAACCCAAGCTCATACACAAAAAGAGCTATCGATTTAGGAACACCGAAGACTTTACCAAATTTATATTGTCAAGTTCAAACTTAACGTTACCTAACCTACCTAAAAGTCTCTTGTGAACACTTTAATGCCTGTAAAATATAAGCACAGTGCCATGTGGAAAACGGCCTGTTGTCTCTGCTAAGTGAGGTAGGTCAGTTGCACAAAGATGTCCTTTTATTCAAAAGTGATATATACTACTATAAAATGCATTGTTGTACATGGTAAACTGGCAGCTATGGCCAATGTAATAGTCTGTGCATAGTGACTATGATGCACCTTGTTTATGTATCCTGATGTATTTTTGAAGTGTTTAAAAAATGTATTCCACCTTGTTATAAGTTTGAACATACTTATTCATCAAGGTACCTTTATTAGGTATGCCATTCCCGAGGTTCCGAGATTTATTCCCATGATTCTGTGCGCGCTATGATGTCATTAAGAGGACAGATTCGAACTTACTTCGTTAGCGTTTACGGAAGCTTGCCATAAATGGATCCATTTTTATGTGTACGTGCCTTTTCTTGAAGTGCCCGTATAATGAGTACAAATCACCTTGTCTGTTCTGTTGCCACGTGCAAAAATAATGGAAGGAAATCGTCTGGAATAAAATACCATTGCTTCCCAAAAACTAAGTTGCTGCAGCAGGAATGAGTGAATCGTTGCAAACGAAGAGAGAAGTTTAATGTTAACAATTCACGTGTATGTTCGGTTCACTTTTTACCTGAAGATTACAAAAGAGACCTGAAAAATGAATTATTAGGATTGCCTTTGAAAAAAGAACTTCGAGCCGAAGCAGTTCCAAGTGCTAGTGTCGTAGAGGCTTGAGCATTTTACATTATACTCAGTAAATAACTGTTCTACTTCACAGCAAATTATGAAATAACAATAATGTATATAGTTCAAAATCACAACACTGTTCTCTGATGAGTATACTTATTATTTGCACTGAATAAATACATTAATTATGCACCAATTACTATGATTCGAACTATATGCAAAAACGTTCTTGTTATCTCTTTCAATTGTTTCTTACAACTGGTTGCTACGCAACAAAACAGTATGCTATGACATTTCTTTCTTTTTCTTTTACACAAGAAGTGATTATATATTTTACAATTTGCAAACAGTCACAACATTCTCCCTCCTTCGGAGAAAAATTTTAGAACATCGGTTTTAAAATTTTTAGATAACATGAAAAACTACAAAGAAAACAAACTTTCTCATGACATACATATTGTCATTAATTAACACAGAAAATATTTAAAACATATCATAATTATTTAAAACATATTAACATTTCTTATTAAAAGGTTGTTGAGATCTTTTGAAATTACTTAAGTTTACATAATTCGTCCTTTCTTTCCTGACTACAATTAAATTTCTTTAAATTGGATACATTATGTGTTTGTACAGTTCTCTTTCCATCCAACGATAACAATTCACAACAGTTACCATTAATTTCTTTAACTAAATATGGACCAAGCCACAAGTCCATAAATTTGTGTATTCGTTTACACTCAGCACTGCTTTGTCCATGGTTTTTGACTAATACTATATCATTTGTCTCTATCCTTGTGTATCTATCACTAGTTTCCTTAGGCTTGATTTTATATTTTTCCTTCAAACGAGATTTGGCAATTAAACATTTATATTTCCAAGGAACTGCTTTCAATGTCTCAGGCCAATCAATTTGATTTAAAACAGGATCTCTTATTTCATGATGCAAGAATAATTCATTTGGAGTGTATCCCGTTACTTCAGATACGGAGTTATTTAATAGTCCTAAAACAAAACTTAAATATTTTGACCAATGTTCATGATTTTTGCTTATGTAGAGTCTTAATAATCTAATTAACTCCTTGTTGTATCGTTCAATAGGATTGGCAAACGGAGAATAAACTGAAGTTGTGATATGCCTTATTTTAAATTCTTCCACAAAGTTTTCCATTCTTGTGACTTGAATTGCGAACCATTATCAGACAGTAGACTATTACATACAGGATAATGATAAAAATATTGCAGTTTAAATTTATTAATTACTTCTCTAGATGTTGCTTTCCTTAAAGGATATGCCATAAGAAACTTAGACATTACATCTATTACAGTCAATATAAATGTGTAACCTTGAGATTTTGGAAGTGGTCCTATCAAATCAACTGAAATCAAATAATGTGGACTGGTAGAATAAACGTGTAAATCATCCTTTTCATTTTTCAAAACGGCTTGTTTAGTTCTGGCGCAAGTTAAACAATTATTCAAATACTGTTTAATACTGCAGTTCATCTTTGGCCAATAATATAATTTCTTACATTTACTGAAAACCTTTCTATATCCAAAATGTCCTTGCATATGATGAAGTTTATGTAAGATTTTCGGTATTAATGAAACTGGCACAACTAATCTCCAATTATCTTCAGAAACACATTTTAAAAATAAAATGCTATCTTGGAAAGCATACTGAGTCTTACAAGACTTGGAAAGATTTCCGTTCTCTATCTTCTGAATTAAAGCACTACAATATGCGTCACGATGTTGAGACTCCTTCCAGAATTCCAAAGTATCTTCTTCAATAATATCCCATTTTAAGTTATTAATAAACAACTCAGATAAAGAAATATTTCCTGTAGTAGTATCGGGATATCGACTTAATGTGTCAGCCGCTTGATTGTTTACTCCAGAAACATGGTGGATATCATAATCAAAACCTTGCAGTTTTAAACACCATCTATTTAAACGTGGATTTAAAGTTCTTGCTGACTCCAGCCAAGAAAGAGATTTATGATCTGTGAACAAATTAATTTTAGTTCCGGCTACATAAATATAAAATTTCTCAAAAGCAAAAATAATTGCTAAACATTCGATTTCATGTGTACTGTAAGACAACTCATTACCACGAAGAACTCTACTTGCATATTGAATAATCCTGGGATTATCTTCTGGTGTCTCTCCATTTTGCCATAAAACACCTCCAATACCTTTCTTTGAACCATCTACATTTATGTTAAAAGGTTTAGAAAAATTTGGCTGTGCTAAAGCTTCTGGAGATATAACCAAATCACGTAACCTTTCAAAAGCTTCTACATGCACTTCCTTCCACGTCCAGAGAATATTCGACTTTAGAAGTTCATAAAGCGGATGGGCAACTTCTGCAAATTTATTCACGAATTTTCTTCTCCAGTTAACTAAACCCAAGAATTTGCGAAGTGACCTTTTGTTATTTGGTGTTGGAAAATTTATTATAGCAGAATTCTTGCTACTATCTACCTTAATTTAATTTCCAGAAACAATATGTCCAAGGAAAGCAATTTCTTTAGAAGCAAATTTGCACTTTGAAAACTTGATGGACATATTAACATCTTTCAATTTTTGCAGAACAGCTTCCAGGTGTGTTAAATGCTCCTGCCAAGTTTTACTAAAGATCAAGAGATCATCTAAATAGCAAAGTACAAAGTTGTTGAATTCTCTCGTGAAAATTTTGTTCATCCTGTCTTGAAAAATGGACACAGCAGATCGTATGCCGAAGGGAAGATATCGAAATAAATATTGTCTACCACGATATGAGAAAGCAGTATAAAGATGTGATTCTGGAGTTAATGGGATCTGGAAATAGCCACACGATAAATCAATAGAAGAGAAATATTTTGATCCCAAAAATCGTTGTAACATTTCATGAATTGGTTCAACTCTAACTTGAGGACTGATGACATGCTTATTCAAATTTCTAAAATCCACTACTGGTCTCCATAAACCACCTTGTTTTGGCACAATGTGTAGAGGATTTAAATATGGGGAAGATTCTTGATATATGATACCCCAACTTTCCCATTTGGCGAGTTCTTCTTCTAAATTCTTTCTCCTAGAAATTGGTATAGGATAAGGTGCCGTGGCAATAGGTACGTCACTGTCTAACTGTATATTATATGGTTCTACCTTGGCATGTCTTGGTTTGTCAGAAAATTGTTCGTGATAATTCCATAAGAGTGAAAATAAATCACGTTTCTGTGAGTCACCGATATCTTCAATTGCAAATACTTTCTCGTGAATATCCCTCTGTGAAGGCATATAATTTGTTTCAATATCTAACATATGTACATATTTCAACATTCTACATGACTGGAATTTATTCTCAGTTATGTCAGTATCGTGCTTGACATCAGATACAAGCTTGTCAGATTCAACACTTATCGTACTAGAATTCTTATTATCTAATGTTGTACACACTTGCTTTCCTGATGAAGTTATTAAACTTATATTCTGATTCCTAAAATCCACAATTGCCTTGTACTTTCGTAAGAAAGGAACACCTAAAATAATGTCTGCATTAAGTTCTTTTAAAATGAAAAATTCCATTGGAAAGTATTCGCAGTCAATCTGAATATTTATCGTCTTACAACCGACAATTTTGCACTTTTTATTTCCAGCAAATCCACATAATCTAATGTCATCCACCTTGTCCAACGTAAGATTACCAATACATGATGATATCTTGCACCAAACCTCATAATTCATAACATTTGCTTGGCTACCACAATCTATTATACAAATGATAGGCAATTGACATATAATTCCATGTACAATTGGAACTTCTGTTAAAGGTACAGGAATATCTTCATCGTTAATAACCCAGTCTGGTTCTTCCTCAAACCATTCTAACAAAAAATTAATTTTCAAGTTACTTAATGCATTTTCATTGGAAAATTGCATAGCATCACAAACATTATATAAATCATTTGACTCTTCCTTGTGCCTCTTGTAGGTGGTGCAGAGGGAAAGAGGCTCTTCCGACTGCCACTTTAATTTAAAGTAGATTGCCTTTCCAACTGCTGTTGCCTAGCATCATTAAATTGTAAAGACTGAACACCAGAAGTTGGATTTTGAGTCAAATTAGGATTTACACCAGTATTAGATGTACTCGTCATTATATTACTTTGCATATTGCTGGGCTGATTCCTCATTGTATCACTCACCACTGGCACATCTCGATTTTGTGGTGGACAATTTTCATAAACAGAGGGAAACAAAGATCTGTTATTATTATAGTAACCATTCCTAGAAAATCTGTAATTAGGCTGCCTAAAATGAAGACCATTATCTTGTCTGGAATTCTCATTCGGGATATTTCTATTATTATTACGGTAAAACCTGCCAGTATTGTAAAAATTCCGAGGAAACATCTGATTTCTATTCCGTCGGAAATTTCCAAAATTAGTAGCATTACTTTCATTATATCTTGAACTCATAGATTGGTTTACATTGTCTGAACTATTTCCAACAGAGGCACCCAAATTATCAGAAGGCAGAGTTTGAGTAGAAGAAGAACTAGTACTTCTTGCTTGTCGAATATTTACTTGTCGTACATTTAATCTTTGATGTTCATTCTTCTTAAGACCTTTGTTAGACTTGTCGCAATCTAAATCTTCAGGTAAATGCATAAGTCCTTTCCTACTAGTTCTAATAACATCTAATTTACAAAGCATATTTGTAAGCTGATCCATCGTCTGAACACTATGACACGCGATATTGTTAGCAACATTATCAGGCAACTGGCTCATTATCAATTGTATAACATCAACATCATTCGGATTGTTCACTAAATTACAATATGTGGAATGTGTTTTTAGTGCAAAGGTTTCTAAACTACCATGTGCATTTTGGTCGTATTTTTGATTCCTTAAAACAGCTAACTGTGACTGTAACATTTCAGGCGAAGCAAACTGTTGAATAAACTTACTTTCGAAATCAGTGTAAGAACAGAAATATCTTTTGTGTGTTCTAAACCAATAAGCTGCTCGATTTGTAAAACAATTCTGAATGCTCTGCAATCGTTTATCAGCAGGCACTCCTATCAGATCTAATGTTGAGTTTAATTGTTCCAAGTATTCTCTTGCAGATTGCTTTTCAACTCGATCTGAGAACTTTGGTAATAAAGACAATTCATTTAACTTCAAATGTCTATCTTTCCTCATGTACAAGGGCAAAGAATCAGAGTTCGGTCTTGCATTACAATCTTCTTGAAAATTATATGCACCATTACAATTTTCTATTCCATTCACAAATGCACTATCATGAATGTTTGGTGACTGTTGATTACCAGCAAAATATGTGCAAGGGTAAGAACGATTAAACAGTTTCCTTCTAGACTCATCGTTATCATTATGAGAATTAAATGCTCTCTGTGTATTATTCATTCTTGAAGCTGTGTTATCAGACCTGTCTGGATGAATTTGAGTATAATTAGTAGAACCGGAACACCAAGTGCAAGGATAGTTTGTGTAATTCAAATTACAATATCCTCCATAACTGCGGAAGTCCTCTGGCCTACCTAACATATTTGATGTTGTTTCAGGAAATGCGTTATTCGAGGAAACATCAATGTTATTCTCAGTTTCTACTCTGTGTTTAAAATACAGCTAGATCTATTCATACAAGAGCAATTAGAATTTTCTTGCGTCTTTCTAGCATTATGTAAACTAGATTGTTTGCGATTTTGCTTGCAACTTACATGCTTAAGATGTGGTTCCCTTACATAAAACGTCTTTACTTTAGTAGTATCCGCAGAGTTAATAGAACTTCCATCTGAATCACTCAAACCAGAATCATGATTATGACCAGTTCCAGAATGATGCCTTACATTTAATCTTCTCGATTGGCGATTTGCAACATTATCAATACCATGAACTTGAGTGTTCGTATTAGAATATTTGTTATGAGAAGTACCTGTAACAGTACAATCAGCACCACCATAATTTACATTAACTGGTTTCTGCATATTATTCTCAATGACATCAACACGCAATGCAAGCTGTTTCAAATTATTATCGTACTGATTAACAATTTCGAAACACTGTGAAACCTTGGAATCGAATGTTTCAACTTGCGAACAACAATCATCAAATCCACATTTGAGTTTACCTATATCGTCTTTTGCACCTTGCAAAGAACCTTCAATTTCATTTATTTGTTTCTCACGAAGATCTTGTATACTAAGAATGTCTGATATTTTACAGTCATAATTTCGCAAGCTTTCTTGCAACTTCTGGTTTAATTCTGCATTTGAACTTACACATGTTTCTGCTAAAGATTCGATTCTTATTGCTACATCAGAAGCCAACACGTCTATACGGTTATTAACCTGCTTAAAATCAAAATTCATAGATTCAATTTTAGACTGTAACTCGACATTGGAAGCTTCAATTTTGGATTTCAACTCTTCGTTGGAAGCTTCAAGCTGAGATTTTAAATCTTTGTTGGAATCTTCAAGCTGAGCTTTTAATTCTTCGCTGGAAGATTTCAATTCTCTATTGGAGGCTTCAAGCTGAGATTTTAATTCTTTGTTTGAATCCTCAAGCTGAGATTTTAATTCTTTGTTTGAATCCTCAAGCTGAGATTTTAATTCTTTGCTTGAATCCTCAAGCTGAGATTTTAATTCTTTGTTTGAATCCTCAAGCTGAGATTTTAATTCTTTACTAGAATTAACTACCACAAACTGAATGCTCTTGATTGTTTCTAGCAGATCGTTAAAATTAGGACTAATACTCTCTTTGTAAGCTGACAATTCATATGGATTATAGCTAGGTTCACAAGATTTACAAAAGTAATTCTCTACCGTAGTAGAATAAATAGACCAATGAACAAGTGACAACTTAAGACAAGAAAAGTGAAACCATGAAAGACATTTATAGCACTGAACAAATCTGATGTCAGCTTTCGTATCACCACAACATTCCACCTTGCGAGTACTGGTATCAGTCTTATCATCAGAATTAACTTCTTGACCTTCAACGTTTGTAAACGTTGCTAGATGTGTGCCCTCGTATTGCATAGCAGTTTTCTTTCTGCTACGAGATTTAGATGAATCTCTGGAAGACATTTTTCATTAACGAAAATAAACTTACACACACTTAAATACTTGAATATCAATCAAATGTAGTTAGAATTCGCTTCAATCCCAGACCTACTGAGATTATATTTCACATCATTTATCCGAAGAACTACTTAACTTCAGAGTCCTGTTTCTTACAACTGGTTGCTACGCAACAAAACAGTATGCTATGACATTTCTTTCTTTTTCTTTTACACAAGAAGTGATTATATATTTTACAATTTGCAAACAGTCACACAAGTCAGCACGTTCCTAATTGGCACGGAACGTCAAGCACATCACAAGAATCGGTAAGTAATGCATTTCTGTAAATCAACTCAATGTAAAGTTAAGTTTAGATTGTGTAATGGTTCTTTGCCCTTACCCTTGTGAGATAGGTCAAGAATGGTGCTCGTGTCATTACAATTTTATTGTTAATATACTTAGTATTGGTCTTAATACTGGGTTGGAAATGTTACGTTTAACAGCCTTATTATTATCCACGCTTTTAAAATGCCTTAGACAGTAGCAACTTACGAGTTGCACAACTAACTTTTCACGACATAATTTTTCATAAATTATTGAAATTAAAGAGGTTCAATTTGTTTCTCCAAACTTCAGACTTACTTACACATTACTCTAAACGCCCTCCACATCATCACATGTGTAACTTTTAAAAACCACTACACGATCAAAACTCAGTTTCTAGTTATTTCTTTACTAAATATTGAGAGTAATATAGACCCTTTCAGCTTTGAAGCTCAAACATCACCGAGAAATAAATACTTTGAATATCCCGTGGATAGCCAACACTAATTTTAATTTACACTTGTATTCACTTCGTGTTCGTTTGTAGACAAATTTGTATTAGACAAATAGTTGAGAAAATGTAATATACGACTTATGAAACAGACGTTTTGCCCTTGCACATCCTTTAAACATTGTCATCAAACATTGAGGTTGGGTAGATAATAGCTAAAGAAGCGAATCATTGTAATGCATACGTATCAAAAAGAATAAAATTCTATCAATGATATTTTTATTATAATATTATAACACAATTTATTGTCATGGGAAGGCGAAGAAGCACCAAAAGCTTAAAGAGTCAGTCATATTACAATATATATTTATCATAGCATAAATGAATATCTAATTTAAAGACACCATACAAAATCTAATACTTTGTGTTGCTGGATTTAATTTAATTTATTTTATATGAACTCAAATGAGCCACGGTGGTCCAGTCGGTTAGGTGTCTGACTGCCACGCTGAAGACCTGATTTTTTCATCTTTCTACCGAAGTTCAAGTTCCAACGTGGGTATGGTGTTCTTCGTGAGTGTCCCTTCTTCAATTTAATGTAATCACCACTTATCCTCATCCTTAGCCAAAATGGAAGGAAAGAGATGCTAAATAACAAATACACAAATACATCCTAATCGCAATCAACTTGGAGAATCTGAAGTAATGTAAAATAGCTAACATACAAAAACATACCATCTGTAAATTTGAACGTTTTAATAAACTACAGAGTGGGTGAAAAATAACTCGCTATTAGAGATATTTAATAACCTTAATATTAATTGATCGATGTTAATGGAACTAGTTATACATCGCACAGTAGAATGGTACAACTTTACAAGTGTTAGAAGTTCACATAGGCACGATTGTTAAAATTCCACATGTGCCAGAACATGCCGAATGCAATTCTCCAACTGATCCAAAGTCTTTGGCTTTGTTCTATAAACTTCTTCCTTCGCCCACTTCAACACGTAAAAGTCACGTAGGGTGAGGTCAGGGCTTCTTGCTGGCCATTCATGTGGACCGCGACAACCCAGCCAACGTCCCGGTAATTTGATGTCGAGTCAGTCACGAACAGTGCATGCAAAATACAAAAGGGCACCACCTTGCATGAATATGAGGCCATTAAAGTTTTAATAGTGAGTTATTTCTCACCCACCATGAACTTAGTAATTATTGTGATACTTACAATATTGTCTTTTTTTAGGTTGAAGCAAGAAGACAGCGCCTTCAGTCAAGAGATATAAGAAGCAGGGCAATGTCGAAGCTAAAGGGACTCTCACCAATGAAACTACAATGCAGTCAAATGACTAATACTAAACCTATCATCAAGTTACACGAAGTTATTGAAGCTCGTGAGGAAATTAACAAATTAAAATCTGAAATCTAACGTTTAAAGAAGATTAATGCAGCGAAAGACACGGCGTTAAAGAAACACGATGCAGCTTTAAAGAAAGCAAAATATTTAGGTTCTGTGAAGAATGCACGGAAAGTGCTATTGACAAAGACTTATAAAAACAAGGTGGTGAATAAGGAAGTATACAAAATATTGTCCAGGTGTTTTACGAAAGATCAAGTTAAGTGCTTGTTAAGTGAAGGGAAACGAGTGAGGTGGAATTCAGAAGACATTGCAAATGCATTAGCTTTGAGGACTCTCTCAACAAAATCATATGCATTTTTGAGAAAACGTAACGTTCCACTTCCTGGACGTTCAACACTTCAAAAGTGGACCAAATCATTTAAATGCAGACCTGGAGTTTTAAATGAAGTATTATGTTTATTGAAAGCTAAAACAAGTTATTTTAGCGATATGAACGCTTTATTGTTCTTTCGTTTGACGAAATGAATATTGACAGTCGCATCTGCTACGATTCGTGTGATGATAAAATATTTGGACCATATAATAATGTCCAAGCAGCCATGCTTAGAGGTTTGTGCGTTCAGTGGAAGCAACCTGTGTATTATGATTTTGATGTAACCATGACAAGTAAATTGCTTCAAAATATTATCGAAGAATGTGAGAAATCAGGATTGAAAATTGTAGCAGTCACGTGTGGTATGGGGGGAAAGAATGCCAAGGTGGTGAAGGAATTGTGTATTGATATATCGAAGTCAAAGCATTCAACGTACCATATATTCTTACCTCCCATCTGAACCAGGACTGTTTGGAAAATTTGTTTTCACGAATCCGAGGTCTTGGTATTTTTCATAATTGCCCGTCACCTTTCGAGGTGCACAATAGAATTCGGTTGCTCATTATGACAGGAAATGCTTACGACATTCCCCTCTCTACAAGTGCTCCAGTTTCTGCTTCTGAACAACGCCAGGAATGTGCAGAAACTACTGAAGATCAAGAAGGAAACTTAAAAGATTTTATAACTAATAAACTTTTCCTAGGAATTGTTGATGAGAAAAATGTAACACCTTTTCAGAACACGTCACAGATTACAGTAGATCTAGACTTACTTTCACATGAGACCTTACATGCAGACTTGACAACTTTACAATGTGATCAAGACGTTAATTTGGATGCATTGCGTTATCTTGGTGGATATATCGCATACAAGTGTCGCCATATCAACAAACATTTGGGAAAGTCAGGCACAACACTTCCAGTTCCTGACGAAAGTTCCAGTGATTGGATAGCCATTATATCTCGTGGAGGGCTTACAGTTCAATCAGATCAAAGGATGGACACCATAAAACAGTTTGAGATTGCATTTTCACTTTTCCACGGAGAAAGATATGCAAATGCTCCCAGCGTTATGACTTCGTTGTTCAAGATATTAAAAAAATCCAGGATATTCACGAAAAGTTATATCAGAATATGTCCAGAGAAGAACTTTCATTAGAATTAGACATTTAAATAAGTCTCTCCGAACAGATGCAATAAATAGGTCAGCAGCAAAGAAAGGTCGGCAGTGGACTACATCGACAAGAAATCACGCAAAATAATGTATGATGAAATAAAAACTATGCATTGTTTTGGAATAAATGTATTCTCCTATCGCGTATTTCATCTCTTGTTATCAAATTAAATTAACAGTTTTGGTCAGGCACGTATTTAGAAATTTATTTCGGGGGTCCGAATCAAGTGTCTCAGAAATAATAATAATAATATAAACGTTTAAATTAAAATAGTTATATTATTATTATATTAAATTAAAATAAAATTATTTAATAAATATTAAATTTATATTGTAGGTAAAAATCGGTGTAAGAATAGAGATATAAAAGCATGTATTAATTATCTAGCCTACGTGTAATTAAGATCGCTAAAATTTGTATAAAAGCAAATGCCCTGCAAGGAAATCAGTGCCAAATAGATAAAGAATTGAATATTTATTAAATAACAAGATAGAATGTTAGATCAAGTTGACGAAAATTAAAGTTTCACATTAATATATTTGGTACTGCTATTCAAAGTTCAGCGGAAATATCCCTCGATTATACAGCAAATGCTAAATATGTATATTTTAATTGTTTAGTGTTAGTACTTGGTAAGTCTTGCGGCGGGGGCTTCGCCCATAAATATGTCATTGTCAGTGCGGTAGGATAGTTTAGTGTCAAGCGTCTCCCAGCAAAATAATTATGTTGTTGTTATGCAACAAAAGAGTCATTGTACTGCGTTGGCTTTTGTTTAGATACACAAACACATCAAATTAATGTTAAATAAAGGAATTGTAAAAACTAAATATTTACTGCCTTCAAATAAATTGAAACAAATAACCCTCGATTATACAAGAAATGTTAAACACAGCATATTTTCATTATTTAATTTTTGTACTTGGTAAGTCTTTCGGGGGGTCCGGCCCCCCTGGACCCCCCCTAAATACGTCCTTGGTTTTGGTGTATAATATCAAATGATGTATGAAAACACAGACTTTCATGGGCCATCTACTACATTCTACGCATAGCTTTCTTCCGCTCGTGTCCTCTTGGTGACGTCACAAGCTGTAGCCAATAACGTGCAAGTCGCGGAGTGGCCCCCTCTGTTTATTTATGAAGTTCCACTCTTGAGATGTATAATTCTGTTTATGTCAGTAAGAATTGGGCATAACAAAAAGGCTACATACTTTTCGACAAGAAAATCTTTGATGACTGGATCATTAATGGAAAGGAATGATTTTTCAGTTTTACTTGGTACATAATTTAAAGATGTTATACTATTTGCTTCCAATTCTATTTTCTTTGAGGAGGATAAAAACATCCCTGGCAGGGATAAAAAAAAATCTTTGCCGGGGATAAAAAAAATGTGAGCGTGTGCGGGAATCCCTGGCATGCCTCCCGTTAATTCGCACACTTGTTATGTTAGATGATATTCCATATTTTTATGTAATTATGGCACTTACATTTATATATTTTAATATTTGCAGTCTCAAAATGGAGTCATTGTGCTGTATTACAAGATGTGGCTGTGTACATGAAAGCGAGATCTTGTTAGATACACAGATGCAATCAACATGTTATGTGGGCCGCTTGCAGTTCGTTCTCCGGCGCAAGGCTGTAAGGTACAAAAGTCCCTCATCCAACTGAAAAAAAAGGTCCTCACAGTTGGTAGAGACTTTGATGCAGTTGTGAGGCTTTGAACTGACATCTACCTGTACCAATTCAAGCCAAAATCAGCTTTTGGACAAGAAGAAGACAAAAAACAAAATTTCCTTTGCCTGTTACTCGGAGAAACGTTTGTGTTCGTGTGCGCCAAAACTACAGTTGCGTGTGTGTCCTTAAGATTGAAGACTAAATCGGGGTGTTCCAGCATGAGTGTATCCCCAAATAGTGTATTTTCCTATATAGAGCCTCCCCGATGGCGTAATGGTAACGTCGTCGCCTTGCAATCAAGGAGTCCCGGGCACGATCCCGGTGGAGGCACAAGTGGTTCGGATTCCACTTTAAAAAATGTAGGTCCATTACCGATTAGCCTTTCTGTGCATAAAGTGGACTTAAAACCAAAACTCACTGTATTTTCCTGTATGAAAATACACTATACTTTGTTCATGAAATCTCTGAAGCGAGCGAACGAACACGTGCGAGGGAACGGGATTGCGTGGAGGGGGAAAAGCGACTACAGCTACCATCCTTTGCAGAAGCGTTACGCGCGGCATTTCTGCAGAGATTTCCTAGATAGAGTACAGGAAGCTTTAATGATTTAAAACAACTATTTCCACTTAATAAGTATACATTTTATATGCTTCTGCATCTTATAGAGAAGCGTGCTGAAATTGATATTTTCCCATTCTTCCTTTCTTCTTCTAGCCTACACGTGCCGCTTCAGGGAAGGGACTCCGATAAAGAAAATCGTTCCTCCAAATATTTCCAACGGGGCGAGTCACCTTCTTAATTTGTTGACAGCCAACACATTCTCCAACCCTTTTGTGATGTTAAGCGACGTGGAGCATGTCCCATGGATGTAATTTAAGATGCAAATGAAAAGAAGCCTGCATCTCGTGCTTTGTTCCTCATTTGTAGAGACTTTTATTGAGACACAGTTCTTTACATCTTAATTACCAATAAAAAAGAGAAGATCACGACGCATGCGCCGATTAAAACGAACTGTGAGGTTATTTCAAACCACAGTGTCGCCGACCTCCGTGGCAGAGTGGTTAGCATAATGCACTACGGCGCTGTACTCTGTCCCAGGAATCTGTAGAGCAAGGCCGCACATAACAGTAGAGAAGGGGGGAGAGAGATAGTGGACGAAGCGAAGCAGTGCGCGCTGATGCAAATGGCTGGCAGCTGCAATCGCGTTGCCCCCTACATGCCTCACCTCTAACGTGTTCATTGGTCGAGCCCTCTCGAGTCACTACTTGCGCAGAGACTTGTTTTCGTTCGCTTGCTCCACAGACTCCTTGGACAGAGAGTATAGGGGTCCCGGTTTCGAATCCCGGCCTGGACATTGCTGTTCTATCTCATTGTCCCTTCATCAATTTAATCATACCATCATTCATCCTCATCTTCGCGATTAGCCAAAAGTGGCAGAATTGCGATGTAAAATAAACCAAATCAATCAATCAAACCACAGTTTTACATTAGGTGTAAAAAAAAATAGAAACGATTCTTACAGTATGTACGAGAGAAGAAATAAAAAAAAAGATAAAGTGCTCCCCTGTGCATAGCACCACGCCATGAAGGCGTATAGGGGGTGTGGGGGTAACGCCCCACACTTTCTTGATCCGGTCGTGAGTGGGGGTGATGTGATCAGCATCACGCCCCTGACCGTCTTTACCCCCCAGGGTTTCCCCCAGGTACCCATGTTATTCGACGCTGGGTGGGCGCCGGGGCCGCTTCCTACGTTAGAAACGTTTCCGGATTTGAACCGGCCGGTGATCGCACCCGGGACCTTTAGCATGGTAGTCAGACGCGTTACCGACTGAGCCACCGCTTCCCTTTGACGCTTGTTTTGTTTTAGTGTGGGTCTATGTTACACATGTAACAGTCATTTCTTTCTTCATCTGTAACGCAATCAGCAGAGAATTTGTCCATTACGTTTACATACAAGTCTACACTAAAATCAACATAAAGTAGGAATTGAAGCTTTCCTGGTGACGTGATTGGAACATGCGTTCTTCGGTTACCAGCCAGGTTAAATCGACGTTAGCGTGGGAAGCTTCTAAGGACACTAACTTTGGTCAAAGGTTTGATTCAAGTCCACTTTATGCACAGACAGGTTAATCGGGACTGTACCTATAGCTTAAAATGGGATCCGGATCACTGTACAATGTGCCTCCACCGAGATTAGAACCCAAAACTCCTCGATTACAAGATGACAGAGACCTGATTTACGGATTAAAGAGGTGAGAGATTGTTTCTTACTGGAGATCGCGATTTCTGAATTCACTTTCCAGATTCCGAAAATTAAAACAGGAAAATTTCGAAATCCGAAAATTAATAAGTCAGACTTGTGCCTTAGTTGCATGATTTATTATATTTTTTAGACTTATATAATTCAGGTCCTGGAGTTTCCGAGTGATGAACAAATCATGTCGATTTAATTTGTGACGGTTATGGTATGGGGTTGTCATGAATACTTCAGCACTTTACAGGACCAGGCTTTAAACACTCACTTTATTATATTAATACGGGCAATGTAACTTTAACAAATAACGGAAAACATTAACGTGCGCGTGGTTAGATGTCTCGTTGTCTACTGAACATTGAGTCCTTTACTATCCACACAGAAAGCGACGATGTACTCGTAAATTTGATACGTGTACTCAGCGCCGAATTGGCAAACTGGTACCAGAAGAGCCAATACTGTCCAAGCAAATTTCGGCTGGTCTTGTACTGATAAATTTATCAGACATATGCAGAAACATTTACTTCATGAACTGCATTGTTTTGGAATACATTTTTGTTAATGTGGTGTCATACGTCACTGCAGAATTCAGACAGACAAGTGGTCAACAAGCAAGCTATTCTCGGTACGCTGCCCATCCAGTCGGACATGTCGTTTGAAATTTGCATTGAAGCTGATGAAGGTTTAAGTTCATTTTATGCTCAGTCAGACAGACCAGGACTGGACCCAGTGTTTATAGTGAAACCCCAAATACTGTGCAATGTGTTTCTGCAGGGGATCGAACCCGGGACCCCTTGATTACAAGGCGACGGCGTAAATATTAAGCCATCAGGAGACCGTAAAAAGCTGGAGAAATCAACTTGAACTAATTTGAGGGGAGTTACAGTTTCTTTAAATTTGTCACGTTTGGGGAAGGTATCGATTTCAAAATTTTGTAGTATTTGTTAGTAACGTTTGGCTGCCCCTTTGTGTCAAAACTTGGGACACTCATATTAAGAAGACAGAGAATATAGAGCTGATAGTATACAATAGAAATAGCATGAAATTCATAAAGTCATCGTTCATAGATACAAAGGACTACTCTATATCTACTGCACTCAGTAAAACTGAAATTCATTACTTGGTGCAGGACAAGTCACCGCTCCATTACCTCATCGATTTATTCAATTTCAACACTTAATAAAAACATAATATCACAGATTAGTCTGAGAATTACCTAGTAGGTAAGTAAGTGTGCTCCCCTGTGCCTTGCACCACGCCATGAAGACGTATAGGGGGTGTGGAGTTCGGACCCCACACTTTCTTCATCACGACCGAAGGTGGGGATGATGTGATCAGCACCACGCCCCTGGCCGCCTTAACCCCTCCATCCAGAGTTTCCTCCATGTACACATTTTGTACGACGCTGGGTGGGCGGCGGAGCCGCTTGAACAGGTGGAACAAATACCGGTTCTCCCCCGCCGGGGATCGAACCCGGATCTCTCGCATGGTAGAGCTGAGCCACCGCGGCTCTCCTAGTAGGTAAAACATATTTCAATACTGGTCGGTGGCGTTGAAACGGGAACGACCACGTTTTGGACTACCCTTAGCAGACAGTGACGGAAGCTAGAAAACGTGACGTCTCTTCACACGGATGTAAGATAACCTTTCAAGCATTATGTCAAAATGTAACTTAAAACTAGAAGAATCACTGCTGTAAATTGAATGTTCAAAGGTGGTTTGATAGGGCCTAGCACAGTAAGAGGCAAAATCGAGAACTTGAAAACTTAGTAGAAAAAATAAGGTCGGGTTCCCGCTTTCACGATTCGATAAAAGCTGGCATATAGACAGCCAGGAACGGTAGTACCGCGTTGGGTTCCAGGTAACAGCATTAACCAGTGAGAAACCGACCGTCCCCATTTGACCCGCCGTCCCCGTTTTGGACAACTCTTCCCAATCATTTCACCACGAAAAAAGAGAAAACTGCAACTTCCCAAAATAATACGTCGAAACGAAAATAAAATGAGCGAAATAAAGTGTTCGGATCAAATTAAGATTATTTTGTTGCCATAAATTTCCGGGCCTACTGGGCATTGATTGAAGTTACAACGTCACTGCTTTCGCGATAGAATGGGTTCCGTCACCATCGTTAGAAAGAACCAATTATGACGTCAAACCAGAAGAAATTTTCCAGAATAATTGAACACAGAACCTTACAGCACCTGATGATCTCTCCACACAATAGCCCAGTTGGGCGAGCTCGACAGGCGGGTGGAACTCATATGGCTAAGGCCATTTAGGAATTAAGTCAAAATGCTGAAAGCTACACCAAATGATTCATCATCGTCTTCTTCTTCAGTAGAATTAGCAGTGTTATTACTAGAAACAGTAGAAACATTTTATTAAATATTTTTGCAGAGGTCTTTTTTAAAATAACAATATTACATTAGAAATCTAGGGTGTTCGTGAAAAAGCACTTAAGTCAAAAACTGCGATTTTCTGTTCTTTTCATCTAAATCACACTGAATCAATTAAAGATAATTTTATAGGTATAATTTTATATTGGGCATGTGTAAAGATTGTAAACAGTGATTTTCCAACATATACTATATCAAGTCTGTAATGTTTGCTATTAAAATTATAAAAATAAATTACTGCCTGCTGTAAAAATTGCATTTATTGGCTTAAGTCCTTTTTTCAGAATACGCTACAATTATTCTCCTTCTTTAGTAGCATTTCACTCCAAACCTACAAACAAACAGAAAATTAAATGTAACTTCTGAAACCAAAAGATGCTTAAAGTCTGTAGCCCATACCAAATGTTTAAGTTCATCGTCGAGAGATATTCAGGATGGCACATAGAAAGAAACGCATCAGTTGATGCATTAAAGTACACATCGATGTGAAAAGAAATACTCACTGAAATTAATTTTAAGATGATTATATTTTAACGAAGGGTTATAGGACCATATCTCACAAAAATGTATTTTCGAGGTGTGAGATATTTAATATTAAAGTAAGGAGACTATGGAAATTAATGTCTGCGAGGAAAAGGATGGTAGAAATTAGTGTATAAAAATAAAAGGATAGTGGGGAAAGCGAAACCAACTATGATTGTGAAAATTATGGTTTGAAAATACCGAGAAGATTGTAATTGGCATTTAAAATTATGGAACTGACTGGAATTAGTAAATTGAAATTAATCGCCTTGGAAATGAATATATTAAAATAAGCTGGTGCTTAAAATAAATGTAATGAACTAAAGGAGCGTTGGGGATTACAATATTGAATCAGTGGATTAGTGTTCCGAAAGAGTTTGGGACAGCTGCTATAAAAGAACATTCATTTAATTAATTATGTAAATTTTGTGATATGAACTTAAGAAGTGACTGTCATCTCGCAATCAGTTGATTCTACATCGCTTTTCTACTTCTCCTGTTTAACAACAACGTTGAGCGTAAATACTTTGCTTAAGTGTCGAACGTCGAACGAACTGGCTTCCTAGCACATTACGATAACCACTCTGCCACCCACGTGGAACTTTCTACCAAGTTTTGAATACTAAAAAGAAATAAAAAAAACATTGTGATAAAAGAAATGAGTAGCTTCGAGCAAGGAAATTGCTTAGACATTAGTTCTTGAAAAATCTAGACTTTGAATTCTTAACCTGCTATTTATCTCTTCCTTACTCTTCACGTGTCAAAGGAAACAGATCATTAAATACTGTAGTTCACTTATCGTAAAAGAAGAACAATTACACATTCATTCTACAGTTCCTAAATTCCTAGCTTCCATACATTTACGTATGTTTATTTTCAGTTTCTAGTTAAAAGTGTTTCTGTATTGTCAGTGTTTGGGTGAAATAAAATCTAGGTTTCAAATGTGTACACCATAATTTAAACTGATATAATCTCAATAGTATATATATTTGCACGTGAAAACATTTGTTTGTGTCAGTTTTGTTATTTTCCAGAACGATTAACTTGCAATATGAAACAGCCGACACAACAAATTAGGATACTCTACTCCAGAATATTGATGTTTCGCTGAATCTGCTATCTTGTAGTGAGATGTGTATGTGTACATGAGATATTCAGATACTATTTCCAAGACATATTACAAACGCATAAATTGCTTCTCAATGCTTGGAAGCATGTTTTAAACATCAATTGCAATATTTTCTTCTGTTGAACGTGTTTGGTAAGAATCAACCATTATACAGAAGCTGTGTCTGTAAGTTTTTAAATAGCACAATACTTGTACTTTTGATATTATACGTTTTCTTTTGTGCCACTTTTGACCAGGGCGACCTAGCCAACCCGGACACCGGGAAATCCCCGTATGATCTCTCAGGGCCCTTCCGAAAACAGACATTAGGCTCCCTTTTCCCCCGCAACTGCTCACAATTGGGCTTCCTGTTAAGAAAAATTGTCACTGTCCTCTTGGCGGTCACAGTCTGGCCCTGATTGTGACTAATCGCGACGAGTGATGATTAGATGGTATTGATGAAGGGACTTGAACAAGCACCCTCTTGCCCAGGCCAGAACTGAAATCCGGGACTTCGGTGGGGAGATCGAAATCACGCACGTAACCCATGGCTATAGTACAATACTTAAATATTTCTGAATATTCTTTACGAAATTTGAATATTTTAAAATTCATATTAACCTTTAAGATGTTTTGAAAAATAAAGGAGAATATGCTCAATGTCGGATCGGTTTCTTTGTAATTTTCCTAGTATATATTTTTTATATTTCCTGTAATATTTGAAATATTTTTGAATAAGAAAGCAATTACTCGAAATAATGAAAAGAAAAATTCAATTTAAAAAACGTTTACACGGTTGTGTAGTACGTTACGTAAAATTCAGAAAATGTTTTATGGGTGAAAAGTTCTGTAATGAGAACGCTACAATGTATTACTAAGTAACAACGGTCAGTCTCACTATACTAATGCATGAAATTTCATTTTTAGGCTTATGTACGAGTAATAATCCATAGATATCCAATGATTCAATTCCTGGCTCAACATCAAGTCATCAATCGAATCTAACATTTGCATTTTTATTTACGTATGAGAGACACCTGAAACTTGATGCATAAATATTATAATACAGAAATTGAACTATAATGTTAAAACCACAGAACATGTACACAGATCATCCACTCTCACTCATGTAATAATATATATGTACACGCAAAATGTTAACCAGTTGACAATAGAAATAAGGATTTTGTTAAATGTGGTAAGGTGAGGAGTTCTCCTTGATTTGTATTTTGGTATGCCTGAAAAAAAGTATGGATAATATACTTCGCCATTTCGCGTCTTGTGTTCATAACATAAGTTCATAACATAACATGGAATCTACTGTTTCTTATAGGGACTTAACCTTAAAGTTAGGTAGAATATCTTTATATCCCTAAATAAAGTGAAAAATTCTAAATTTTAAATATACAAATCTTATAAATATTTCTGAATATTTTTAACCTTAATAAAATCCGATGTTGCGTCCAGAATTCATAGTGGAATTTAATTCGTGTATTATAACCTCTTACAAGGGAAATCGACGTGAATTAAATTGAACTGAACGTGGTGTTAATTATCATAGCCGGCATAAAAACACCGTGCACTAGCCGTAGAGACTTGTTTTCGAAAGAGTGAATCAGTTATTACTGTCCAAAGCATATTTTGCTGCCATTTCATGGAAAAGCCTCAGACCATCGGATGATTGTAAAGTGGATCTGTGATACTGCATCCGGTAGCAGTAGCAGCAGCAGCAGCAGCAGCAGCAGAAAAAAAAGAGATGGAAGGTGGTCATCCAAAGTCTTTGGTGGACACCTACACGAGTGAAAGATGTCAAAGCACTACTCCGAAGCCCTCGCGATCAACTGTCACACACGTCTCTTCAATGGGAATGTTTCGGGCACTGAGTTTTGATTTTTATTATACTGTAAACGGAATACTTTTCTCTACATACCAGCGTTATTTTCCAATAAATTCCTCTGTTTCTTGCATCATATTGACTCTTTCAAATCCAACCATATATTGTGCCCTACAATGCATACAGGAATTGCATTAGCCATATAAAAATTATCTCTGAAGCAAATAATGCTACAAACGTATCAATTCATGATCCGAATATTTTCATTTGGAACGCCCGTTAGGCCTTTAGAGTTAACAACCAAAACATTTTACTTTTATGAATCCTATGAAAATATAAAATTTATTGAACTAAAAAACTTATCAAGTATTTTGAACATCATAACTACAATATTTACACATGTATTTTACGTATACCCCTTGAGTAGAATCGTACGCTAGCTAAGCTATCTGCGAAGCCTAAAGAAAAAATCGATTTAAAATTGTGAATGAAATTGTTCATTTCAATAAGGTTATGATATTTCTGGAGTTGGCAACCTGACTTCTTGGGAGTTTGAAACCTGGCTCTTGACATGGTAACGTGGCTTCCTTGGAGACGCCGAGAACGAGCAAAATGCGTGTGTTTAACCACTCTTGCACGGCGTTTACTTGAGCCTACTCTCTGTCCAGGGAATTTCTGGAGCGAGCGAACGAAAACAGGTCCTCTGCGAAAGTAGTGGCTCGAGAGAGTTCGACTCAGGGGGTGCTCGTTCGGCGGCGCAGATCGTATGCGCAGTTGTCCGTGGATGTATTACGTCATCGTCGAAACGCTCGGCACGGAAAAGGCTGGTTCCTTATGCAAATATTGAGATATTTGACAAGGAATATCTTCTAAAATATAGTAGCAGGGGAAAAGTTACAACTTTTACTGTTAAGATTCATCCTTTCTAATCAATTTATCACAAAGTTGATTCAAATGCGTAAAATGGTTTTCAAGAAATCGTGTTACGAAGGAACCCCTGTTTTGTTCTCTCCAGGCTTCCAATGTAAGGGAGTTTTAACTTAAGCGCGTTGGATTTCTTTTTGCTCTATGTTTTGAAATAAGATTATTTTATTCTTGTCAACTGAAATCATGCCTAAATGCTATGGAAAGCTGTGAAAACTATTATCAGAAAACTAACGGAAGAAATTTAAAATATCACAGCTTGATTGATATAAAAAGTGCGAGATTGGCCATTTTTGTGAAAAAGACATTGTGCGAGATCTAAAAGCAGAACATTTTAATATTGTATGTAAATGTAAGGGTGTAATAAACGTGACTGCTTCCCGTAAAATATCACTGCACTCTCCACGTTTCGCTTCTGTCTTTTCTTTGGCGCCGTCAATAGCTTCAACACGTTGTTTATATATATATATATATATATATATATATATATATATATATATATATATTTGTCACATATTTGTTTCAATTAGTATTCTGCTCGTTCCGCCACCTGAACGCAGCAGCTAGGGCTCAAAGGGCAGTGCAGTTACACCGGAAGAAGGCTCGGAAATGGCAGGATTCAGAAGTTAACTCATCCAAATTAAATTAAACAAGTATGTGCTCTCTCTAAATTTAAATCATAGTTCACAAATAATTTGATTAAAAGTTTTAAAAAGTATCTGTTTTATTTAATAGCGTATTAATTGGTGCATTCTTCTCCAGCATAGCTTTAGGCAGTGACCACACTACAGGGGGGCAGGAACGCCCCCTATTCTCGTTCGACAATTTCTCTCTCTCTCTCTCTCTCTCTCTCTCTCTCTCTCTCTCTCTCTTATCTGCCCCCAGTAAAACGACAAAAATAATTAAATGAATTAATGCTTTTTTAGCCAAAATATGCATTTTTGTGTCGTATGTAACGGAATAATAAACTTTAATGATTGCCCCGGGAAAATATGA
Source organism: Lepisma saccharinum (assembly GCF_977018435.1). Taxonomy (NCBI): domain Eukaryota; kingdom Metazoa; phylum Arthropoda; class Insecta; order Zygentoma; family Lepismatidae; genus Lepisma; species Lepisma saccharinum. Next base: position 66,160,942 of record NC_139231.1, on the reverse strand, counting down.
TTTACCCCTCCATCTTTACTATTGCGCCGTCACCAACTACAACATATTTTGATTTCTATTGTTTCCACATATTTATTTTAATTTTAGTATTGTGAATCATATTTCACTGTTACCTCACGTAGCCCCCCCCGCCCCACACACGTACGATTTCAGTTGTAAGTTTTAGACTAAGCTTGTCAAATGTCCACTTATATCTTTGTATTCTTGAGCCATTTAAAAAAAAAAATAATAATTTCGCCCCTTCTTCTGGACTATTTCGTAGCAATGTTTTACCACTGGAAGCCCTTTGTAGATCGAGATCCGGGACTATAGCCTTCCCAAGCCATCGTCCCATCCAAATACTCTCTTGACCTCATGAAAGAAAAATATATGTATTTCTACGAAATATTAATTTGACTTGGCAGTTTCTCTTTTCGAACAGGAATAAGTTTTAAATTTTAATAGCTTATAAATTTACACTAGCAATTTTGAGTAAAGGTTTTGCGTAACCCTAAAAGTACATTTAGAGACTTCAAGGTCAACTCTCGATATTTCAGATATATTAATAATTTTCATCACAGCGTCTTGTAATAATTATTTGTTACTTCAATAACCTCTTCAGAAATGTTTCTCGCATATTAAAACATAGATGTCATTTTCTGATGCTGACCTCCGTGGCGAAGTGGTTAGCACAACGCTTTACGATGTCAAGGGCCCCCAGGTTCGAATCCCCGCCCGGGCATGGGTCTACTTTCCTTTCTTCAATTTCAACATATCATCACGCATCGTCATCTTTACGATTAGCCATATGTGACAGATAAGCGAAGTAAAATAAACTAAGTCTATTAATCAATTATTTTTTTTAACTCTTTAATTCTTCTTTAACATGCCACGTTTTTGTTAAAATTATATTACGATTTGTGAAATGACGAAATTCTAAAGGAGAACACGCAACTTCTTTGTAGCGCATCGGCCGGAAAGTTTCAGGAATATGGATTTTCAAAATACATTTTTTCACATGTATTTTGCCCCCTTTTAAAAGTAGCAAGTTTTCAATGATGTTACTAATCATTCAAAGGATGCCTTAATACCATCTTGGAGGATGACAATTATTATTTTCCCCCTCCTAAAAGTAATAATATACTTTCGCTCTCTGAATCTCCCATATAAATGCTAGGGGCCGTCTGCTTCAGCCGAGCTCACTGCTTCTCCTGTGACGTCACGCGTTCGTGCAAGATCGGCAATCTTCGGATGACTTTACCTAATCTCTATGTACGTACCTTGAGTTCGACTCATGAACGCATGAGAAGGGAAGTGAGTGCATGGAGGGGAAACGCGGCTGCCTTGTAACGTGTAGCAGTGTTCACATTACAAATATGTATATAAACTTAAAAAAAATTCTTTGTTTTGATTTTGTACTCATAATTATATATTAATGGTTAATTACCAAGGAATGTGGAACACACCTCGTATAAAAAAACCATACATCCTGGTGTTAGTTATAAGTTCCAAGAGTTTGTTTCTTTCTGCCAGCAAGCTGAGCTGGAAGTTTTTTATCGGTGACAACAATGCAAGAAAGCTAACGCTATTGTGTAAGAGCCAGGCAGACTCTACCTTATGAAAACGTTGTCACAGAGAAAAGACGAAAGATTAGGCTGTTTTTCCCACTCTGTATCTGTCGTGTCCCTTGGCGGACAATAATTAGATTTATATCATAATAATCCCTGATTCTTTAACTGCAAGACAGTAGTTTCAGAATTTAGTTACGTTAACGTAAAAGAAAATTATGCCCGCGCAAGACAAAACCTGTATATAAATATTTTTTGCTTAACATTTTGACGTTGTAAATTTTTTCTCTTTCTTTGTTGTCATATCGCGTGGCCGTTGCAGGGAGAGAGGGGAGTTGAAAGAAGCCATAGTCCCTGGTCAAATTAAACATTGAGTGTAACAATTAAAATTCCATTACATTTTTATTATTCACAAATGGGTAAAAATAGTAATTCTTACATGTAACTAATTATGTTCCTCATTGATATTTAATTAATTTGTATTTTATTGTGATGTAAAATTGATGTTAAGATAAAAGTTTGTAAATCCATCACTGCACCGAGAAATGCTATATAACCAGCGAAGTTCGGTGGCCCGTGGCCTTTGTATTCGAACTTCTGATAAATATGGAACTCTTATAACCGTCTTTTCTTTCAACGTTCGAACTTCTGCGTTTACATCCACTTCGATATTAGGAATTAGTTCATTCTGGGATTACCTTAGGACAGTTACTTAGCTCTTCTGGTCAGAAGGCTTATGTTCTCTCTGTTCTATGCTCCTGGTCAGGAGATATAATTGAGAGGGTTGTGATTGTCTTGAGATATACCGGAATTCGGGATCGGCCCATAGACTGTTGGTAGTCAACGTTTGTAACCCTGGTCAGGGTACACCTTTTCTTATTCTGTGGTCACGGATTAATTTTCGGTTCTCTGGTCAGAGGCTGAAGTGAGAAAAGGAAGTTGGATACTTAACTGGATATCGACAGAACCTAGTGGGAAGAAGGATTGTCGATTGCTTGTAGAATCTTGGTCAAGGTCTATAAGTAGATTGAGAACCTTTGACCCAGAATTACGAGGGACCTTACATCGAGGACTGAAGCAGCCGGATTAACCCGAACTTTGAGCTGAGGAGACTCAAGCCCCGAAGAGATACTGAGCGTGAAGCCGAGGCTTAATAGACCCAATAAACCAAGTACGATCCAGGGTGGATCTTACAGCCTTCCTCTATAGCCTAGGACCACATGTCATCGTGAAATACATAGTTCTGACCTTGAGTTAATCTTGAGATGATGTTGAATGGTAAATTGGTAAAATATATCTATTTAAAACTCTCACTTTGGATGTGAGTAATTTGTGAAGAGTACAGGTGAAATTACTCTATAAATCTTCGTACGTTTAAGTCCTTACTGCTTCAAAATGTAATGTTATAAATGTTTAGAAATATTTATACTAATCAATTTGTGTACATCTGTTCCCAACAGCCACATACTGTGTTAGTAGGTAACACAATTGAATAAATTGTTAACCTTGAAGAAAATGAAGAACCAGAGAAATATAAGGGATAACTTCAGGCGATATATATATAGTTACTGTGAAAGTACTACCTTGCACGGTCTGAAATATGTAACTAAAAATCGCACAAAGAGAGGAAGGTACGTACAAAATACGATGAAATTGTTTCAAAAGTGTTAAGCCAAAAATGCAATACTGTGTATTGTTGTTTAGTATTTATCAGTACATTTTTGAAATTTTCAGTATTAATTACGTGATTTATTTATTTAGCAAGTTGCATGGTTAAAGCATCTTTCTGCACCATTGTACGTTCAATATTTTTCCTTTATGGATATCTATCATTTCAAATTCCATACCTAACTCCTCTAAACTCTAGAACGGAATCAAAATAGTTATTTGGGAAAACAGCAGTAACCCGTGGCGACTGTAAAGCAGGGTTAGAGGAACGAACCCTTTGAAAACCAATGCATGCAGAGTGGGGTAAAGGTATGCATGAGAACTTTGACCCGTACCTTCATTCTAGACGACACTCCTGTTGTCTCATTCTTCTTTGAAGCAAATCAGCCAATGAAAAGCCAGTGGATTTACATATCAAGGGTGCATTGTGTCTGAGCATACAAGTAAAAGTGTTAATACCGTGCGTTCATTTCGATCTGCAGCCGAGAGATCGGGAGAAGCGTGGCGGGCGGCGCTGACGGAGATGCCGACATTTGCGGCCTGTAATGCCCGCTTATTTTTATAGACATATGCAGACATTTATATAAATATTGCAAAACGATCACTAACCTGTGTTATAACACGCAAAAGTTCTTCTGTAATTCATCCAAGTTCTGCTCTTATATACACAAAAAAATACGCTTTAGAAACGATGTTAAGAGCCACAGATAATAAAACATTTTAATCATAGTTTTGACCAGTAACGTCCTGCTTAAGTTTATATCCTTGAAAGAGTTTTGTGCCGATGGGGATCGTTTGGAGGTTTCGAATGTGCAACACTGTATCAAGATTACGCTGTAGAAGAAACCGTTAAAAGTCAATAGTGTTCGAGAGCTTCCTTGCAATCCGAAATCTCCGAGCTCGAGTTTTTTTGTTCCTTCGCGACTAGATGAACACAGAGTTGTAAATATAGTGGCGAGCAATGTAAACCAAGAGCGTGTTAATTTCGTACTGTGCGCAAGAGTGTTATTCTTGGTTACTTGCAGTTACTTGTTTGTGTTATTGTAGTGTGTATGTGTGACGTGTCAGTGAGACGATTGGAATCCCAGCCGCAAGATTCACGTTAGAACAAAGATTTTTTTATGTATGACACGTACCTACGTGAAAACAAACTCGTGTCGAGATGTGTGTAGGTAATTTGTACAGAAATTCCCATGCGTTTCAACTCCACACAGAGATACGGTTAGACATCTTGTCCTTAAATTACGAGAAACTGTATCGTTAAATTTTAAAACACCTAAGCAAAAACGACGGATTCTAACCGAAGCAAAACTCGATGATATTGGTGCAGCGTTAGAACGTTCTCCAAACAAACCTCTACGCCGTGTTTCACAAGAGGTGGGCGTGTCAAAATCATCGGCACATACAGTCACTAAGCTACTAAAATTAAAACCGTACTCTTATAACACAGGTTAGTGCTCGTTTTGCAATATTTATATAAATGTCTGCATATGTCCATAAAAATAAGCGGGCATTTCAGGCCGCAAATGTCGGCATCTCCGTCAGTGCCGCCCGCCACGCTTCTCCCGATCTCTCGGCTGCAGATCGAAATGGACGCACGGTAGAGAATATGGTCATTTAATATACTGAAAAGGCAAAATAAAATCAGAAAGAAAAAGAAAAATACCTCGTTATGTGAAAACTTATTCGCCAGACGAAGCGGAAGTTCGTCTACAGCTTATTCGTCTTGACGTTTCAGCAATGAACTCTCATGAAACCACACGAAATTCACCGTACTCAAGAAAAATATCAATAGAAATATTGTCCTTTGCGTACCATAAGCCCAGACTACCCCATAATCTAACAGATTTCAGAATGAATCTGCGTTAAATAGCTATTAATTTATAAAATAATCTTTTTATGAAGCTATAAATACATTTTCACCTATTTTCGTATTTGTAGGTTGTTCTGGATTACAACTTTTGCACTGTGCGTTGCGATGTGCGCTTATTTAATATCAGACACCATGAACAAATGGCTCACTCAACTAGTTATTGTGAGCTTTGCTCCTCACACAAGCAGAATCTCGGAAATTCCTTTCCCTGCGGTGACCATCTGCAGCGAAGACCAGTTACGGAAGGACATGGAGGTGCCTACGATAGAGGATAATAACCCCGACGTGTAAGAAAATTCAAAATTCAAGACATACTTGATCTTCTTTAATGAATCATTTAAGATGGTCGCTACTAAACAAGTTACCATCTTCTGTAGATGAGCAGAGAATCGCATTAGAACACGCATGCTGTAAATTAGATTTAAAGAAAGGGAGAAATGCATATTTAGGTTAGATGTCGTCCTTATATCAGTACGGAGAAAATTTTGTCGCTCCACTGTCAAGAGGTCAACGGAAGACAATCAGAAAGGGAGTTGGCTCATTCAGTTCTTCCTCTAATTATAATTCTTGACTGACATGATCATATTTAAAAACAATGATTAGATTGTTTTTTTTAGTTTTAGCTATGAAGGAGGTATGTTTAGAAATATATGAGGCTAAAATAAATACGATAAATTAATTTGATATTTACAAAGATAGTTTTCGTGTTTTTGTTTAGCGCCAGCATCTAAGTTTAACTATTAGATCTACAATTGAAATATCATAAGATATGACAGACGGAATCTACTCACGAGGCTAATGTGGGATCTATATCTTTTTTGGAATCAATGCCTTGCCTACGAAGCTCTTGTTGATATAAAAGTAGGCTGTAGCTTACTCTACTAATATCATATTATTGTAATATGTAATACTAATATCATTGTTACAAAATAGTTTTATCTTGGCCTTTTATATGAAATAATATTTTAACCATTTTTCCACATTTTACCGCCGCAGTAGCTCCACCCCCAGTTAGGTATAAAAGTCTAAACTTTTCCTAACCTTACGCTACCATACAGTATTGCACTGTAGCAAAACATGACACATTTATTAGTATGTTCCAATGTTAAGACCCAATTGAGTGACGACCTTGGCGGTTGTGCAGCTCTCTCCTCAGTCTTGCATAGTTTCGGCATTTGGAGTCATTAGTTGAGTCACTTAACCAAATACTGAGTATGTATTACTTGCAGAACAATTCCATATTTTTATCCTTTTGCTTGAATGCATCTTTGGTACAACGACTAACAATTTATTATATTTCCTTTGTTTTTCACAGATACGCAGAATATCTAATGTTGTTGATGTCTACTGTTTGCCCATATAGATTACACTTGCCGTATAATATTTCTTTGAATGAAGAATTGCTGTATTATTTTTTACGATATGTAAGTCATGGTTAATCTATAACATATTTGTTTTAATTTACACTATAAGTTGTACTTTTGGAAATGTATTTAATGTGTATCAACTGAAATGAAGCAAATCCGGGTTAAATCTACTTTTAAAAATGTACTAAAACTATTTTGTGCAGTAAAGTTTGAGGAGAAAAGTATGTAAGTGTTGTTGAAGGTGTTTATTTGTAAGTTTATATAATTTTTTAAAACGGTTACGGGGAAATAGTGACTTCTCTTAACCCTTGACTAACGTCTCATGTGTTGTTTGGTGAAATATCGCTATGTTATATCATGCTACTTGCTTGACCATCATTCAGGATATTGTCTTATTTTCAACATTTAAAGTTAAGATACGTCTTCCATATACAAATCGAACACAAATTTTCCAATTTAGTACATATTATAGTCTACACTGTGATGACAATTCCAAGGAATCTACATAAGAAAATAACGTTAACGGATTTAAACTTCTATTTGAACTTTTGATTGATTGAATTAAAAGTTTTGGGTGCGTCGGTACTTTAAGCCATTTGCACTCTTCAAAGCATGCGGGGAAATATCCCCTTATCTAAAATTCTGACTCAAGAAAGTTAAAACATAAGGTGTAAATAGCCCCATGGAGAAATTTAAAAGTTCAAGGTTGTGAAGAGGCCTACACAAGACAAACACAAAGCATTAAAAACTCAGAACATACTAATTGATTGATTGAGTCGGTGTTTTAAGTCCACCTTAAGCACAGCAAGGCTAATCGGGACTGGACCTACAGTTTAAAGTGGAATCCGAACCACTATGTGCCTCCACCGGGTATCGAACCCGGGATCCCTTGATTACAAGGCGACGACGCAACCCCTGCGCCATCGGGGAGGCCTCAGAACATCTAAAAGCGTCCTCACAGACAGTGGAAGGTACCAGCTCTTCTCAAAAAGATAAAAACACGTAATAAAACACCGTTGCCATCGCCCAACACGGATGACAAGCAGCTGGGAAGATTAAAAGTCTGTCGGAGGAAAGCAAGATCGGCACATTTAACAAGAATATGCCGAATACTTAAAACGACGTTACAAAAACGACACACCGGAGGATCTAGCCCTTGCAGCAAGCGACCATGGACGTCCACATGATTATTTCCAGGGAGGGGCAAGGAAGGATTTTTTTCAGGGGGTGGCAAACAAGGTTAATTTTCCCCAATAATAGTGTTGTTCCCTCAAAAAGCATTGCTTAAATCTGAATTTACCATGTTCGTGCAATAATTAATACATATTATTGTGGCTGAAATGAAATTAGATGTGTGAAATATATAATTTTTAGTTGACTTTTACTTTCCAGGGGGGCTACTCCCACCCTTGCCCCCCTTCCGGACGCCCATGCAAGCGACCATGAGTTAGACGGCTGTGTCCAATACGCAGTCAGGTAAGAAGAACCTCCTCTCGACGAGAGGGACGGGACGAGGAACGCCGTGCACCAATGGTAGGCTTATTAGCGTGAATGTTGTTCCCCGTTACCGCATCCCACTCTTCCTGCCAAGTGCCAAGAAGGCAGCAACGAAACACATTCTGCAGGTCGCTAACTGGCAGTAGGTTGACGAGAACGTCGCCATCTGCATCAGCAGACTTGTCGGCAGCATCGACTGCTTCGTTCCCCTGTACGCCCAAGTGCTAGGGACTCAACAGAAGCGGACATCAGCACTGGCAGATAAGAACACGTTCCGTCGGAAATTGCGCTGCACGACCGGGTACCGGGAATTCGGCGATTCCAGTGTGTGAAGCACGCTGGTAGAATCACTGCAGGCAAGAACTTTCTTCAGACCATTCACGTTAGCAAAATACAGAGCCTTAATTATGGCGTAAAACTCTGCCGTATGGTGGAACAGGCAGGATGTAACGAGTAACTTGAACTTTGAGAGTCTAGGGCAAAAGCGCAACCAACTGCTGGTATTCGACCATTGGTGTCCCTGTCTTTGGGAGGGCAGATAGAGATGAGTAAATCGAAGGTGCAGGAAACTCCCAAGAGGTGGTAAAAGAAAATCACTGACAACACCAAGTACTGACAGGATCTCGTCTGCACGAACACCAAATGGTCTACTGACACGAGGGTGTAGTTGGTATCTAGCCAGCTTACTCTCGTCTGAGACTGTGATATGAAGAATGCGAGGGCATCGAGCAAAAATGGAGGTAGTAGTTCATTATAAGCCAGCAACGGCTCAGATGTCTTTACATACAAACTGGCAATAGGATTGATATGGAAAGCACCGGAACACAAACGAATACCGGTGTCGTGAGTTCGGAGCCGAGATGGTCGGGCGGACGAATAAACAACACATCCATGATCGAGCTTCGACCTGATACGTGAACTACGGAGCAGTACCTTCCTATCAGCAACAACAAGAGGTGAAGGTTGAGATCCCTTAGAGAATTTTAGCTGGCGAAGGATAGATTACCCCGTCAATTTCTTTTCGAAATCGAGGCCGACAAATCGGTCCTCATTCACAAAATACAGGGGCGATCTACCCATGTACTGGTCAGTATCAAGATAGCAGCTAATTGAACTTTAAAAAGACAACTTATTAACCGAACCTAAGTAAAGAATAACGTGGTATATTAAATAATTGTACTTTAGAAGCAAGTGTGGTGTTATTGTCGGTTATTGAAATTCGTTTCATCACTATCTGACGTAATGTAGAACCATACAATCTGCTTGCACCAAGTTTATTACCAAATAACGACTAAGTCATGTCATATACATGTATATTTAACTAGTAAACTGGACTTTGAGGTCAAGGTTTCGCTCGTTTTTGACACATACACTTCACCACGAGGAAAGTAAATTCAAACCATGTTTTAAGCTTATGCAAATATCTTCCTTTTGATTCACAGCACGATATATTCTGAAAAAAGCTAACTTCCATATTTTTCCAAAATATTTACTTTGAGATTTCCGAAAACCAAAAAAATAAATAAAAAATTATATAGTTGCACAAGTTTTCTAAGAATAGAATGCAAATTTTAAAGCGAAACCTTAATGTAAAACATAATTACTCAACTTCATTCCTAAATTGGCACGTACAGTCTTAGAAATAAAGTAAAGTAAAATTTGAAATTGTGAAAAATAAAGTGTTGTGCTTTTATCGTAATTGAAACATTGAAAAATAAATTAATGTACAATACTTCGATTTACGTTCTGTACTTTATTACGAAATGTTAAAGTTATTTAAAGAAAATAGTCCAAAGTATCAATTTGGAGCACTAGCATATATTGTGTTTAGCGTACAAATACCATTACAGACAGAAAAATAAAGAACAAGAAAAAGCCAACATTGTTGCAGTCGAGACTGTTCACACAGAATACTCCGTGATTCACCAGACATACTACTCACCAACAGTCATATGTTCTACACTCATTCACCAGGTGGCAGCAAAAATCAAATACACATTATACAATGATGTGTTTCTGTAATTCTTAACACTTCCTTCAAATCACTGCATTGACAAAATCAACACAAAAAAATATCAGTTACATACACCAATTGCTTTTCTTAACAGATTAAAGTGAACACGTTCTAATGGTCTTGTTCGCAGGTCAGTTAACTGTTCTCTTCCACTGACATGCTCTAGCTTAATGTCACAATTTAACACTCGTTCCCGTACATATAAATGTCTGACTTCTATGTGTTTTGAACTTTTATGATATTCTGGATTTATAGCTTTCATTTCACTGGCATTGTCAACGTAGAGAGATGGAGGAGGATCCAGTTCCGAAAGCTGTGACAGTTCTAACAAAAGTTGCTTCAACCACACCAATTATTTTGCTCCTTCACTTGCAGCAACTATTTCAGCTTCAGTTGTAGAAAGTGCTACTACCTTCTGCAATTGACTTGTCCAAGAAACTGCTCCACCAGCAAATGCAGCAACAATACCTGTTGTTGAGGGTCTTGTCCTCTTGTCACCAGCGAAATCAGCATCACTGAAGACCTTCAGTTGTGAATTTCCTCTTTTGTATGTTATGCTAAAATCCATTGTTCCTTTCAAATATCTGAAAATACGCTTCACATTGCTACAATCCCCAAAAGAAGGTTTTTCCAGAACTCTTGCTGCCTTATTAACTGCGAATGCGATATCAGGACGAGTTGCAGCAGCTAAATAAGTAAGGCATCCTACTGATTCACGATACGGAACCTTCCTGGTAACATCTTCAGCAATTTTTACTTCTTCACGGCCTACTGGAGTTGACACAGTATTAGACTCAGCCATCTGGAATTGTGCCAGAATCCTTTTTGTGTAAGCCTCCTGGTTTAAGGTAATTGAGCCATCTTCATTGAATTGCATTATCATTCCTAAGAAATTTTCCAGTGATCCCACGGATATCTTAAATTCTTGTTGCAAATCATTTATGAAAGTTTCAACTTCATTTTCATTGCTTCCAACAAACAGTCCATCATAAACATAAATTGCTACATACAGTACATTCTCACTGTGTTTTCGATAAAAGAGACATGGATCAGCTGAACTGTTTTTGAGACCAGTTTTCTTCATAAATTGCATGAATCGCTTATTTCAATAACGTGGAGCTTGTTTTAAGCCATACAAACTTCGTTTTAAACAACAAACACGCCCACTTCCATCATCAAATCCTTTTCTTTTTTATTGTTCCATATACAAATTTTCCTCAAGTATACGATTTAAAAATGCAGTCTTTACATCAAACTATTTTAATTTCATTTGTTATGAAGCAGCCAAAGCTAACATCATTCGAATGGTATCATAGAGAGCTACAGGACTGAAGGTTTCACTGTAGTCAATTCCTTGTTTCTGTACAAAACTTTTAGCCACTGATCTAGCTTTGAAACGAAGAGAACCTTCACTTGAAGTAATAACACGAAAAACCCAACGATTTTTCAGTACTTGAACATTAGAAGAACGATCAACAAGATCCCAAGTTTCATTTTCTTTCAATGAATCTAATTCTTCATGCATAGCTTCCATCCATTTCTTGTGATTGTTTGATTCAACAGATTCGGAATATGAATTTGGGTTTGTACCACTGTCATTTTTAGTATTAGCCATACATACAAATTCATCACCTTCCATCCAAGCCGGTTTCCTATTACTGCGTTCTCTTCTTCTTTCATCAGCGTGTACTGGTTGAACTTCACTTCCTTCGGATGTCAATAAGGTATATTCTTCTTCTGAAGATCTGTTGTCGAATGGTACTTCCTCCCTTCCTTCCACGCATTCAGTCACAGTAGCGTTAATGTTCTTGTTACAATTTTGAAGTTCCTTATCTTCTGATATGGTAGTTTCATGGTGCAATTTACAGGTAATTTCAGCCTTGAATTTTACATCATGACTAAGTACTACTTTCCTTTGCGAAGAAATCCAAACCCAGTAACCATCTTTGTCATTAACATAACCAACAAGAAACAAAAAAAATAGCCTTATTGTAAAATTTGGAACGGAAATTCTTGTTCACATTTATGTAACACTAAAAAAAATACGCAAATGCTCAAGCTTTCCAACTTCTCGTCTATGCCATAGTTCGTAAGGTGCTTTACCATAGACTGGCGATTTTCCTGTACGATTCAAGATATACACTGCAGTATTACAAGCTTCAGCCCATATAGCCTTTGGTAGTTTTGTAGGATTTAGCATTGAATGAGCTGCCTCAACATTAGTGCGGTTTTCTCGTTCAGCAGCACCATTTTGCTCAGGAGTATATGGAGAAGTAATACAGTATGGAATACCACGACTGGCTAACAATTCTGCAATTTTCTTGTTATCAAATTCTTTTCCACCATCACACCTGAAAGTTTTATCACAAGACCATTAGTGTTTGCTTCATTGAAAAAAGTGTCAAGAACTGCTAAAACTGCATCCTTATGTTTTAAGAAAAACTCACTGAGAAATTTACTATAGTCATCCTTAAAACAAACATAATAACGAGCACTTCCTAGAGATGTAACACTTATGGGTTCATTCACATCGGCATGAATTACTTCACCAATTTCTTTAGGTCGATTCAAACGTTTCTTAAATGGTAACCTATGTATTTTTCCCTAAAGCACACCCATCACAAAACTGTTCATCTCCATCTTTTACATCAATGTTCATTTGTTTCATCACTTGTTTCACATGCTGTTTATTTTGGTGAGCAAAACGTTCATGATATAACTGCAATGTATTACTAGCACTATTCAAACTTACTTGTACAGCATGCTTCGGCTTTACAACATCCATGTTTATAGCATACAGGCCATTACTAACAAACACATTCATAACTATATTACCAGTTTTTGAATTACGAATGGTAATACCCCTATTGTTCATTGTAATGTTATGACCGTTCTGTGCGGCTGCTTTTACTGAAAATAAATGTGCACTTGCATCAGGCACATAGAGCACGTTTCTCATTTCAGCATCATGCGAAGCACCGTCACGACGAACCTGAATCTTAATTGTACTTCGTTCTTGTGCCTACATCATTATATTTGCTTTCCTAATAAAATTATTTCAGGAGCTGCAAATTTTGTAAATGAAGTAAGGTACTATTTGTTTCGAGTAATGTGTTTTGATGCACCACTATCACAATACCACCTATCTGCACTAATGTTTTACCAATTGATGCCCCATTACACATGAAAAAAATGCTTCACCACTAACTGCTAGTTTTCCTTTGATGGCTGTTCTTTTCTGTGGGCATTCTGCTGCCCAACGACCTACCTGCTTGCATTTATTACAGGGATACTTTTTCTTAGCATGATCAACACTACTTTTTCCAAATTTTCTGGAACTGTACTTTTTGTACTCACACGATTTAGTTTTACTTTTACTTTCACCATGTACATAAAGTGATGTAGCTTCAGACGTAGTTTTTTCACTTTGGATGTCACGCAGTTCAATGACACATAACTTCTGAATAAGTAAGTTCAAAGTTTGGTTTTCTACTGGAATAGTGTCCCACAGATCCTTGAAATGATCATATTCCTTACCTAAAGTTGACAAAATTCGACCATTCAACATACGTTCAGATAACGTATTTTCATCGTGCTTCTTTAGTTCATAATTTAAGTCCACAAATAGCTCTTGCAAGTTTGCCTCATGTGCACTGATGTCTTCTTTTTCATCACGCTGGATTCGGAAAAAAGTCTCTATTAGCATGTACAGGCGCTCAGACCTGATATACAATTTATCCCACAGTTCTTTTGCATGATTACACGTTAGCACGAGTTCCGCAATCGGTTTGCTTAATGCACTGGCTATTATACTTGCCGCTTCTGCATCGTCTTTTGCCATTCTACGAATGTTGCTTTTTGTTCGCTTGTTGGTTCTACCGGCAATTCAACAAATTTTCGCGAACCGTCCACAATTGTTTCAAGTCCATATGCACGCAACACCATGTTCATATGTCACTTCCATTTTGCCAATCATCAGGAGCTTCAAGTTTGTCGATGGATACTTTGTATTCACTGCATGCAGCCATTTTTACGTGTGCATTCACGACGAAACAGATTTCAAATATTTACGCACAACGTGTCCTGGTGCCCATAAGCTGTTAAAGTTATTTGAAGAAAATAGTCCAAAGTATCAATTTCTAACACTAGTATATATTGTGTTTAGCGTACAAATACCATTACAGGCAGAAAAAGAACGAACAAGAAAAAGTCAACATCGTTGCAGTCGAGACTGTTCACACAGAATACTCCGTGGTTCACCACACATACTATTCACCAACAGTCAAAAGTTCTACACTCAGCCACCAGGTGGCAGCACCAATCAAATACAGATTATACAATGCAGTGTTTCTGTAATTCTTAACACGAGAGATTCTAGAACTGCCACGAATTCCTTCTAAACTTATATATTTATGAAATTGAGACTTGGGAATCGTAGTTTTCAATAAAGTGAAACTGCAGGTCAATTTATATTAAAGGAAAGGAAGACGTGAAAATAGCAATTCAGAGAGATACAAAGCATTGTGTTGCTTTAGGCAATAGCATTGGCAAGGCAGTTTCTCAGTTATTGTGCTAATGAAACTTAAAATATTCTTTAGAGTAGTATTATGCAGATCACTGTCGTTTTTAACGTTTTTCTTTGCAGATCACAATCGATTATGATTACGCAGTGCTGAGTCCAGTATTTCTTGGCACCAATGTCAATATTTCTACTAGAATTCTCACAGATGATGGAATTTGTTTTACCTTCAACATGTTGCCTCTTGGAGACATATATTCTGAAGAAACGTAAGTAAGATAGTAAAGAGTAGTGTTTTGAAGTAACACTTTCGCTGTTGGCTAGATATTACCAATAGATTTCGTGGCTACCTAAATCTAACACACTATTAATATTATCTCGAAATGAACTGAAGCAAACTACACGAAGAACAACATTAATATTCTATTCCCCGGGACAGGATAAGTTTGGTTTATGTACGAGGGGAAGTCAAAATTATCCGCAGATTCACCATAACTTCCTTTAGGTTGGCCACACTGCCTTCAGCGCTCGCGTGTTGAAAGGTGGAACCATTGTAAGTAGCTCATTCTAGAAAGCTTTAGTTTCATTCGTTATACAGGCGTAGTGGAAGAATTCTTAGGAATTTAAATTATACAATATATCAACATAAAAGTTTTGATACCAGGTGGTTATAATTAAAGTGACGGTGTTCAGAGTGGTACAGTACGGACTGTAATGAGTGTAGCAGTCTGAAACTTTGTAGATATGCTAATGAAGCAATGCGCTCGCGAATTATGCAAAAAATAATTAGTTCCAATTCTCGCCACTAGGGTAAAAATGGCGCTGTAAGCAGTCAAAACTTGGTATAGTTACAGGAAAAACACTATAAATCGCAGAAAACAATACTCTTTGTAATAAAATATCGCTACAATTTCACTATTCGAATTACATGAACATTACTAAAGGAAAAAGCAACAAGCGTCACCAACAACAACCAGGGAGCTCACACAATGGTTAGGCAATGTCACCGACTTTGACGTCAGAGTTACGGAAATTTCCACGTTTTGACTGCTTACAGCGCCATTTTTTACCCTGGTGGCGAGAATTGGAACTAATTATTTTTTTGCATAATTCGCGAGCGCATTGCTTCATTAGCATATCTACGAAGTTTCAGACTCCTACTCTCATTACAGCCCGTGCTGTACCACTCTGAACACCGTCACTTTAATTATAACCACCTGGTATGTATGAAATAGTCATCGTTGTCGGTAAGAGTTGTCGGGCTGAGTAGCTCTTGATTATGAGACTGTCCTATTCTCAAACTGTCATGTTCAAAGTTAATATTATTTATGTTATTGATGTTGTTTTTAACTTATGCATGTTTGTTTTATAGATATTGTTATAATCATCTTATCACGCTGTATAAAATACAAGAAATGAAATTGATGTAACCATAGCAACGAAAAATAATAAGTACTAAAAATGGTGATGAAAGTTGTGAGATTTTCTGCGCCTGTATTGTATTTATTTTAAATATAACGGTTATCGTTAATTACGCAATTTTATTTGCATTGACAATCGTTCTGCAAGTTTAAGCGCAGCGACGGTTATCAAGAGTGGCGACCCAGAAGCCAGGATTGTTCAAAAAGTGTGCAATCTTCTGATAGTGGTAAGAATGTCTGTTGTAATGGAACAGAATTTTTGTCATATGCTGAATTAAGACTTATGTCACAATCTTCAGTGTGCTTGTATAACGTAATTTCTTAAGTGAATCGTCATATGTGTAAAGATCACAATGGCTGATAAGTTAAAACAAAGTAAATCTAAATCGTCGCGTAAAGAAATAAACATTCAGGCTAATACAATGACTACTTACTTTGATGCTGGTAATCCCGTAGTCACTTCCAGTAATGCGAATACTACAGAACATGATGTTTGTTCTACAAAACCCGACAAATTATCTTGTTGTAATGATCCTGACAATGATTTGAGGTATGTTCAGTGTACACAGTGCTCGTCATGACATCACATATCTTGTCTCAAACTTACAGTCACTCACTGGACAATTTATTCGACTACAATAGAAAATTATTATTGTAAAGGTTGCAAACCAGATTATGATCCTTTTAGTTTGCCAGCTTATCTAGAAACTCTTAACCCGAATTTTGGTGATTTGTTAAGTACTGTTAAGAGTATTCAATTGCTAATGGTCGCTTCTAATGAAGACCTCAAGACGAAACCAGAACAGTCTAATGCTGAAATGAAATCGCAGTTAGAACAGTCTATGAAATCGCAGTTAGAACAGTCTAATGCTGAAATGAAATCGCAGTTAGAACAGTCTAATGCTAAAATGAAATCTCAGTTAGAAAATTCTATGAAATCACAGTTAGAACAGTCTAATGCTGAAATGAAATTGCAGTTAGAACACTCTAATGAAGAACTAAAAACCCGAATGGATCTTGCTAACCAAGATATGAAATTACAGTTACAGGAATCTAATCAAGAATTTGCAGAGTTTAATGAGAATATTAAGTCTGAGTTTGAACAATTGGAATTGGATATTTATAGTAACCTAACTTCAAAATTTGAATTGGTTCATCAAGAAATTAATACTGTTAATCAAAGATTAGACAACTTGACTTCCGATGTTAAAACACAACTTGATTCAATAGCTTCTGAATGTGTCGAGAAAAATGAACATTTGGGAAGTATTTTAAATAGCAATATTTCTCAAATCCGAACAGAACAAGACGTTCAAGGACAACAAATTTTAATAAATAAAGATTTGATTAGTGAATACGATAAATCTATTACAGTATGTTCATCCAAAATAACTGATATTAATAATAGATTATCATCGTTGGAAGTTGCTGGTAAGGAAAATGTACATTTTGGAACGTATCGTATTGATTGTAATAACAGGTTTCAACATATAGAATCTGTATTGATGTTTTGCAAACTAATTATGCAAATTTTCAACGCAATACAAAGGGAAATTTGAAACCTACCCTTGCACAAAATAGTTCTCAAACTAAGACATCACGTGAAAGGGCTAGAAATGCAGTTGACTCGGGGGTGAAGAATCTTTAACAACCCATGTGAAAACAACGTTCGATGAACCGCATGTTCGAAACCGTGTTCGCTGGAAGCGAAACAAAAGATTTATTCCAACCTGCAATGAGGAACATTATCGAAATAATATGTCACCTAATTGTGTACAGTTTAAGGATACAAGTAATTATGCGATTAACAATATGCAGACAACTTCTAGATTGAATTCTACCGTTACAAATATTGATAAACATTCCAATGTTCAACAATGTTGTTCTGCTGATGGTGAAAATAGTTACATAAATCAAATGTTTACATACTCGCAAGAACCTAACCTCCCTGTCGTTCATCATAGTAATGTCCCTGGTGAAACGTGTGGGTTTCGTCATATTTCTTCCTTGCAGAATGAAGCTTGCAGACCATGGTTTTAAGGTGAAAGGCGTAATGCAAATTTAATGACTGGCACAAGTTGTCAAAATGCGGAAATTGGTGTTAATGAGTCAAATGCAAATAACAATTACTGTGATAATCCACAAAGTCAGTTTGATCGTTGTATTTCTCCAACGTCTTTACCTGTAATTACTGTTGGGGATAGAGGAAACAGATTTGTAAAGATAAATGATCTGTCTCATTTACCCAAATTTTCTGGGAAAATAGAAGACCAATCGGCTCGAGAATATCTAGAACATCTTAATTCTATGCTTGATCTTATGGGCATTCCAATTAACAAAAGGCTACAGAGTATTCAGCAGTGTTTCACCAACAGAGCTGTGTACTGGTATAGAACTCACAAACGTATGTTTTCTTCATATGATCATTTTCAAAGGGAATTCATGAAACAATTTGCAAGTCCGGAAGTAATACAGTCTCAGTTATCAGTATTAAGGAACAGGAAGTATGATCCTACAGTACTTGGTGATTTAGAAAGCTTTGCGTTGAAAACATATTCAAATTATTGCAATTTAGTTGAGAACCCAAACGAATTGGATGTTATTCAATTAGTTATTAGCCAGTTACCAAATAATATAGCTAATAACATAACTTGTCATGAGATACGTTCTATGGACCAGTTAACAACTATGTTAAGGAAATTAGATGTTGTCCGAACTTGTAGAAGAGGACTTATTTTCCTACCGGAAGAAACCGATAATAGTAGTAAGGTTCAACCTAACAAGAATCCTGACAGTATGAAATCAAAATTTAGTGTCAAGCAAATTAATGTTAAACACACCAACAACACTTGCTCATCTTCTACTCACACTTCGTCGATGGATGCTCAAGTACCTTTTACTAATGAATTTGGCAATGCTAATTCAAGATATGGACAGTTTAGAGATAGCAATGGTAGTTTTAGAGGACGTAGAAATAATCGTGGCTATTCAGGATTTACATATAATAACAGAAATAATTTCAGATTCCAAAGAAATAATGTATACTCTGGTATTTCTGGTGACATTACAAATAGGCATTATAAGCAGGATGCTATAAGTTCTCAGTTACCTAACAGTAGTCAGAAGGGAAGGATTTTCTACAATAGGCAAGCGCAGTATACACGTGAGCCTGCTCTCACTCCTACTTACAGTCAACCTGTTAATGTGACTTCATTACAACCAGAAGATGCATCTACAACTTCTGGAATATCAAATTCTCCTTCTGGAAATGTATCAAGGACCTTTACACGACAATCTGGTATTGGAACATCTTACCAATCAACAACAAATTTAAATTAAAGGAGCGGATGGAAGTGCCTCGTTCACTCTGCTTTCTTTCAGAGAGGCCAAATTTGAACAAACGAAATTCATTTCAAACACAGGAAATTATGAATGTACGTGATGATAAAGATTTAATATCGGAACCACTACAAGTGAATTTTTTATTGGAATGGTTTGAAGAAGAACCTGAATGGACTGTTAGTGATTATGATATTCCGGTTCCATTAACTGAAGTTCCAATTATTCATGGAATTATTTGTCAAATACCTGTAGTTTGTATTATAGATTCTGGAAGTCAGGCAAATGTTCTAAATTTTTACGTTTGCTGTAAACTATCATCTTTGATTGGCAACATTAAACTGGATAACGTGGAAGATGTAAAACTCACCGATTTCGCTGGATCCAAGAAGTGTAAAGTTGTTGGCAGTAAAATTATTAATCTGCAGATAAAGAACGAATACTTTTCTATGGAACTTTTTGTTCTTAAAGAGTTGAATGCCGATGTCATTTTTGGAGTTCCATTTTTGAGGAAATATAAAGCTGTAATTGATTTTAAAGAAGGGAATGTAAGTTTGCTAAATAATAAAGGAAAGGAAATTTCCTCTGTTTTAACTCGGCAATGTTTTTCTACAGAAGATTTGAAGTATTGTACAAAGTCTAACTTTTGTTCCGAAGATACATTAAATGATAATGAAAGTTATTCATGTAGATTGTTACGTGATGCGTCAACTTTGAATGATGATGTAGAATATATGCCAGCTAAGAAGTCCATTTATGAGTCTGTTTTTAGAAATGATAATTTAGACAATTTGCAGAAAGCTGATTTATTCAAACTTCTGTCGTATTATCACGTACAATTTTCAGATACACCTAGAAAAGCAATTGTTGAACCTTACAAGATTCAATTAGATACTGTAACACCTATTACAAGCACGCCTTATCCCATACCAATATCTAGGAGACTACCTTTAGAAGAAGAGCTTTCCAAGTGGGAGAAATGGGGAATTATTTACCAAGATTCTTCACCATATCTTAACCCTCTACATATAGTGCCAAAGCAAGGAGGTCTTTGGAGACCTGTGATCGATTTTAGGAAACTTAATCAACATGTTATTTCTCCACAAGTGAGAGTAGAAGCAATTAACGAAATGTTACAGAGGTTCCTAAGATGTGTTTACTTTTCTTCAATTGATTTATCATGCGGTTATTTTCAAATACCGTTTACTGAAGATTCATATCCTTACACAGCTTTTTCTTATAGAGGCAGACAATATCTTTTCCGCTATCTTCCGTTTGGGATTCGATCAGCAGTCTCAGTGTTCCAGGACAGGATGAATAAAACATTCTCCACCGATTGCAGAAATTTTGTTGTTTGTTATTTGGATGATATTCTAATATTCAGCAAAGATTGGTCTCAACATATGCAACATTTAGAACTAGTTTTACAAAAGATAAAGGGTGCCAATATGTCTATTAAATTTTCCAAATGTAAGTTTGCTTACAAAGAAATCTGCTTCCTTGGACACATAATGTCCGGTGATAAAATTATGGTTGATCCTGCAAAGAATTCAGCAATTATTAATTTTCCAATTCCAACAAACAAACGCTCCTTGAGAAGGTTCTTAGGATTAGCTAATTGGAGGCGAAAGTTTATTGAAGGATTTGCTGAAATGGCACAACCTTTGTATGATCTGTTGAAAAAGGAATAAAAATGGCAATGGAATGATGTTCATGCTTCAGTTTTTGAAAACCTCCGCAAGTCACTGATATCTCCAAAGGCTTTGTATCAACCAGATTTCACGAAGCCTTTCAATGTCAACACAGACGGTTCGAAGAAAGGAATAGGAGCTGTTCTATGGAAAGACTCAACTGAAAATTCTGAAGAAGGACCACGTATAATTCAATACGTTAGCAGATCTCTTAAAGGCAATGAGTTATCATACAATACTCACGAGATTGAATGCTTAGCGATATTATTTGCTTTTGAAAAATTCTACATTTACATAGCTGGAACTAAGGTGAAATAGTTTACCGATCACCAATCTTTATCTTGGCTAGAATCTACTAAAACTTTGAATCCACGATTAAATCGTTGGAGTTTGAAATTACAATTGTTTGATTATTATAATGTATATCACGTGCCGGGAAAATCTAATGAAGCTGCAGATGCTTTAAGCAGATATCCTGATTTAAGTACAGGTTTTCCAACTCTTTCGGAACTATATGTAAATAACATAAGTCTTGATTTTCTTGACGAAGATAGTGTAACATTTTGGCAAGAAAGTCAAAATTCGGATTCTTATTGCAGTGCCATTGTACAAAAGTAACAAAATGGGAATTTGTCACAGAATATAAAAAGGCAATATTCGATTCAAGATAATATATTATTCCTGAAACATTTGAAAGAAGACAAGTGGAAACTTGTAGTACCTATTATTGTTGTACCCAAAATTCTTCATAAATTACATGACTTACAAGGTCATTTTGGATACTATAAACTATTTAATAAGTGCAGGAGTTTATATTATTGGACTAAAATGAAAGTTAGTATCAAGCAGTATTTGAACGACTGTCTAACATGCGCAAGAACTAAACAAGCTCACACAAAAATTAGTAAGGATGAATTGCATGTATATTCTACTACTCCACATGATATGTTATCAATAGATCTTGTTGGACCGTTACCCAAATCACAAGGATATAGTTACGTATTAACAATAGTTGACACGATGTCCAAATTTTTAATGGCTTATCTGTTAAGGAAGGCAACGTCACGTGAAATAATTAACAAATTCAAGCTCCAGTATTTTTACCACTATCCAGCATGTAAGGTAATATTATCAGATAACGGTTCCCAATTTAAATCACAGGAATGGAAGTTATATATGGATGACTGTAACATAAAACATATCACCACGTCAGTTTATTCGCCTTTCGCAAATCCTGTGGAAAGGTACAACAAAGAGTTAATACGATTGTAACGATTATATACTTCGCAAAATCATCAGGACTGGGTAAAATATTTGACTCATGTAACAGGACTTCTAAATAATTCAGTTTCGGAAATAACAGGTTTCACACCTAGTGAACTTTTCCTTCATCACGAATTAAAAGATTCAATTCTCAATCAAATTAACTGGCCAGATGATTTAAAGTTTGTGCCCTGGAAACACAAGTGTTTTATCGCCAAAGCACATATTAAGGAAAGATATAAGTCCAAACCTATTGAGTGTGATGCAAATAAATTGAAGATAGTCCCAGGTGATATTGTTTTAGTGAAAAATCATGAACATAGTAGTGCAATTAACAAGAAAATTCATAAGTTTATGGAATTATGGCTTGGACCCTATATAGTTGATGCTGTGAAAAACAATTATACAATTTTGATGTATATGGACGGAAAGAAGATAACAACAAGGCAGAACTTGTCAAATATCAAGAAATTTAATTGTTCTGATGAGAAAGAAGAAGAATTGCTTAAACTAATGTAATTGTCATGAAGTGATGCATAAGTAGCTGTAAATTCGAACACTAAGATGACATTTTCAGAACTATAGTGAAAAGAATATTGTAAATTTGTGAATTGGTTCATTATGTCAAGTGAACTTTCTCATTATCCTGACGAGTGTATATTAAAAGCAGGACTCAAATCTTATATATTATGTAAAAAAAAATGTTATGTTCATTTTTTTTTCAGGAGAAGGGGAGAGATTGAGACTGTCCTATTCTCAAACTGTCATGTTCAAAGTTAATATTATTTATGTTATTGATGTTGTTTTTAACTTATGTTTGTTTTATAGATATTGTTATAATCACCTTATCACGCTGTATAATATACAAGAAATGAAATTGATGTAACCATAGCAACGAGAAATAATAAGTACTAAAAATGGTGATGGAAGTTGTGAGATTTTCTGCGCCTGTATTGTATTTATTTTAAATATAACGGTTAACGTTAATTACGGAATTTTATTTGCATTGATAATCGTTCTGCAAGTTTAAGCGCAGCGACGGTTATCAATTACAAGATCACTGCCATGTCATTGTGTACAGTCACGGATACTTCTGGGTTGTAATAATCTCATTGAAAGTTAATAAGATTGTTACAACCCAGAAATGTCCGTGACTGTACATGTCCCTCATCAATAAGTAATTGAAGACTAAAATTGGTAAACGCTGTAAGTGCCACAATAATTCAAACACCGTTTTCCACGTTAAACTGTGAAATGTGCTATGCTTTATAATGTGGTAAACGTGAAATGTGGCTGGTAGCCCTCTAAGTAGTTCAAAGGGCGTGTAAAGAGGCACTAGTGTGAACGTTCGTACGGGATAATGTGCGGAACGATGCTATTTCCCAACTCTTTCGCTTTTGGCACTTACAACGTTTACCACTTTTAGTCCTCAACTAACGATTTTGGACTTAAGCTTTTGTTCTATTTCAGACATTATTTTAGGCATGATAACGCAAGTAGAAAGGAAGATCTGTCGAGAGATTCTAAGAAGACTATTACTTGGTCCCCTGAAAAAGGTTATCCTCCAAATGAGAACTTTTTCACATCATATCCTCGCAGAATTATGAATACTGGTTCTACAACTACAAGTTCTTTTAACGCAATTTTCAGGACTGCTTTAAAAAAGGGGCCGCAATGCATTGGATCGAGCTATGGTGGAATCAAGGTAAGTCTTTGTCGGCCCCCGTGGCGAAGTGGTGTCGACCCCTGTGGCGGAGTGGTTAGCACATCGCGCTACGACGCCAGGGGTCCCGGGTTCGAATCCTGGCTCGGACGTGGATGTTTCCGATTGTCTGTCCTGAAAAGTCCTGAAATTGAAATATGAATGAAATGATATGAGTGAATGAAGTGTGATGGGGGAAGCTTCCGCATAAGGGTTTCCTTTAAAAAAATTTAAAAAAATAAGTGGTAAGCACATCACGCTAGGACGCCAGAGATCCCGGGTTCGAATCCCGGCCAGGGTATGGGTATTTGTGATTGTCGATTCATCAATTTCATCTCATCCCCATGTTTGCAATTAGCCAGAAGTGGCACAAAATCGGACACACCCACAATATATATTATACATATATATAATATATATCGGTGACGTTCCATTTCTTTTATTTTATCACATTAACTTGGATGTCCTTGTTCTCTTTGACTTTAGATACGATTTAATGCAGTTTCTTTGTAGATTCAGTTAATTCTTTGCGGAATTGTGAATTTGGAGTGCATACCCTCATTTTAACACTATTTTACGAGAAACGATAAGCAGACAATGCATGAGGAAGTGGTCCTACAAGACGTAAAGTTAGTGCAAATACTATTAAAATAGCATTAAACTGATACTTAGGCCTATAGCCTATATTTTGATGAACTAATGTAAAATTGTTTTAAATTTCCAATTATGCGTTAGTTTTAAGGAAGTTTTTAGTAACGCGCATCAAGGTGCTTTTATGCACCAAAAAGTGGTTAGTTGGAAACACTATCAGGAACAGTTCAACAGCTGTTACCAGCCACATCGACATAGTGGCAAGAAGCAGCTGATGTGAAATTTCATCTCTCTTTATTTTTTGCAAAATTCATTTTAGTAAACTTTGAATTAGCTCTCTTTGAAATGATTATTCTGTTTATTTCTCTTGAAATTTTATTTAAATGAAAACGAGTAATCAGTTTAACACCAAATTACATACGAATTAATTTAATAACTCCGCCAATATGACTCAAGGCCTATCCTTTCCTTGTAGTTAGTTTTAACTGTGATATAAGGATTCCGTAGTGTGACCAAAATGCACGGTTCCGGGTGTGACTCAGTTTTCATTAGGTTGATTC
Source organism: Lepisma saccharinum (assembly GCF_977018435.1). Lineage (NCBI taxonomy): Eukaryota > Metazoa > Arthropoda > Insecta > Zygentoma > Lepismatidae > Lepisma > Lepisma saccharinum. The sequence continues at coordinate 66,135,890 of NC_139231.1, read as the reverse complement.
AATGGCTATACACACAAATAATTTAAACTGACAGTTATATTTTGACAGCAAGGCTAAGCACAAATATAGACTAGCCTGCATAATATTTTATTGTCCCCAGCTGAATCAAAGCTAGTTATCTAAGTTCTCAATGGAATTCTGCTTACAGTACTATTTAAGTAAACGTTTAACATTTTGTAGCATCAAATTACACGAAAATGACTTCTTTACCTTACTGTAAGCATTACTTTGGCATACGAGTATTTTATATTAACTACAGTACCATATGTCACTGAAACTGGTGTAATAGCTTATATCACCTTGACCAGAAAGAGAAATTAAAAGTATGAAAGCCTGCAGAGATTATCAAGTGTGATATGAACTAAATATACTATAAACTAGCCAGTCATAGAATACTTATGTCTGAGTCTTGGTTATTGCAGATACTTTTTTGTGATTCTGAGTAAGAGTCACATGCTGGTGAATCTTATTTCAGTCCCCATGTATTGAACAAGAAAGAGAGCTCTTGCAGGCAGGTGTCTATATGATCGTGGAATTGCTTAGTGACAAAACTAACAGGAAGAAGACATAAATTTGTATTTGTCAGTCAGGAATCTCTCCAAGAAAATGATGAAAGTGATATTTCTAGAACCATTTGGAAAATCTATGAAATACATTGCTGGGCAAAAGAAATGGAAAATTTCTGTGTGAGAGAAAAAACATAAATTCTCTTCCACCATTGGAATCAAAAGAAAGGGACTATTCAGAGTTGTGTATACTTCTAAGCAGATTTTCTTATAAATGTTGCAGTACTGATGAGCTACCCACCTGTGGCGCAACAGCCGTTGAGGGCCAGGGTCTACCTACTGACTGCCTGCCTCATTCCCACACGCCTCAGCAGAGGTGAGCGATCATCCAACCACTTTCGGGGTGAGGTTCAGTCAGAACGTTGAACCCCCATTCATTGATGTAAGTTCCCACGACCACGTTACGCTACTAATTCTTGTCTCTTAAATTTCCTCGCGATGCACAGTGGTCCAGATGCATGGAAAACTTGGTCAAAATTAATTTTTTGGTCTATGACCTAAGAATGCAGATTTTTTTCACATAGTCTATCATTTTAGGGAAGGAACACAATATTGGACAGTATTATGATGTTTTAATGCCAATTGAACTCACAATACTGTAAACCACGACTTATGCGTTGTTCAACGTATTTATAATTTCAATCTCGATCGATTTCAACATCAGCCAGTGGCTGGAGGGGACGTTTAAGGAAGTACAATACATCGTTTTGAAGTGTCTATCTCAGACTACTCTTTGGAGATGACTGGATTTAAGGAGTCGAAGGATTACATTCATCATCTTTTTTCCCTCCCGAGAATTGGTCCAAGTATGATGTTACGGACAATACGCATCTTGTGAATGGAAGCTGGCATGTTGATAGAGCGAGAAATGCAGCTCAATTTTTCTGCTTGGTTCCCATCTCAAATTCCACCACGTCTAGGCCCAGTTCATAAGATAGTGCCTATAGGATATAGGCTTATAAGATAGTGCTTAAGCCCATATAACACTTCTGTGAGAGCCATGGTTTCCTTTTTTAATTGAAGTCAGCAAAATTTGTCGTTGAAATTCAAAGATTTTTGTCAAATAGCAACTTTTCCTAGTTTCTTATATTCATAGTGTATCTTAAGCTGCACAAGGGATGTAAAGAAAATGTCTATGTCTTGAAATCCCTCTTCTTTTGCCCTCTGCTTGATTGAAATTTCCCAGATGTCCATCTCAACCCAACTTTAGAAGAGTTATGATCTCGCATATCCAATTGCATTTTACGACTTTTTTTTTAAAAGGTGTAAGAACGGGTAAAAACTACTTTTTGATCCTGAAACTAGAAACATTATTCTAACATAAGATGGTTGAATCTTAACTTGAGCTTGTTTGAGTTGAAGAAGAAATCTGTGGCTAACTTGAGTTCCGGCACATTAACAATTTAATACTTGATTAAACCAGATGACAAAAGTATCTCCTTATAATTAAAGCTTAAAACTCACAAGAAATAAGTTTCAAACCGCAATTGGAATCCCATAAATGTTTATAAAGACGTGGAGAGTCCTTTCTGCAACAAACAAACATCATAGCCGCACTTCAAGGGTTGCTAGCCAACTGACGGCGACACTTATTGTGTAACATCAGGTAGTTTTCAATAGAATGGAACTTTTACTCTAACAGGATGTATCAGAAGTCCCTTACCACCCCTTGTAAAATCCGTAGTGATGTATTTTCATGGAATTTGATATGGGCAATACATAATAGGCCTAGGGCGACACTTTGTGGAGTATGAAACACTCAATATGCTGACCAAGGCAGTAATTTATTTTATTATAAAACATAAACTCTTGGTGCAGAGTCTGAAGAAGACCTTGCTAGAAGGTTGAAACGTTACGTTTAGTTTATGTTTTATAATAAAATAAATTACTGACTTGGTCAGTATATTGAGTGTTTCATATCATGGAAACAAGGCCTAATGGTGTTATTTGTGGAGTATGTCACGCGGACGGCCGCCATCTTGGTTCCGCCATTTTGAATTCAACTTTTTTATTTAAAATGATAGGTGGGTCATGTGATACATGAAAATAGGCTAGGATGTCAAATCTGAAATCAGATGTCATGTAACTTTATTTGCTGAAAAGTTATTGGCAACTGAAAGTGATACTTACCTATTTGTTGCAGGTGCTGAATCATGCCGTTGACAACTGAGGAACGCATCCAGATCGTCAAACTGTGGGGTGGGAGTAGTACCCGTACAGTGGCTGCCGATTTCAACCTGCGTCATCCAGAACGTCGCCTTGGGTCACAAATTCGAGGAGACAGGCACGGTCTTGGACAGACCGAGTAGTGGACGACCGCGGACAGTCACGGATGAAGCACAAGCTACGGCAGTGTTGGTCTCCTTCTCGACGTCACCGCAGCGAAGCACACGTCGTATAGCAATGCAATGTGCTATGAGTCACGGTTCAGTGTACCTGGTGCTACAGAGGCACAAGTGGCATCCGTATAAGGTGCAAATGCAGCAACACCTCTCCCAGGACGATCCAGATCGCCGCGTGCAGTTTTGCGAGTGGGCTATCGAGCAATTACGGCTAAATCCAAACGTCGCTATGCAGATAATCCATTCCGATGAAGCGAACTTCTACGTAAATGGGGAGGTGAATAGGCAAAACATGCGCTATTGGTCGCCTGTCAACCTCGCATGGGTAGATCCCTCCAAAATGACCGGTGCAGGGAAGATTATGGTGTGGACAGGCATGTGGGGAACACGGAATTGGTCCTTTTTCATTCAAGGATATTTAAATGCGGAACGATATCTGGGGATGCTACATGAACAGATACTGCCAGCTCTGATGTCGGAAGATATTACTTTTCCCAGGTTTTTTCAACAAGATGGTGCGCCTCCCCATTATGGCGTCCCGGTGCGTCAGTACCTGGATGAACAATTTCCTGGGGCATGGATTGGTCGACGTGGGCCTGTTGAATGCCCTGCCCTATCACCAGACCTAACGCTAATGGACTTCTACCTTTGGGGCCACGTTAAGGCTATTGTGCATGGTGTGAAAATTCGTGATCTTCGTCATCTGGAACAACGTATCATGGCTGCCTTTGAGCAAATTTCACCAGATACCTTGCTCGGTGTCCAGACATTTGGAGAAGCGTCTGCACACATGCATTGCCCAACACGGACAACATGTCGAGCACATTCTGTACCAGGTAAACATCACTTTCAGTTGCCAATAACTTTCCACCAAATAAAGTTACATGAAATCTGATTTCAGATTTGACATCCTTATGAAATTCTAGCCTATGTATCACATGACCCACCTATCATTTTAAATAAAAAAGTTGAATTCAAAATGGGGGAACCAAGATGGCGACCGTCCGCGTGACATACTCCACAAGGTGTCCCCCTAGGCCTATTATGTATCGCCCATATCAAATTCCATGAAAATACATCACTGCGGATTTTACAAGTGGTTCTAGGGACTTCTGATGCACCCTGTAGAATTATAAGGGTACCAAACCTACTTTCGCAATTTCAATTTTGGGATTTTTTGCCAGATTTTGCAGTCACTTGGATCACTGTGCGATGGTGGGTGGCCACCGGTTCCATACACTGGCCAACATCTCTGGAAAAGTTATTATGCTGCCCTCAATTAGGCTCGAACCACAGTGCGGGACACTAAGGAGTTATTAATTTGATATTCATATTTCCTGGAATAGTTTAAGAATATAGATTAACAGCTAAGAGTAATGCAAGAGGTGATAAAGATTGTCTCTTTACATTAAGACTTGAGTGAATACATGTAATGCTCAATAAATTTGTAATTTTCAGAAATATAGTTTGTTGATATTAAAATTGAGGAGTTGGGGAGGTTGTTTTCTCCTTTGATATTGTTGAGTTAAAGTATTGGGTCACTAGCAATACACTTCACGCTTCACCCTGTTACGTTCCCCGGTTTAGTCTCAATGGATCTACTTACTTTTAATCCTCCACGGCGAGCATGAGACTTATCAGCCTACTTTGAAGCCCTCAGGTTGTGGGAAATCAGATAAGAATATGTTTACGTAAACCTTACTAACTCTCGCACACAAAAAATATATTTAGATGCCAGTTAATGTTAATACATTACACTTGCACTCGCAATTATTACAAACAAAATTGTGTTAAGATTATAATTGTTCTTGATACACAAATTAACACATTCACATTTCCATTATTCATTCAGTCATTCATTCATTCCTTTGTTTCGAACCTAACAGCTTTTATGCCGTTTTATGTCCATAACCATACACATATAAAATGTACACAATTGTTTCACATTAAAAGTATCAGTCCTTCCCCCTATTTTACAGATATTACATTTTTTTTTAAAAAAAAAGAACACCACTTTGCCTTTTAAAATTGTATGTTACACTTCCTTAAAAATGATAACAAACTATAACCAATCCGCACATCTGGATTAACAACTAAAGTTAACAAATTTGTTGGAAAGTGAACCTTTAGATTATTTAGTTTTATACACGATATTTCTCTCTCTATTATATTTTGAGCATTCCAATATCATATGTTGTGCATCTGCACTTTCTTAGCCACATTCACATTTCTTATTGTTCGTCATTCCAATTTTGGATAAATGCTGCCTAGTACACAAATGGCCCGTTCTCAGTCTATTAATTAATACAATTACATTTCTTGTAGCACTTACATGATGGGTTTTGTGTTTTGAATTCAGCAAATGGTCTGTATGATTCTCCAACTGTTGTAAGTTCATTTCGACACCAATCAAACCATTCATTAAGAACTTTCTTCTTTACTCTAGGGAGAAGATCTGTATAGTATAATGATAAGTTCGTAATATTTGGAAGACGCACTGCTTTCTTTGCACATTCATCTACATGAGAATTGCCTGTAATATTGCTATGAGCTTTAACCCAAGAAAACTCAATGGTTTTTCCAGATTTTTGTAATGTTTGAAAATACAATTTATAATATAAGGGGATAATTTGTAAAGACTCTTATAAGAAGATTTAAGAGTCTGTAATACACTTTACGAGTCAGTAAGTATTAAGAACTTTCATAAATTTATTTTTGGACATATATTAAAGCTTGGTAAATCGCGTAAGATTCTGCTGTAAATATTGAACAGTGTTGTGGAAGCCGAAATAATAGGCCTCTTTTATGTTGTGGATCGTACACTGCACATCCAACCCCTGACTCACTTTTAGATCCATCTGTGTATATGAAATAAAAACTTGGGCATTGAATAAAATATTCCGATATGTGCGAATAACGAGGGAAATTAATATTATCCAGAGACTGTTGAGGATAATCTAATGAAAAAACTGGCCGTGAACGCATCTGTAGAACATCCTGGTATTCTTGACAAAACGAATTATACAATTCTATCCACATAGCAGCTTTTCTATTTGTTATTTTTCCTGTTTCATGTAAGTGTATCATATTTGTTAGTACATTGTTGAAAGGGTGCTCACAATATGATTTCACTTTGAAGAGCATATTTGCTGCTAACATCTTCTTTCTACATGAAATGGAACATTCACCCGCTTCCATGTATACTACTACGTTTGGAGTGCTGTTCATAACGTCTAAACATCTTCTCAAGAATTTCCTTTGTATGACATCAATGGAATTCAATTTTACTTCTGTCAAGTTACACATTGTCAATAGAGAATAATCTATCATAGGCCGAAACTAATTCTTGTAAAATAAAAGCATAACTCGAGGATGACATCTCCACTGAGTATTTGCTATTGCCTTGAACAAATTAAACACTTTTTCTGATTTGACTTGTATTGCTTTAATTTGGTCCTTCCAAGTTAGTTTTTCATCCAAGATGACACCTAAATATTTTACTCTGGATGTAATGGGAATTCTTGTTTTTCGAGACATTGAGTGATCTATTGGAGGTGCTCCCTTTTTGCTAAAAAATGTAATATTAGATTTTTCCATTGAAATCGACAGTTTTTTACTTCCAAGCCACTTTTGCACTTCCAATATTTGTTCCTCTAAAAGAGGAAAATCCGTATGAATTTGTGTCGTGGACATATAGATACAGATATCATCTGCATATTGAAGATATTTGACTGTAGGAATCAATTTCCTTTTCATCCCAGTCATATATATGTTGAATAACAAAGGACTTAAAGGACTTCCTTGAGGTAACCCTTTGCAGACTGAATACGGTCCTCTACTTTCACTGAAAAAGTGGAAATATACAGATCTTTTACTCAGTAACTTCCATAATATAAAAACATAGTTGTGAGGTATTTTAAGCTGTTGTATTGTTTGGATTAGGATATTAATATCTACATTATCATAAGCTGCGCTTACATCTAAGAATGCAGCTAATACAATTCTGTTTCTTTTCAGTGAGTCGAAAATATACGAGGAAAGAGTGATTAATCCGTCTTGGCATCCTAATCCCTTTCTAAATCCTATTTGTTCGAACTGAAATATGTTTTGGCTTTCTAAAAACCATTCTATTATTTTTTGTATCAGTTTTTCAAATATCTTTCCTATAACTGACGTCAAAGCTATAGGTCTATATGATTTACCTACTTGGGGGTCCTTGCCTGTTTTTAAAATTGGAATAATCAACTGTTTGGACCAATCTTCTGGTACTTTTCCATTATTTAAGAATTTATTAGAAATTGTGTACATCGCCGTTAACGCTACATCTGGAAGATGATTAATCATCGAATAAGTAATTCCATCCATCCCTGGAGCAGTTTCTTTACTGTTGCCGATAATTTCATAAATTTCCTCTTTTGAAATTGGAGTTGCAAAACCTTTCGCCGAACGTAGATTTGATGTGTAACTACATAATTCATTTGGTGTTTCAATTACTCCGTCTGGCACTGTAGGTATGAGTTTCTGAATAAATTCAGTCTTCCAATGTGATTTCAAAGGGACTACATTTGTTGTACGAGGATTTTTGAGCGACCTAAACTTTTTCCACACATATCCTAATTTCATGCTTGGGTGTAAAGTTTCACAAAATAATTTCCATGATTTTCTTTTTGCTTTTATGCATAATCTCTTTGATTTGGCCGTAGAGCGTCTGAATACTATCTAGTTCTCCGGATTTGGTTGACGTGAGTATATTCTTGCTAATTTGACTCTATGTAGTTTTGCTACAGCACACTCTTCTGTCCACCAGTATATCTTTGGGAAGTGTTGCTGACTACTTTTTATCACCCTTTGACAACTCAAGTCCATCGCAGCCGAAATGATTTTTACAAACTCCTCATATGTAATATTATCAGGTTTTAATCCATCATCCTTTGAGAAATAAATATTTAAAAGTTTAGTATAATTAGACCAATTAGCTTTGAATACTTTCCATTTACGAATAGTTAATATTCTTTCGTAATAAGCCATATAAAAATAACATGGATAATGATCGCTTGTTCTCAAGTCCATATCGGCCTCCCATGTAAAGTCTGCACAATACTTTTCTGAAATTAATGTTAAATCTATAGATGACGGATTACTTCAATTTCTAGGCATATGAATAGGTGAACCATCATTTATTATAGTTAACTGCTCCGCCTCCATCCATTCAACAACATTTTGACCCAACTTATCTGCTGCCTGTCGACCCCACAATGGGTGGTGGCAATTGAAATCTCCAGTTATGATTAAAGGAGTCTTGAATGAACTAATCATAGACCTTAAATGCTTCTCTGAAAATTTTTGCGATGTATAGGAAGATGGTATATAGATCAAGATAACGGTATATATTTTATTCAAAATTTGCACTTGTATTCCCACTACTTCCACCCGGTATTCTCGAAGAATTACTAAATTGGGATTAAATGATATGGGTTGGAATGCCAGACTTTCATGAACAAATATACCCACTCCTTTTCCGCCTTTTTGATTAAGTACTGCGTGATAATTTTTTATTTCAATTGAAACTCTTCCATCCCCCCATACTTCACGCACACAAATAATGAGAAGATGATACTCTTGTATCAGTTCATGAGTTCAAGTTTTCTTGAAGGAAACGAGCATAAATTCCATTGCACAAACAAAAACATATTTTGCATGTGATAATTTACTGATTATTATATTTAATGTTGAGCATCTTCATATGATTCAAGCTCTTCAATTAGTTTCAATAACTGTGAAGTAATATTTCCACTAGAATATTTTTAATTTTCTGAAGATTATCATCCACAGTTATGTTCGACGTTAGTTTCGCCATAACGTGTAATAAACTAATCATTATTTGCTTTTGAGAGTCATGTTGTGGGATGCTAGTCCGTAATTTTCGTTTTTCCGTTGTTGGCACTGACGTTGGACTGCTTTTGAAATTTACTAAAATATAATCTGGTCTTTCTTGTTCGTTTTGGGTTTTAGGTTTGTCACACGACTTTAGATTTTGCATATCTTTATTTATCATAACCTCTTTACTTTTAAATATCTTCCCAAGTCTTCGATCAGCATAATTATTGTTCATGTTGTAAAGTTGAGGTTGAAAAGATTTCCAAGAATATAAGTTTCTTGATGTCCTTGATTCCTCATATCTTAATGTGGCCAGCACCTCATATCTGTTACCTGTTGTAATTGCTGAATTTGGAGCTTGTACAAAGGAAGACTGTGCTTTAGTTGTTTTTAACACTGGGAAATCTTGTAGTATGTTTGCGTAAGAATAATCGCCTCTTTCGGTAATAAATGAACTACGAGAACTAACTTTTCTCTTTGCTTCTTGATATGAAAAGCCCTCATATGCTACCACCTTCCGAATTTCTCTTTCCTCTTCCCACTTACTACACGACCTCTCAGTTGCAAGATGATTTCCTGAGCAATTTATGCATTTAGGTATCGCTTTGGACTTACAAACATCCTTTGTATGAGAGAAACGGAAACAGTTCCTGCACAGCATCACAGATTTTATTTTAGGTTGACCTGAAATATGTTACTGAGTAGCTTTACATGCGAGGGCAACCTTTGTGATTGAAACGTTACGCTGATCAATTTGGTCGGTTTGAACACAAATTCCCCATTTTCTTGATAAATCTTCTTCTTCATTCTTTCCATTTTGATTATTGGAATATTTCTCTCAGCCTCTGCTTCATCTTGTACTTCTTCTAAATTTATATGTAACGGTAACCCATATATTAGTCCCATTCTGTGTAAAAGACTCTTCGGGATTTTGAAATTTACCTTATACTTCTTCTGAAACTCTTTGTTCAAGTAAAAGTCATTTGCATCATTAGATTTTAAAAAGTAAACCTTTGCACGATTAGGACCCGATGCCACAACATAATTCACCTTAATTCTAGCTTCTCTTAAGTGACTGCCTAACATAATAGCACTAAAGCTACCAACATTGTGTTCCACGCCTTCAACAAGAACAATGTATGGGCCATCGTGGCCAGGATAGTATAAGTCATTTTTATTCACATTATCCTTTGATTGCATTGTACGCTCTAATACGTTTGCTTTGAGCATTTTTGGAGCATTATTGGAGCATTTATAGATTCCTCCTTTCTACTAACTTTTGCTCGATTTTGTTTTGTGTTCTGACTTTTTGGTTGCTTAGCAACCGATTCAACATCCATATTTTCTCCGTCTTTATTTGAAGACGTACTTCCACTATTTCATTCATCTCCATTTGGACGTCCTCTCTGTTTTGATTAATAATTTCCTCGCTAGACATTTCCCTCACTTGACTGAAATTTGTTGAATTTCTTACAAGCAATTATATATATATATATATAGAGCACATTAGGCTTGTAAACTTGTGTGATTTGGTGGATTGAAATTGTGTTTAATTTGTGTCAATTAAGCGTGTGATCTTCGAGATATATAAAATATAAGTAAGAAGTAAAGTAAAAGGCCGTTTAAGGTCTACAAACAGAGTCCAAATGGAAGAAGACTCAAACGATTGTTATAATGCTGCATTAATGCATGAAAATGCTAGTGTTCAAGTTAGTTATGTGGATCCCGATGTTCCTCCTTCTCCGGCGCAATATATCGAAGTGGACAACATCAATAGTGAGGAGTATCAATGTAATAATTCACAAGAAGGATCAATGTCTCAAAACACAGAAAATTGTATCAAATCTCAGAACAGAAGGATCTCCTATCAGAATTTATATGAACTCGACAGCTCTGGCCCATACATTGTCTTGATAGAGGGTATAGGGAAAAATATTGGAAATCTAGCTGGGGGAAGCCTAGGAAATAAATTTAGGAAGGCAGAAATACCAGTGAAACATATTGATCAATGTGGTCGTAATAGAGTTAGAATTACGTTTAAATCTGCTCTGGAGGCAAACAAATTCGTCAAAAATACAAAATTTCAAGCTGAGCTCTCGATCAAATCTCGTATACCGCAATCTTTACTTCAACGAGAAGGACTAGTTTACGGGATAGAATATGATGTTAGCGAGCAGGATGTACTTGATGGCGTTCAATCGCCTATCCCAGTCATTGACGTCAAACGCATGAAAAAGAAGTTGTGGAAAAATGATGGAACATTTTTGCTACGAGATACAAAACTTATATGTCTGACATTTTTGGGGCGTATAATTCCCAAAAAAATAATCATAAATAGCATGATATATGAAGTTAATCCAAGGCAAAAAGCTGTTCTTCAGTGCAGACAATGTTTCAGATATGCACACACGGCAACTCAGTGCCGTTCCCAACCAAAATGCGCAACCTGCGGAGACAATAAGCATGGTTCCTCCTGTAACCTACCAGTAAAATGCTCTAATTGCCAAGGAGCTCATTCAGCTCTTGATAAAAATTGTCCAATGTGGCATAGAGAACAACAAATACAGGAGCGAATGGCGAACGTTAATCTCTCTTACCGTGAGGTTAGAGAAATTATTGAAGGCACATATATACAACCACCATCTATAGAGGAAATTCTGAATCCCATTGTATACAAAACAGATTTTCCTCCTATTCAGTTTCGTGCCCGACTAAATACTTCACCTAGAGGCTCAAAAATTCCAAATCATAATGCACAACCTACCCTTACATCTAAACCTAGCATAATTGCAAATCACAGCCCCAACATTAATAAATGGCAAAATCATTCTGTTGGATCAAATTTAACTCCAGTTGCTTTAACGTTTCATCATCCTATTCCACAATCATCAGGGAAGACGATAGAAGTACATAAAAATATCAGAGTGACACCAAAAGAAAAAAGGAAACATCCTAGGAAACCAAGGATACATACTCATTCCAACCCTTCCACAACATCAATTACAGATAATTCTTCTGCTGAATCAGAACCCAAGACCTCTTTAAATATAGCACAAAATGCTTATTCTAATTCTAGCTCCTCAAGGGTACAGCATGCTAATTCAATAGATAAAAACTTAGAACAACCATCCTCTTATCTCCCATCTGAAAATATTCAAGAGGTTTACACCTCATTATTAAAGACAATACCGCTTCTATGGTCTACTCTTGTGCAAATAAAAGAATTACAGCAACAGAAACTTCTTTTACAACATATTAATACCCTATCTACAAACCTGCTGGCCGTTTTACAGAATCTCACCTCACAATAAATCAATTATATAAAAGTTGACTAATATGACATTATTACTTCAATGGAATGTCAATAGTTTCTCTGCACGTAAACCAGATCTACTAAAACTAGTGACGGAAAGACACCCTTTAATACTATGTTTACAAGAAACTAAGGGTCGTCAGCAAGAAATATATAGAATTTCCCATTATCATTGTATAGGACCTCCATACAAAGATACGGAACGGGGAATTGGTATATATGTCCATGAAAAGGTAGCCTACCAGGAAATACAATTACATAAACATAAAAAACTATTCCAGAATTATAAAGTAGAAGCAAGAGCAATCCAAATTTACATAGCAGGATATAAAATTACGATAATCAATGTGTATATTCCTTCCAATTACAATTCTCAAAATATAAAACAAACTGATTTACAAGCTTTAACATTCAACATACCCAGTCCTTATTTAATTGTCGGGGACTTTAATGGGCATCACGATGCTTGGGGTATGCATACAGCAGATAGACTTGGCACTAGTATAGTGGATTGGATGGACGACAACTCTTTCATCGTTTTAAATGATGGATCACCAACACATATACCTCGAAATGGAAGTAATCCAACATCAATTGATCTAACTATAACATCGGACTCATTATTCCCTCAATTTCAGTGGTTCATAGAGGATGAACTCCATGATAGCGATCATTTTCCCATATATATTCGTGCCCAATTTTTACCAAGCCAACTTTTTCCCCCCGTCCAATTACCAATTCTCCGCTGGAAAACTAACAATGTAAAATGGGAATTATATAAAATATTAATAGATTCCTTTATTTTAAGAAAACATCTTACTTCCTCCCAGCCTATATCTTATTCACTGCTACTTCAATATATTACTAAAGCTTTAGATATACTAACCTCGCGTAAAAATACTCATTGTGAAACAATGTTTCCAAAGATACATTGGTGGACGACAGAATGTGAAGAGGCAAAATCAAATAGAAAAATCAGAGAAAAACAATATGCCTCATGTCCCAATCCTGAAAACCTCATATCATGGAAAAAGTCCGTAGCTCAAGCACGGAAAATATACTTACAAACCAAACGACAAGCATGGATTAACTACTGCAATTCGATAGACATGCAGGAATCATCCCGAAATATTTGGCATAAATTCAATTCTTTACGCAAACCACGTTCTCCTGAAAAAAGACCGATAGATGACAGTTGGCAACATCAATTTCTCTCCCAATTAACTCCACCATCTGTTCACCTACATTATGATAATAACGAGAATCTCCCTTCAAAATTTACAAAAGAATTTCCACCTGTAACCCGAGAGGAATTAACAACAATTCTTAAAAATGTGAAAAACACAGCACCAGGTCTTGATATTATTCCGTACCAGGCCATAACACATTTACCGAATACCGGAACAGATATTCTTGTTTCACATTACAACAATATATATCAAACCGGCATAGTTCCGTTAGAATAGAAAAATCATGTAGTTGTTCCAATTTTAAAAGCAAACAAATCTCCGGACCATGCATCCTCATACAGACCAATAGTACTAATTTCAGTTTTGGAAAAAATATTTGAGCGCACAATGAAAAATAGACTATCCTGGTTATTAGAACGTGAAAATTTTTTTCATTCCACACAATTTGGATTTCGAACTAATCTTAGTAGTCAAGATGCTATAGCCACTCTAACAGCAGCAATTCAAAATAGTAAAATTACACGTTCCTACTGTTTCAGTTTGTTTATAGATATTGAAAAAGCTTATGATTCTATAAATTTAAATAATCTTTGTCATAAATTAGAGAATCTTCATATACACCCAAAACTTTCAACAATTGTGTGGAATCTATATTCCAACAGGATTATATTCGGGTGGTTCGCCGACAAACTAAGCGATCCTCGTTCCACTTCAATCGGCATACCTCAAGGCTCACCTCTGAGCCCTCTCTTATTTAATATCTATACGAATGAGATACATGCATTACCAATTCTACCATTTCATCCCCTTCAGTATGCAGATGATTTCTGTTTCTATAACATTACAGATGATGCTACTCAAGGTATAATAGCAATGCAGAATTTAATCGCCATCATAAGAGCGTGGTTTTTCAAAGAAGGATTATCCATCAGCGAAACAAAATCAAAAATTATTTGCTTTAATAATAAACGATTGGATACTTATCCTAACAATATACCACACATTTCTAATATCCCAGTAATAGAAACACATAAATATTTAGGTATACATTTTGACAGGCGATTCACATGGAATACACACATCACGCATTTAATTAATAAAGGTCGTAAAATAATAAATATACTCCGTAGTATCACAACAATTAAATGGGGTGGCCACCCCAAAATCTTACTGCTATTTTATAGGAATTGTTTTCGATCAAACTTTGAGCATGCAGCCTTTAGTTATGGGGGTGCAAAATTAAGTCTTTTAGACAAAATAGACATACTACAGAGAAAAGCTTTGAGGACCTGCTTAGGTCTCATGCAGTCCTGTCCTAATGTCAGTGTATATATGGAAAGCAGAGAAACTAGTTTGACACATAGACGGATCCAATTAACAATAAAATTTCTGCTCAAAACCTGGGAAAATCATACGCACCCATTCAATAAATTATTTGAAATACAAAAACAATGGACAGAAAATAAAGCCATAGATCCTAAACACACATTCTTTTATTTTGTATATTGCCAATACATAGACCTGGAATCACGTGCAAAGTCTTTTACCTTCCAACATCCTTTAATTTATCAATTAGACATACCCTTATATACCCAATGCAATATCCATTTCAGGGATTTAGGAAGACATATCATGTATAAAGAGAAATGGCCAACACACCTAATCATATATACTGATGGATCCAAAGACCGCCTAGGTGTGGGTTGTGCTTATTTCATTCCAGATCAAAATATAAACAAACAATTCCGTTTACCACCTGACACTTCTATTTTCACTGCAGAAAGTTATGCAATATATAAAGCTCTCACATACGCTATCCATAATAATTACACAAAAATTCTCATCATAACAGATGCTTTAAGCGTATTAATGGCGCTGAGTTCCTCATATCCTCAGATTTGTAAACATCCTTTATTCATCATACTTATAATCCAACAAACTCAGTATGCTAATGGAAGAAATATCAACGTCCAGTTTAGTTACGTAAAGGCTCACCAAGTAAACACGGGAAATGAACGTGTGGACACATATGCCAAAGCCGCTCGATCATCGGAAACTACCTCACTTGCGAGACTTCCATACACGGACCTTCTTCCAAGAGTTAAATATAAACTTCAAGATAAATGGAAACAGTGGTGTATAGAACAATTTCAATCCACGGGCAACACATATAAATGGTTTGCAGAACATTCACAAAACAAACCTTTTTACTACCCATATCATTTTCCAAGATCAGTTATTACTTTTATAATACGTCTACGTACAGGTCATGTTCGCACTAATGATCATTTATCACGACTACATATTACAACAAAACAAGCCTGCGCATGTGGAGAAGATAATCAAGATGCTACACATCTCTTTTTACAATGTCCCAATTTCGACAGAGAACGAGATAAATTATATAGTGGTTTACGTCGAAATAGAATTCCATTCCCTACATCTCTTACTGCCCTGCTTACGGACCCTACTCCTCCCACCATATGGCTTCTTTATGGATATGCAAGAAGATGTAATTTGACGATCTAACAAACAGTATAAATAAATATCAATAGATTTGTTTTTTCATTCTTGTGAAATATAAGTGAATAGCGAACTAAATATTAAAAAAAAAAAAAAAAAAAAACTCAGGAAGATGACTAAAATCGACTACCAGTTGATAGGGTCAGAAAAAGAAGAAGAAGAAGAAGAAAGTTCTTACAAGCAAGATACTTTATCTGGATGGCCCAGAGCCTTCCATGCTAACTAGATTTTAACACTGATCTATCTTCTAGATCACAAGATTATTTAATATTAACTTACGTTTCAGTAAATGTACTGTCTTGTAATGACAGAGAACACTTTTACAATAAAAACGATGATTAAATCCACAATTTAAGCTTGAATTTGTCTGTAACTATATATTACGCAACTAGCTAATATTTTACCACAGACTATTCTTCTCACGTCCATTATCCAGCAACATTCATCATATCTCTCACCTCACAACCCACAATCAAATGTTTTAAGGTTAGTCCATAACCATAACAGACTACCCAATTGAACAAAACAAATTACGTCATAATAGACAATTAACATATTAAACATATCAAACACTTAAAATGATACAATAAGTGGGTGCATATCATGGCATCCTCCCACAAACAAAAAGAAAATTAACAAAATAAAAATAGAATAAATTTTATTTTTAGTTCTTATTTATAGTCATTCTTCCACCTTCGCAGCAATTCTTCCCTTCTAGAATCAGAACAGCTAATCTTCTTTAGATTATCATAGTTCTCTCGTCCAACCACTTCCTTAGTCCAGGGATCCATCAGAGTTGCAACGTTGTTTTTCGTTTCAGATCCTAGAAACGGTCCCACAAAATACTCGAAAAATTTAGCTATAACATTATTTTTTGGCTGAGCTGAGTTTACGGTTCCGCTTGAGAACGAGTTCACCAGAATGCAGGGAATAAGCGTTGCCCTTATTTTTGAACATATGCTTATCCTTTTTCCTCCTACTACTCTCCTGGGCTCTAAACAGTTTGGTTTTCCAAGCAATTGATTAATTTTGCTCGTTAAGGGGCCACTCTAGTTGCTTTAACGAATTAGCTGGAACTGGTTTGTTGTAAAATAATTCTACAGCCGTGTATCCTGTTTCCTCTGATACCGAAAAGTTCATCATCCAACACACTTTATTTACGTATTTGTGCCAGTCTCCGTACCTTTTGCTGCAGAATGTTCTAAGTAATATAACAATTTCTTGATTGTATCGCTCTACCAAGTTACTGGCAGGGTGGTAAGGAGATGTAAGTAATGGCGATATGGAATGGCCTTCTAAAAACTTCTTCCATCTATTCGAAGTGAACTGATTTCCTCGATCTGTCACGATGTAGTTTGGTTTCATAAAATGTGTTAGATATCCATCTCCAATTTATTGATAATTTCTCCTGTGCTGGCAGTCCGCAGTGGTTAGGCAATCAGGAACCTACTGCCGACATCTACCATGGTGAGCAGATAAAGATATCGACTGGATCTAGGTAACCTTCCGATCAGGTCCACGGACAGAACTTTGTGCGGAACCCTTTGAGTGGTTGGTAATGGGAGTGGATCATGCTTCCTTATGGCCCGAGGTTGAGGGAAGAAGAGAAAGCTGCGCGGGGACTTCTCGTCCCAAGGTTTTTTCCTTGTGGTCGATCTATAGTTTCTCCTTCACAATACCCAATCTGTAGGGCTTATTCTTCGAACAAACTAGACATTCCCTTACATATTCAGATACGTTTCTTTTCATATTTCCCCAGAAGTATCTGGACTTTATTTTATTATAGGTTTTAGTGAATCCAAAATGTCCAGTTTCGTAGTGCTCCGTATGCAAAACTTCTTGAATAAGAGATTCTGGGACTACAATTTGATGAAATTGCTGGGAGTTTTTGTTCCTTCGGAACAATAAATCCTGATGCTCCAGATATTTTTCCTTATCCTTAGTACTTTCTCTTAGATTCTTCCATACTTTTTGACAAAATGAGTCATTATTCTGCCTTTCTCTCCACTTGTCCAATTCAACTTCATTCAAGTTATTAGGCATTATATGCCAGACATTAAACACTAGGGTTAATTCATTAGGGAGCTTCTCCTCAGTAACGTTAGGAGGATAACGGCTTAGAATATCAGCGAGTTGATTTTTGTTTGCCTTGGATGTAAAGGATTCAATAATCGAACTGCTGTAGTTTTAACGCCCACCTAGTAAGTCTGGCATTCCCATTTCTGATGTTTTCCAGCCACACAAGATTCTTATGGTCTGTATAAATGAGGAACTTTATGCCATATAAATACACCTTGAAGTGTTCAATACCAAACATAACAGCAAGAAACTTAATTTCTTGAACAGTATAATTCTTTTTCGAAGTTTTTAATTTTCTACTGGCGTACTGCACGATAGCAATTTCTTCTAATTTGGCAGCTTCAGACAGAACTCCTTGGAAGAGTATGGCTCCCAGCCCTATAAGAGAAACATCACACGTAATGCAGAAAGGTTTTGAGAAATCTGGCTGGGCCAAAGCAGGAATTTGAATCAGCTCCCTTTTCAACTTTCGGAAGCTTAACTCATGCTCATTGTTCCATTCGCAATTTTTGTTTTTACTCAGTAGTTCCTCTAACTTAGCAGTCTTTTGAGCAAGATCTCGCACAAATCTCCGCCTCCAATTTACGAGACCCAAAATTGTTGTAAATGCTTTTTGTTCTTTGTCCATGGAAACTTCGTAATGGCTTCATCCTTCCGCGGATCTATTCGTATATATTGTCCAGAAACAAGATGTCCTAAATATTTAATTTCTACCTTTACCAAGGGACATTTCTTCACTTTTACAGTAAAGCCTTCCTCTTGCAACTTCCGCAAAACAAAATCAACATGTTCAAAATGGGATTGAATAGAATCATCAAAGATTAGGATGTCATCAATATATTCAGTGAGAAAGTCTTCTGTATCTGGACCAAGTAAATTTAGCATTGCATGCATGAAAACAGCAACTGCATTGGCAAAACCAAAAGGCATACGGGAAAAACACCACGACCTACCATTGTAGTTGAAACCAGTGTAGATTTGATGCTCGGTCTGAATGGTAATCTGTAAATATCCTGACGCTAAATCTAAACAAGTGAAATTTTTTTTCCTCTAAATTTTTGTAACGCTTCTTGCAACAGAGGCACTGTGCTCCTGGGGGAATTGATAAGTCTATTTAACTTCCGAAAATCAATGCAGGGCCTGACCGACCCATCTGGCTTGTCTACAACCAACATAGGATTGAAATAAGGTGAGTTACACGGACGTATCACTCCCCAGGCTTTCCATGTGGTCAATTCCTCTTCTAACGTAGACCCTCTTCGCCATAGGATGCGTAAGGATGCGTATAGACTGGTTCACCAGATCCTAACACAATTTGACATTCGTTATGTTTTGCAAGTCCAGGCCTATTCGAGAAAATATGACGATAACTTAAAAGTAATTCGAACAACCTTTCCTTTTCTTCTTGTCTTAAGATTTCGGGTTCATAGGCCTTCATTCTTAAAGCCTCCTCAGAAGCTACGCAATTATCGTCCACTATATTTTTCTCACAATCTATACTATTGACCACTTTAAGTCCTTTCTCCGTTAAACCAGATTCTGAAGTGCTCTTTGCAATGAGCCCCTCTTGAACAACTTGTCCATTTACAGTAAGATATAATTTATCAGATCCCGCATCTAAATTAGCTCTATATTTTTTGAAAAATGTGTATCCAAAAAATTAACTCAGCCTCTAAATTCCTAATGACATAGACTAAATCTTCAAAGGTAACTCGAGCTATTTGAAAGTGAATCCTTCGACAACCCACAACTCTGGATCTCTCAATTCCTGCAAAGTCTCTCAACTTAATTCCTGGACACTTTTGGAGTCTCAAACCTGGGAGCTTTTATCTTAATTTTAGCCACATTCGATAACTCATAACGGTACACTCACTGCCGGTGTCTAAAGTACAGTTAATTTTAATCCCCAAAACGTCAGCCATAATTTCAGGTTCCTTATTAGAATAATCAAATTCTTCCAAAGCTGTCAATCGAACAAAGTTCCAGTCACTAGGAGCAGAATCAATTTCTAAAAACAAAACCTCTAAAATTTCTTCTGTAAATAACCTATTCTCGCTCCCATAAACTCCACTATCTTCATGGGTTACCGTTGTGAATGAGAGAGCTTCATTCACAACGGACGAGGGTTTAAACTCATTTTGCTACTTGAAGGAACGTCCCATGGGGATGAAGGAACGTCCCATGGGGATGCTCTCGCATTAAGCTCACTAGGCGTTGCTTCTGGAACAACATCAGTCTGAATTCCAAATTCCTTGGTAACAGTATTACTTCTGTCAACAGTCCATCCTCTTTGATAAAACGGGTTCTTTCTTCGATTCCAAAATGTTCTCCCTCCTCTCTGAGCGTTCCTGTACTGTAGTGTCCTATTAAAGTGGTCTTCAGTAGTACTATCATTAGGTTCAGGCATTTCCTGAGAGTGGGACTGGTCTCTCGAATACTTCAATTGCCGGACCCTAGCTTGTTGTTGTCTCCTGTTCTCTAATCTGGGATTGTCTGCTCTCCAGCCCTCCAGTTGCTCCGAGGCTTCATATCTCCCCAAGAAACTAGTGAGTTGGTCGAAGTTTTGTGGATCACGTGTAAGTACCAACTGACGCACTCGCTGTGATAGTTGACTAATAATCAAATTTAGCGCCTCGGTTTGGTCAACGTTATCAACAAGATTACAATACAAGCCATATGTACTATCCCAGCAATATTTTTCAAGTGAGAGGCCACAGCTCCTCGAATACCGTTTGTTTCTCAGCGTCTGCATTTCCCTTTGCTTGGCATCAGCAGAGGCATATTGTTTTCTAAAGGCAGCACAAAAATGTTCAAAAGTCTTCCACTTCTCATTTGCAACAAACCACGCCTTAGCCTTTCCTACCATAAGAGAGGGCAATAACTTCAATCTAAAAATCATAGGGACATTCATTAGATCCAGGTATGTTATTAGCTCTTTTAAACACCTCTCAGCAGAGACAGTATTAATCTCTCCAGTAAACTTTGAAAGAGCGTTAACATCAGACGTGCGAAAAGATTTGTAGGAACTATTCTTATAGGCATTGTCACGAGATATCTCATCCTGTCTCCATCTAAAAGACTTTCCATTATTATGTCTCTTCCTGGGCTTTGTAATTTCCTAGTTTCAGTTTCCTCAGAACTAGAGGAAACTGTAGAGCAAGAACTTGACGAGTAACGATTCATTTTTCTCATTTTCCCCTTGGAATCACCTCTCGTTGTTGAAATACGTTCCCGGTTGAAATACAGCTTCACCATTTTGAGAAGGTTCTAGAACCCGACAGCCTGCCATTAACATTTGTAGTTGATCGACCTGCCTATCTACAAATGCGACTTTCTCCGTAACTTCTTCAAGTTTCTTTTCTTGCCTTCTCTGATTTAGCTCTAAATTATCAAGTAATTCTGAGGAACCCTGCGTTACTTCTGGCCTTGGAATTATTTCAACACTCTCTATTCGTCCCCTCAATTTCTCAATTTCATTTTCAATTTCCTTTTCTTTAGCTTCTCTAGATGTTTTCTCCTGTGTCAAGTCTAAGTTCCACTTTTCATAATCCTCCTTTTGTTTTTCTTCCAGCTTTAGTGTTAATTCAGATACTTGCTGCCTCTCACACGCAATTTCCTTCCTCGGAGTCTCCTTAATTTCTCTACATTCCTTTCGACCCTCTTCTATTCTAAATAATAATTCCTCCTTATCTTGGCTGAGCAGCTTCATCAATTCTCCTCTTTCTTAATTCCTTTTTCTTTCTTGTTCATTTCTTATCCTTTCCTGTTCCTCTTTATCTTCTCTTCTCATTCTTTCTTGTTCCTCTTTATCTTCTCTTCTGATTCTTTCCTATTCCTCTTTATCTTTATTTCTTTTTCTTTCTTGTTCATTTCTTATCCTTTCCTGTTCCTCTTTATCTTCTCTTCTGATTCTTTCTTGTTTATTTCTTATCCTTTCCTGTTCCTCTTTACCTTCTCTTCTGATTCTTTCTTGTTCATTTCTAAACCTTTCCTGTTCCTCTTTATCTTCTCTTCTTATTCTTTCTTGTTCATTTCTTATCCTTTCCTGTTCCTCTTTATCTTCTTTTCTTCCCATTTCCACTTTCTCCATCAGGGTTTGAAACAACTGTTCCAAACAAGGACTTCCTTTGTTACCCTTCTCTTTACAAATAAGACATTTCAATTCTTCCTCCTTATGCTGCGATATTAGCAAAGGATAACCAGCACAACGTAAGTGGAAGCTTCTTTTACAATCGTTGCACTCGACCTCTACATCATCAGCTTTCCCTTTATCGGAACAGCAACTTAAAGTATCCATTTTTAACTTACTACGATCACTTCTTAAATTACGCTTCTGCATATCCTACTCAAACACATTTATCGAGTCCCGCGTTGCGGCGCCAAAAAATTTATACCTGTCACGTTCCCCGGTTTAGTCTCAATGCATCTACTTACTTTTAATCCTCCAGGCGAGCATGAGACTTATCAGCCTACTTTTAAGCCCTCAGGTTGTGGGAAATCAGATAAGGATATGTTTACGTAAACCTTACTAACTCTCGCACACAAAAAATATATTTAGATGCCAGTTAATGTTAATATATTACACTTGCACTCGCAATTAAACTAATTATTACAAACAAAATTGTATTAAGATCATAATTGTTCTTGATACACAAATTAACACATTCACATTTCCAAAATCACTTCCATTATCCAGCAACATTCATTATATCTCTCACCTCACAACCCACAATCAAATGTTTTAAGGTTAGTCCATAACCATAACAGACTACCCAATTGAACAAAACAAATTACGTCATAATAGACAATTAACATATTAAACATATCAAACACTTAAAATGATACAATAAGAGGGTGCGTATCAACTCGCTCGATCAAGACTCTTTTCGCGATCTCTCGTAACCCGGGGACTGCTGTCGTTTTATATTATGCAGCATTTTTTCCGGCCCGTCAAACAATTTTCAAATATCGGTAAAGGTAAGATTATCGTCATCGGTATCGGCTCAGCCCTATGTTTAAGTTTGAAGTTACTGCGTTCTCGCAGCGATTTGTACTAGTTTCACTTGTAATTATCAATTCCTTTTAACATTTAATACAAATTACTGTGACGGAAGTGAATATTATAATTTGAGGCTGACGTTCATTTCCAGAGGGGCAAGGCTTCCTTTCCCTCTGCGAACGTCCATAGCTGAGTTCGTAATATTTGTTTATAATGACATTACAAAACAAAGATATTCAAATCATGAATAAGCTTATGTTTGAAAATCTAATGGAAATATCACTTACAAATCTCATTATTATTTATGGAGGGATTGGATATTCTTAAATATTATTGGATTCATGAAGATGATGTTCATCAAAGTTTCATCTTGACACTATTGATAATTTTGAACCCTTTTTACTGATTCCTTCCCCTTCAACCTCCAGGTGGCAATTCACAATCCAATGGAAATTCCAAGGACGAGAGAGAAATCTTCATGGATCCCGGCAAGTTCTTTCGCCGTGGTGATGGTGACCCCTCGCGTTATAAGAACCAGCAGCGAGTTGGTCGATGTGTCTCCCGAGAAACGAGGATGCTTCTTCGAGAACGAGAGGAAACTCAGATTGTTCAGAGTGTACTCGCAGCACAACTGCCAGATAGAATGCCTATCGAACGCTACCTTTAAGCTATGCAACTGTTCACACGCATCGCTACCGAGTACGTTGGCATGACCTATACTATAGACAAAACACACACACACACACACACACACACACACACACACACACACACACACACACACACACACACACACATATATATATATATATATATATATATATATATATATATATATATAGGATGTCATTAATGGCGCCCACGGACCACAGATTCGTATAGAGGACATCAAATCAAACAACTTTTCTCAGTAACATTTTTCTCGTTGGTGTGTCATTTCGGCGCTACAGTCGTTAAAAAACGCCCGTTTTCCCGCCTGAATGCTGATAACCCAACCCAACATTTGATCGCATCTGAAACGTCATTTCCTGCGGTGAAACAGTGTACGGTAGTGTTGCAAGGAACACACAAATTTTGTGAAAAACGACAGGCTAGCAACTGCATTATGAGCTGTAAAACGAAGATAGGAACACGTCCAGTAGACCGAACATCTAGGGTAACACGGCCTACCTGCCAGAAGACCAGCAGTCATACTAGGGGAAGGTGGAGGTGAACGAAAGATACGAAAAATGGTAGAAAAACAACGTATTCAAAATTAAGTGGCATTATCGGATTTTGTCCCTTAGCCTACATGTCAAATACCAGGTGGTTATAATTAAAGTGACGGTGTTCAGAGTGGTACAGCACGGGCTGTAATGAGAGTAGCAGTCTGAAACTTCGTAGATATGATAATGAAGCAATGCGCTCGCGAATTATGCAAAAAAAAAAAAAAAAAAAAAAAAAGTTCCAATTCTCGCCACCAGGGTAAAAAATGGCGCTGTAAGCAGTCAAAACGTGGAATTTTCCGTAACTCTGACGTCAAAGTCGGTGACATTGCCTAACCATTGTGTGAGCTCACTGGTTGTTGTTGGTGACGCTTGTTGCTTTTTTTTTCCTTTAGTGATGTGAATGTTCGCCGAACATTAAAAGTTTGATTTTTCCCGTGTAAAAAGCAATGGCTATTGCGAAGAAAGACCGTGCACTGCTAGTGAAGTTGTTTTACCAGAATGGGAGCAATAGTAACGCTGCACTGCGGAAATATCGCCAACAGAAAGGGCTGAGAAGAGGGCCCATGTCAATTAATGGGCTGAAGAAGATGATGAAGAAATTCGAGGAAACAGGTGAATTGGGTGTTGCACCAGGGAGAGGAAGGCGGCCCATCCCCGTGGAAGTTGTGGACGAAGTTGCTGTAGCTGTAGCTGACCGTGCAGCACATGCCTCAACTTCTGCAACCAGTGCTAGAGCTGTGGCACGTGAATTGTCACTCCCCTGGTCAACAGTTCGCAAGGTATTGCGGTGCATTTTACACTGGTATCCCTACAAGATTCAAATTGTGCACCAATTGAAACCCCAAGATATTCCACAACGCCGTGAGTTTGCCCATCGGTTTTTGGCACGCATGGAGTGGATGACATGTGGCCGGGGAATATTCTGTGGACTGACGAGGCGCATTTTACTCTGGTCGGTACAGTGAATACTCAGAACTGTCGCATATGGGGTTCCACTCGTCCACATGTCGTGCAGGAACAACCATTGCACTCAGTTTACGTGACTGCATGGTGTGGGTTCACTAACTCCTTCATTCTTGGTCCGTTTTTCTTTGAGGAGATGACACCTCGAGGGCCTGTTAGGTGTACAGTGACATCTGCACGTTATAGGGACCTCCTTGTGCAACACGTGATTCCAGCTTTGCAAGAACGGAACTGTGAACACACCACCATTTTCATGCAAGATGGGGCAACACCACATGTCGCTCGCCACGTGAAAGATTTGCTGCGAGAAACCTTCACTAATGACCGCATCATCTCTAGGCAGTTTCCAGATGATTGGCCTTCCAGATCCCCCGACCTTAATCCATGTGACTTCTGGCTGTGGGGATATTTAAAAGATCGTGTCTATCAGGGACATGTCCGGTCTCTGCCTGATCTGAAGGCTAGCATACAACGACATGTCGCTCAGATTTCACCAGATATGCTGCGAGCAACCGTCGACCATGCCGTGTTACGAATGCAGCATGTTGCTGAATTGGGAGGCCATATTGAACAGTTCTTGTAACCATTGTTCCTAATAAACATGCCAGAGCCATTGTTCTCATGTGTTTGATCTTTCCTGCCTTTTTCCTGTAACTATACCACGTTTTGACTGCTTACAGCGCCATTTTTTACCCTGGTGGCGAGAATTGGAACTATTTTTTTTTTTTGCATAATTCGCGAGCGCATTGCTTCATTAGCATATCTACGAAGTTTCAGACTGCTACTCTCATTACAGCCCGTGCTGTACCACTCTGAACACCGTCACTTTAATTATAACCACCTTGTATAATCAACAATAAATTTTATTGACTTACAGTTTACACCTGATTGTTTACGCCTAGCTTAGATATTTGCAATTCTCGTTGCAAGGTTGATATCTACAGGTTTGTATATCCATTTGTCCTGATACATGCATTGTGGTATTGTGTTGCTGATAACGGAAGTATCCGAGGTTCACATTGTTACATTATGTGCACTTACACGTACAGCAACAGTAACAACCTGACGATGAATCAATCAGGGCCTCCCCGATGGCGCAGTGGTAGCGGCATTGCCTTGTAATCGAGGGGTCCCGGGTTCGATACCCGGTGGAGGCACAAGTGGTTCGGATCCCACTTTAAACTGTAGGTCCTGTCCCGATTAGCCTTACTGTGCATAAAGTGGACTTACACACCAATTCATGAATTCATGATGATGAATCAGCAGCGAATTAACTGCCATGTTCACAGTTGCCAACCATTACATGTGCAACCGGTGCTTAGATGAACACAGTCGTCGGAGAGCTTGTTTTAATACAATTAATATCCCTTTATTTTCAACCATTTTTGTCCCTTGTCACATAATGCCCTGAATATACATTACATATGTGTTACTTACTTTTGGTTCATTTTTATTTTGTCAACTGTTCAGTGTGTCACAGATAGCAGTATCAGAAGGACGAAGTAGATAGACTAAACTGTAGATGTCAACTTGGCAATGAGATTTGCAAATATTTGACATGCAGGCTGAGAGACAACAGCCGATCTTACCACTTCCTTTTCAATAAGTTGTTTTTGTACCATATTTCGTATCGTTGGTTCACTTCCTGTTGGGTTACAGAACGCGTTTTCTCGCTTTGTTTTACGGTACACAATGTGGCTCATTGTAGCTATGTCATTTTTCACAGAATATCTGTTTTCCTGGCAACCCTGGCACGCATCGCTTCATGACAGGAAATGACATTTCAAATGCAATCAAATGTTGTGTTGGGTTGCCAGCATTCAGGCGGCAAAACGGGTTTTTATGAACGAACGTAGCGTCAAAACGACGCACCAACGAGAAAACTGTTACTGAGAACACGTGTTTGTTTTGATGTCCTCTATACGAATCTGTGGTCCGTGGGCGCCATTAAAATGACACCCTGTATATATATATAGGGTGTTTCTAAATTTCGTTTCCAACGCGTAGGACGTGATTCTACAAGTGAAAATAAACACAGTCGTTCATGTGACGAAATGCCGAAAGCGGCACCCATTCGGATTTATTGAAGTGGGAAAAATTGCGAAAATTATGTTTACAAGGAAATAGTGGCATAAGGGCCAACCATATGACCGCGGCGAAGGGCGTTCTACAAAGAAATGCGGCATGCTCTATTCAGAAAAGCACATGGCAGATGTGTGAAGTTGACGCGCAACGAACGAACTTTAGAAACACCCTGTAGCTATATATTCTTAAATGTAGATTATCCATCCACTTCTCATATCTACATGTTACATAAGAACTTTGCGTTTTCATACACAATATACTGGCAAAGAGTTTCTGTCTTCATTCAGTTTTTACCACCTGCTAACATTCATAACTCACAATTATATTCCAGTATTGGACGTACGATTGCTACATATGCAAACTTGTAAGTCTACAATTTGTTAAACACTTCCAATTTCAAACAAAAATTAATATGTATATACAGTAAAACCTCGTTAATCCGGACTAATGGGGGAGAAGGTGAATGGTTTAACGAAAGTCCGGATTAACTTAAATAACCTAAAACAATAGTAGAAAGTGCATTAAAACTCCATTTATAACAACAAACCAAGGTTTATTATGGTGTATTTAAAGATCATAGGCTTAAATACACTATACAGTACAGTACAATGTCTGCGGGAAACGGAATTTCATCAGTGGTTGACTGCCTTTCCTTTGGGAAATTCTCTTGTTGACTTCTAGCTACATTTGAAACCTTGCACTCTGCTTTTCTTTTTTTCTTTTGCCTGTCAAGATTAAGCGAAGTCCGGCTTATCGGGATCCGGATTAACGAGGTTTTACTGTATATGTATACGTATATTTGCTTTTTAGATATTTCAATTACGTTCCCTCACTGTGCGAATTAAGCTTTTTTCTTGGGGGGGGGGGGATGACCACTCAGTGGCGTCTATGCGTTTTCATTTTGGGTGGTAGATTTCTTTAGGGGTATGCAAATTTGTATCTGTGTTACCAGTCATTAAACTAAGCTATTGCATTGCGGTTATAAGTACATTGGTTTCAACCGAGGACATTAAATCTTGTGTTAACATTTACACGTAATTTAGAAACAGTATGTTTACATTCTAAGAAAAGCCAAAACTCATACACAAAGAAAGCTATCGAACTAGTAACACCGAAGGCTTTACCAAATATCGATTACCAAGTTCAAATTTAACGTACATCTAACCTACCGACACGTTTCTTGTGAGCACTTTAATACATGCAAAATATCAGCAATATGTCCTGAAAACGTAGGTGGAAAACTTGCAGAATGGCGTTCTTCTTTAATCCATTAGGTTGCATAGTTTTCCGGCAGGAAAATCTTTAATGACAGCACAATTAACGGACACGAATGATTTTTCGATTGTGTTTGATACAAGCTAAGAAATTGTCTATCTGCTGTCAAATCTATTTCTTTGAGGGGGATAAAAACATCCCTGCAAGGATAAAAATAATTTATTTTTTCCGGGCATAACATTTTTGTTGGGCAATCCCCACCATCCCCCCGTTAATTCGCACACAGCATACCCTTCAATATAAATTATGAATCATAATTATTCCAATATCCTTTAAACTCGCACACAAAACGCTTTTTGAAGTGTGATAAAATATTAATATAGAAACGAGCCCGTTCTCACATATTTCGACACTGCATTAGTGAGAATTAATTCACATACGATTGTTTTAACAATGTAGCTCATTTCGTAGTTTCAAAACAGCTGAACCAATTTTATTCTCCTTAAATACTTTAAATCAGCATATAAAATAAAAATATAATGAAGAATATTGTACAAGATATCATTAATAAAAATTATAAATATTGGTCCAAGAGGAAATACATTTTGTTACAAAAACGAATTTGAGGGAATTTAAATAGACGAAGAAACCAATTTTTGGCAGCCAATTTGAATACGGTGATACATATAAAATCAACTTTGATGTACTCAAACTTTGGAATAAGTAACCTTCTTGTAAATGTGCGCACTTAACTGTTTCTTATACACTGTACCAGTGGCGGTGAGGGGGGCAGTTGCTCCCCCCTTTTTGCCACTTTCCCCGCACTATGCTAAACCTTATCTACCAAGGGTTAAACAGTCCTTTCCCCCGCCCCTCCCCCTGAGTTTGGCGCCTTGCCCCTTGGCACCCCCAGTTTTGGAACCCAATCGCCGCCACTGCACTGTACGTAAAACACAATACCATTAGTAACTAAGTTAACACACTTTACAGCTTATTGTAACCATGTCTGCACATGCACACAATAAATAAAACAATTATCTAAATGCAGTTTTACTGATAGATATTTAAAACAAAAACATACTAACATAACTATATCTACATTACTTCTTTCCTAGGGTCACCGGAAATGCCTATTTGTGGTCTAGGACTCTTAATTTGCTATGATTCAGTGCAGCGTAAGTAACGGATTACGATAATTAATACGGTTAAAGGAATTACTAACATAAATGTTATTTTTTGGAGGATATCAAAGGAAGTTTATCAGTTTTGAGACTCTTGAATGAGATTTGATACTTTTCCAGGATAAGAAGGCAGCGTAGTAGTACCAACCACTGTTTGGAAGCAAGAAGTTACTTTTGAAAATTACTAACTGTAAATCAGTAATCTCAAATACTCATATTTTACAGGTACTTTCTTTAGAATTTTACATTGATGGAAAATTTCTTCAGTGAGATTTTCGCAATATCTTGAACCAAATGCTTACTTGAGAGCATGAGTGAGTTGGTTGTTAAAATTCTGAGAGAAATGTACTTGTATTGTTCGAATTGCCCCTTAATTTTCCCAAGGTATATTTATTTCAGAAAATCTAGAACATATGAGTGTATGAACCCTAGGAATCATTTTTAACATGCCACAGCTTATTTCCCTATACTAAATTGTAATAGTATGATTTTCTGAAATAAATTAAATGTTTATTTTCATTGTCATCTAATGGGGTATATTTTTACATATAAATGTATTAAGTTAATTAAAATTTAATGAACAATAATGGTAGTAGTAATTGAAGTAACATGCATAAAATATGTTACACAAGCCATGTCTCATCTGGAATCCAGTAATTTTACTTTTAACAGTAACGATAACTGTAACTGTGATATTTTTCCAAATGAGCAGCTATAAATCTGTAACTTTTAAAAAGTAACTTTCCAAACAGTGGTACCAGCCTAACATCAATTCATTGGGCATCAAGATAACAGCTTTCCGAAGAGCACAGAAACTTAAGAAAGGGATTTGAAAGATTGTCTGTCACATGCTTGCATGCATGTCTAATGTAGGCAACTGCGCAGGAGTTTGTTGTTAATTTGGGTTGGGTAATTCTACGAGAAAGAACAGACATAAAGAAGTAGAGTGATAGTAAATTGTAGAACCGAGGACGGTGATAGTTTGACTTCCTTCAGTAACACTATCATGACAGGACTGGGATGGTCAAGATGAAAATATTGGACAAAAAAAGACTACTTATTGTTCTCCCAAAATCTACTCGCAGGTTAGAAACTGCACTCTCCAATAATTCACAACGAGGCAGCTGTAGAAAGTCTATACCCACACAAATTGAAAGTTACATTAGTGCACTATAAAATATGACCCCACAATAAAAAATTCAGACGGATAAATTATATACCCTTCAGAAATTCGAATAGGGTGCAATAGGTTGCTTTTTCATGGCATGCAACATTGATTTGTGAATGAATCCAAACCACATGTGAATTTGAATAATAGACACCTCTATAGAGATCAAGCATTTATTTCATTGGGACAATCTGTTTTCAATTGGTATGCCTGCTAGAATGTTTTCGCTTACGTTACCACAGTTAACTCTTTCCTTCTTTCCAGGGATGCTTGCAGCAGACAGCAAGTTAGACGATTGCAATTGCCTGCCAGCGTGCTCCTCCGTCAGCTACGATGTTGAGTTAACTATGACAAACTTTCATAGGCACATCATGAAGGAGAGAATAACATATGCAAACCCTGATGACAGGTAAATTAAGTTTTCGGCTCTTTCTTTCTTATTTTAACTATGCAAGAAGCTAAACGGGTATTAAGGTCAGTCAGAAGCATATCTATCGGACAGGTGTTTGCATAGTAAATCTGTAAATCACTATTTATTCTTACCAAGTTAGCATTATTAACAAACCATAATAAGCCTGACTGTGTTTGGGTATACTGAAAGAATATCCTGAAGTTAATGGTATGATTCAGGTGTATAATATTCACCGTTGAGTAGGGTATAGTGCCAAAGAATTAGGATTGCTTATATTCCACTGAAGGGTTCATCAGCATACCCTGTGAAACCCTCAATCCGAATTCCCAGTAGATTTCAAATTATTTTTACACCGTAAGTTGCGTTGGAACCTTGATGAACGTTTATTATAAACATTATTTGTATTAGGTCTAATATTATTCGGAAATGTAAAGTCTTCCATATTTGTAAAGAACTTTGATTCACTTGATTGGGGCTCAAAATTTGATTGTCCAAATCGTAATTCCACTCACATCATCATATGTTGTAGATATTGCATTTGGGAATTTGTTAGTTTTGTGAACCTTGTAAGGTGATTGTAATGCACAGATTGGCAAAGAAGAGACATTTAAACCCACGATTGGTAAAGAAAGTCTTCATGAATTAAGTAATGATAATGGTATAAGATTGATTACTTTTGCAACCTCAAAGAATTTAATTGTGAAAAGTACAACTTTTAAACATAAAGATATCCATAAATATACCTGGTCTTCTCCAGATGGTAAAACTCATAATCAGATAGATCATATTCTCATTGATAAGAGAAGGCATACTAGTATAATTGACGTTCGTACACATAGAGGTGCTGACTGTGCCAGTGACCATTATTTAGTAATTGCTAAATTAAGAGAAAGACTCTCAGTGATAAATCATAAGCAACAAAATCTAAAAGTTCTAAAATTTGATACAGGAAAGTTTACTGATGAAATAATTAAGAAAGATTACCAAATTAAACTGTCAAATAGATTTGATGTTTTGCAGGATTAAATGATGATGAAAATATAAATGAAACAAACGTAAATAAGAATTGGGAGCACATACGTAATGCAATAGAATCAGCAGCTAAAGAAAGTATAGGATACCATAAACCGAGAAAAAGTAAGCCATGGTTTGATAATGAATGTCATAATGTAATAGAAATAAGAAATCAGGCTAGATTTAGGTGGTTAAATAACTCTGATGATACAAATCTAAACAATTATAATAGAATAAAGCGAGAAGTTAACCGCACGTTTAGAAGTAAAAAAAGAGATTACTTGAAAAGCAAAATTAACGAAATTGAAACAAAAAGCAAAAATAAAAATATCAGAGATTTATATAAAGGTGTAAATGAGTTTAGAAAGGGGTGGCAACCTAAAGTAAACTTGATAAAAGATAAAGACGGTGATTTTCTAGCTGACCCAAGCGATATTCTAAATAGATGGAAGAACTACTTTAATGACCTTTTAAATGTCCATGTAGGAGATAAATCAGAAGTAAATGAAGTACACACAGCAGAACCTTTAGTTCCAGAACCTAACTTGACTGAAGTTAAAGATGCTATTAAGAGGCTAAAAAATAACAAAGCACCTGGCATTGATTTAATACCAGCTGAGTTAATTAAATATGGTGGAAATTCATTAATATGTCAAATTCATAAATTAATTTGTTTAATATGGAATAAAGAAGAAATCCCTCAACAGTGGACAGAATCCATAATTGTTCCTGTGTTTAAAAAAGGTGATAAGATGAACTGCAATAATTACCGTGGAATTTCTCTACTCTCAACAACATATAAAATATTATCTAACATTATTTTAACAAGACTAACCCCATATGCTAATGAAATTATAGGTCATTATCAATGTGGATTTAAACGTAACAGATCAACTACAGATCAAATTTTTCACATCAGACAGACACTTGAAAAAAAGTCTGAATATAATCAAAATGTCCATCAGCTATTCATTGATTTCAAAAAAGCATATGATTCGGTCAAAAGAGATAAATTATATAATATATTAGTAGAGTTTGGAATGCCTAAGAAGCTTGTTAGTATGATAAAAATATGCACCAGTGAAACAGAAAGTAAAATTCGTGTGGGTATTAATATGTCTGACAAATTTACAATTCATGATGGGTTAAAACAAGGAGATGTATTATCTCCTTTGCTCTTTAATTTTGCCTTAGAATATGCTGTTAGGAAGGTAAAAGAAACTAAAGAAGGACTAAAATTAAATGGTGTGACTCAGTTGTTAGCATATGCAGATGATGTAGACTTACTGGGGGATGATGTGAATACAATTAAGAATAATGCTAAAATATTTTTCAAAACTGCTAAAGAGATAGGTTTGGAAGTTAACAAAGAGAAAACTAAATATATGCTTACAGGCCGAAACCAAGTGTTAGGTAATAATCAAAATCTAATTATTGATAACAACTCGATTGAACCAGTTTCCAAATTCAAATACTTAGGAGTAATATTAACAAATGAAAATTATATTAAAGAGGAAATAAAAAGTAGGCTTAATTCAGGAAATGCATGTTACTTCTCTCTTCATAAACGTTTGTCTTCTCGTTTAATATCTAAGAAACTAAAAGTTAAAATATACAAAACCGTAATTTTGCCTGTAGTATTATATGGATGTGAAACTTGGTCCCTTGCGTTGAAAGAGGAACATAAATTGAGAGTATTTGAAAATAAGATCCTTAGGAAAATATTTGGATCTAAAAGGGATGAGGAGACAGGTGAGTGGAGAAGGTTACATAATTTAGAACTACATAATTTGTATTCATGTCCAGATATTATTAGAATAATTAAATCAAGAAGACTTAGGTGGGCAGGCCATTTGGCACGAATGGGAGAGGAAAGAGGAGTTTACAGGATTCTTGTTGGGAAACCTGATGGTAAGAGACCTGTAGGAAGGCCAAGACGAAGATGGAGGGACAACGTTGAGATGGACCTAAGGGAAATAGGTAGGGATGGAAAAGAGTATATAGAACTTGCTCAAGATAGGGAAAGATGGAAGGCCTGTGTTGCTGCAGCCATGAACCTTCAGGTTTAAGAAGGCTAGGGAGTTAGTTAGTTAGTTAGTTAGTTAGTTTTGTGAAACCTGAGAGTTGCTACGGATTTGTAATTCATTTATTTTAAGTTCCTAACTAAACATTAGAGTTAACAAGTTTCGAGGGCCTCCCCGATGGCGCAGTGGTAGCGTCATTGTCTTTTAATCAAGGGTCCCGGGTTCGATGCCCGGTGGAGGCACAAGTGGTTCGGATCCCACTTTAAACTGTAGGTCCAGTCTCGATTAGCCTTACTGTGCATAAAGTGGACTTAAAACACCAACTCAAACCAAATCAAACCAAAACAAGTTTCGAATTGGTAGTGCCAAAACAAAGACAGTAAGGAACATAAATTACTTCTTTATTAAACAAGGTACTACTATTTGTGATATTAATGGTATATACTACTAAACCGGAACCTATAAGACTGTAGAACTAAGGGCTCTTGAATTCTTCTGAACATTTTTATTACAGGCCTCGCGTGCATACGGATGTGCCTCAAAGTTTTACATACCAAAGTCTTGCACCGATGCTTCGGGATTAAATTGTTTACCAATTTCAGCACACCATCTTCACATTTATCCATACATGACTGAAAAGGAAGCAAGAGTAAGAACAGAACATATTTTTTGTTGCGATGAAATAGTTAATGCACATTTTTGTAATGCTTTCAGTGAGGATTTCACGCATTTGCATGTAATATTCAAGACGAGCGAGTTCTTCCCTGTACATCGAGAAAGACTCTACACGATGACGGATTTCATAGGTGAGTAGGGATATACCATAAACGTTAGTAGTGGGATACACATAAATTTACTATGTTTTCCCTCATATCGTCTTACAGCTTATATTTTAAGATATGGAATCGTAGCTACTGATGGTGAGCAGATTGTCAACTCACTCCCTTCTCTTTGGTTTCAGTTCTTGAACCTCACATGCGTAAATGAAACCTAATGAACATGACTTCGGGCCATTTGAAGGTACTAAATATTTATGAATCTCAATCTATTTATGTAGTATAGTGTTTTTTTCTCTGGTGGAAGGAGGTTGTATTCATTGTTCTTCTAGTCAGTGCATAGGCGGATCTTGGAGGTATTTCTGGGAGGTTCAGAGTATATACTGGAAGTATATGATAAGACGTAACACTGGAAATATAATGTGCAGATTTTTCGACATTCTAAAGAACCTAATATATATATATATAATGTGTAAATACATATATATGTATATGCATATATATCTATATCTATATCTATATATATATATATATTTCCTGTGGTCAGCTATAAACCTTCGTAATATCAGAATATATACCTGCGATGGCGTCATCCGTTCTTTTTTGGGAAGGATATATAGCATTGAACGTCGTCAGCGTGCAGGTGTTAATTTGATGATTGAAAATGCTAAACCTGATAGTAGTCCATTTCACTTCAGTTAGAACCAGAAAACATTGTTGTTGTTTTTGTTTTTTATTTGCATTTTCCATCCTTTCTAGTCTTTAGGTCATTTTTCGGTGTCCTTGCCGTTTTATTGCATTTTTTATCATTTTTGTAGTTTCTTTTTTTTTTTCAAGTTGTTCAATGATTTTCAAGTGCATTTGCTAGCAAAAATACTTACATATTAAAATTCCATAACATGCCCTTTTTGGCAAGTAAGCCTTAATCGTAAATATGGTCAATAGAAAAACACGTTATTATATTTAACTGACATCTTTTACAATAGAATAAATTGTCGTAAATGTGCTTTCGTTATAGCAAACTTAAAACACATTGCGTGAAGCCTACCTTGAGGTTTCCTTGCTAGCCTCTATTATCGAAATAATCTGTGGTTTTGAAGTAAAATTGGTCACAATATTTTAAAAAATATAATCTGATGTACACAACTGTATTTTCAGATGCTGATCGACTACTGAATCGTTCAACGCCCACTATGAAAGGAAGTGAATGACTTGCACAGAAAGACGTTGAGGTGTATTTTATCACTAAATTGCGTTCATCCCTTTGCTTAAATAGTTAAAAACCACCAAACAACAGATTTTATTAAATTATTCAACTATCCTCTTGTAGTTTGTTTAAAAAATCAAACTTTCATTTAAAGGGCAGAAATTATTTTTAGACCATTTTTTGAAATTTTTAGGTTTATTTTTTAATCATTTTAAGGTCATTTTTTGTAGATGTTTTTAGGTCGTCAACTCCCGAGTCCTTATTATAAGATATCCATTGCAGATGGAATATCATTTGTCACATTAGTCAGTGCTCTGATGGTGCTATGTTGTGCGGGAAAACCGTATTAGAAAATATCAATTAGATTTTTTGATTTAAGGTGGGTTCAACTCTGCTCGTGCCCAATATAATGAAATAATTTTGATAAGACAGGAAGGTCTGATCGGTTGGATATCTGACATGTTGTAATTCTGACATGTGGAAAATAAACTGTGTTGATTTATACATAACAACAAATTCTAATTTGTAAATATTTGTTTTTGTCTTCCAGCAAACTCTGGGTCTCTCCTTGGTCTGTTTCTGGGCTTCAGCGTTCTCAGTGTGGTGGAGATACTTTACTTTATCGCTGTTAAACCCTTATGTGACCACTGGAAGGCTTCAAGCAATACGAGAGAGAAACAAATAATTTACCAGTTGCCAATTAGACGATGAAGATGAAACTTTCGTTTTGGAAATATTTGTATGTTTATGTTACATATGATTTCTTTGACGTTTTTACAGGTGTAAAGTATTATTGATTCACAAAATTTCTACACTTTGAAATTAGAATATAATTAATTTATACATAGAACAGATTGATATCCCCGATGGCGTAGCGTATCATATCATCATCTATTTGTAATCAAGGGGTCCCTGGTTTGATATCCACAGGCACATTGCACGGTGGTTGGGTTTCCACTTCAAGCTGTAGGCCTAGTCTCAATTAGCTTATTTGTGCATGAATCGAACTTAAGACAAAAGAAAACAAAGAAACACAAATATGGAACGAAGTAGAGCTAGTCGAATGAAGTGCAAACAGATTCTTGTCAACAACGACTACATCAAAGGACATCCAAGTGCGTCGCTAGTATGAGAAAAGGTTCCTTTACGTGTCCCAGAAGATGATGTAGATGCGTATATGTTGGCCAATGCAATGCCGAATTTACGCACACACAGATATATATGTCTACACCCCATATATATATATATATATATATATATATATATATATATATATATATATATATATATGAGTATATACATATTGTCAGCACACACAACCAGCATATTTCGAAGAAGCTGAATTGCACCATCCATTAAATTGATCATTTTGCTGATGTAGCAATATAAAGAGACATAAAGAAGAACTAACTAGCTCACACTCTGGCATTCCTAAACCCCTAACTTTGTTGTCGCAATAAAATAATTCTTTAATCTGTCTCTATCATGAAAAAGATTTGACCAGCCCTATAAATTTCCTTCAGGCCCATCTTAATGTTGTCATTTCATCATCGTCTTGTGTGGTCTACTACCATCAGATTTCCAAGAAAAAAACTTTTGTACCCTCTCCCATGGAATCCTCACCAAAGTCTTTTTGCTTTTTTATCGAGGGATGTAGATGAAGTAGTTCGGTATGCCCATATTATGTAAACTTCTACACTCACCAATTGTTTCATCTATGTCAAGTGCAGATATTTATCGCAAGATTTTTTATTCAAAAACTCTTAATTTGTCTTTCCTTTTTTGGAGTAAGGGCCTAAGTTCCACATCCATATAAAAACTATAATGAAAATTTCCTTTTCCGAAATTTTTACCGTTAGATTATTTGATGACAAAAGTTTATGAATATACAAGTAGCATTACCTGAATTAAGTCTGCTTTTAATACTTTCCTTCATATAGTTTTCATTAATTGATATTACTACTAAGTATATGAATTTATAAATATGATCAAATGAACTGTATCTATAATTTGTTTTGATTATTTCTTAACGCTTGGAAGTTGAACGTGTCTCCTCTGCTACTTTTAAAAGCATTTTAGTGTTCTTCCTTGGCTGTAATTACATCATTCTCTAGTGTGGCAAGATTATTTGCTTATGCTAACAACTGAATTATTCCATTAATTTTAATCCTTCTTTAGTTACTTCTTACTTCTTAATCTTCATATTCTGAGGCTAACTTGAAAAGCAAAGACAGCAAAGCATATCACAAGAAGAAGGAAATTTTCAACCGATGATTGAGTGTCGATTAAAGTACTCAACCACACTGACTACCAAACTAAATAAAGTTGTGTTGATATTATTTTTAGCTGAAACCTAAAGAAAATTGTTCAATGTAAAAAAGTGGTGCCGCTTTTATCATTCTTCTTTACAGTGTAAATCTTTACGTGTGTGTGTAATCAGAAAATAGTGATGACACTAATAAATGTACTAACTGCAAGCGTGTTCAATCATAACTACTTTCACTGTGTTAGACATTTTTATGTCGTGTCAAAAACCATCAATGGGAGGCAAAGTATATTTTTGTTCCACCTCTCAATATGAAATCTTAGTTAATACTTTTATGATGGCCGCGGTGGATCAGTCGGTAACGCGTCTGACTACCATGCTAAAGGTCCCGGGTTCGATCCCCGGACGGTCAAATCCGGGAACTTTTCTAACGTTGGAAGCGGCCCCGGCGCCCAACCAACGTCGAATGGTCGGGTACCTGGGGGAAAACCTTGGGGGTGATGCTGATCACATCACCCCCACTCACGACCGGATCAAGAAAGTGTGGGGCGTTACCCCCACACCCCCTATACACCTTCATGACGTGGTGTCAATGACAGAAGAGCACTTTAATTTTTTATTTTACTTTTATGTAAATTGTCGGAGATATATATTGTAATGTGACAAGGTTTAAACGAGGTAAGAGTTGTGTCACTTAGGGATGTAGCAGTAAAACGATGTTCAACTGGGTTTTGCAGGTTCTACATAGCCCTCCTTGACTAAGTTAAGTGAAGAGGTAAGGAAGGTGGGCGAGCAAAGGACATTCACCTATACTCTGTCCCAGATAACTGTGGAGCAGGCAAACACAAACAAATCTTTGCGCAAGTAGTGACACGAGACGGCTCCACCAATGAACACGTAAGAGAAGCGGAATTGCGTGGAGTGGGGTAAAGCGACTGCAGTTACCAGCCTTCGAAGCAGCGTGTACTGCTTCGTCCTGGCCACTCGATTTCCTTTCTCTTCTATGACGCTATGCGCGGTCTTTCTCCACAGTTAGCTGGGACAGGGTATAATCGGGCAGCAACCCCTCTGGCGTGTCGGACTCTGGTGACGACCACTGCATAAGCGAGCCAGTTACCCCGGACAGCAGGTGTTGGCTGTCATCACCTGAACGGTGACTTGCTTCGACCGCGCGACCACGATAACGTTTGCACACTTCTGATGTTTCCCAAAAATCCGAGGTACTTATTCGACTCGCCACGTGCTGTTTCTGATGAGCTTGCAAGCTACCGTGCCAGAACTTCCCTCTTTCGATCAGGAAGAGCGACCCGGTAGTTGCAAGCTGAATTCTACCTAGCCAGAGGAATTTTGTTATTGTCACTGCCTTGATCGGGTCAGTGTGCTCGAGTTAACTTGGTTTTTCTTTAAGCTTTTGATGCCCGTTCGCCTTCCCTTGACAATATACAGGGTGTTCCCGTGCAACGCTGACAAACTTTTACATGATGCCCACTACCTAGTTACATCCAGACGGACATCTTTTCTCAATGACGTTTCAGATGCAAATCCTCGAAAAACGTCGGTTTCTTTCCTGTACCATATAAGCAGCGATTAAGGGTTGCCTATGTAATTTATTTTTCCTTTGGAATATGATAAATTTTCTAGTACACGATGGACACGACCTGCAGAGCGTGAAGGCATCTAAACAAAAGTATAATGGATGGTGATACATGTGTAAGAGGTATAGACCCAGTGGCTTCATCCTGCTGGCATGGTACCATTTTTCCATAGAATGTTATGGAGCGTCGTATGCTATCCGACACAAAGAAAATGAATATCTCCTGCAGACGTAAATCTGTGATGCATAGCTGCATACATGCAGGATGAAATGCACTTTCTTGAGTATTCGTAATGCTCCAACGAAACCTTGTTGATCAAAATGTTACGAAGGTAAGTTGTTCGTCTTGAAGTCCTCACTCAACACGCTCTATAAAGATGATTTTGTTTAAGAAATGTTACATGAAGAAGAAGTAACAAAGATCATGTTCGAATATTTTTGAAACTACAAGAATTTTTAAATTCATTTGTAACGACCACTGTGAATACTCACCTTTGTATTGGCATTTTATTTACGATTGTTAAGTAATGGAAAGCTATTATTCTCGTGTATTAATATTTCTGCATATTGTATCCCCTTTATTATATTCAAGATTACTATAAAATACTTTCCATAAAAAAAAAAAGTAAAGTGCTCCCCTGTGCATAGCACCACGCCATGAAGGCGTATAGGGGGTGTGGGGGTAACGCCCCACACTTTCTTGATCCGGTCGTGAGTGGGGGTGATGTGATCAGCATCACGCCCCTGACCGCCTTTACCCCCCAGGGTTTCCCCCAGGTACCCATGTTATTCGACGCTGGGTGGGCGCCGGAGCCGCTTCCATCGTTAGAAAAGTTCCCGGATTTGAACCGGCCGGGGATCGAACCCGTGACCTTTAGCATGGTAGTCAGACGCGTTACCGACTGAGCCACCGCGGCCACCTTATAAAATACTTTCCATAGAAATAAAATTTGACTATTGTTATTTGTCATTCCGACTCGTATGGCTATATACACATCCTACTAAGTCCTCTTCTGACCTGTTCCCATAC
This sequence comes from Lepisma saccharinum, assembly GCF_977018435.1. Taxonomy (NCBI): domain Eukaryota; kingdom Metazoa; phylum Arthropoda; class Insecta; order Zygentoma; family Lepismatidae; genus Lepisma; species Lepisma saccharinum. The sequence continues at coordinate 66,094,858 of NC_139231.1, read as the reverse complement.
AGAGGACCTAGTCTTAATGAAAATTGAATCCCACTCCTATGCTGAAGTTTGATGTTTATGACAGGATTTATATAAGCAATTTCAAGCAATGTAGAATCAGTTCTGATTCTACATGTGACTCATTCAAAAGAGACAATATAAAATCTAAATTAGTTTCCACTACGATGTTAGTGTTCCGAACACATATACGATAAGAAAGGCACAACAGTTCCTAACTTTGAACTGTGTCAGAAGTATATTTCTGGAAAGCAATATTAATGTATCAAAATTCCAAGACCCTTTGTACGATCGAAGGTGTCTGTCACTTTTATGTTAGTCATTATATTATACAACACACACACGCGCGAGAGCGCCCACACACACACACACACACACACACACACACACATACATACATATCTTCTTCTAATATACAGGGTGTTTCGTAAGTTCGTTTACAACGCTTGGGAGGTGATTGTACGAGTGAAAATAAGGTGGAAAGTTCATGTAACGAAATTCCGGAAACGGCTTTGTTGCCGAGTTATTGACGTTTGAAAACGTGGGAAAATGATTTTCCGAAGTGAATAATGGCAAAACGGGTGGAGAGAAGTCGTCGGTGTTGGGCGGTCCACTAAGAAATTGGGTACGCTCTTGTCAAGAAATCACGCGGCAATGTTGTGCAATGTCTGCGCAAGGGATTCCCCAAAGGACGCGAACGAGGATGTTGACGGGAGTGGGGTGGGTGTGCGTTCTGCGTGAGCTGGTATCGACGAAAATTGGCATGTGTTGAATGGCACCAAAAAAACAAAGAAAATTTCCTGAGCGAAGGGCACCATGACGTAAAACGGAAAAAATGAACTGTCATAGGTTGCATACCCTGAAGGGCAGATGGGTGTCCGTGTAATCTGACGTTAAGTACCACATTTCCCGCTAGGGGCGCCAACAGTGTAGGTTTCCTCATGAAGGAGCTCACGTGTCTGTGCCATTCGTGCTTCAAGAGCAGTGCCAGCAGCAGGTTGTTAAACATTCACGGTTGAATGGAAAGACATGAGGTTCTTGGACAGTAGTGTTGTACAAACATTTGACCTAGCAGTGTTACGTGTTAATTCTTAGCCACAGCCCATCATGTTCTGTGAAGTGTACTAGTGTTAACGGCCATAAACACTTGTAGCCCAGTGTAAGGGATGGCTGCATACACGTCCCAAGAGCTGGCGGACATGCATCTGATTTATGGGGAGGCTGGAGGTAATAGCCGTGCTGCAAGGCGTCTGTATGGGGCACGTTTTCCAAATAGGGTGTTACCATCGCACACCTTATTTCAAACTGTAGACACTCGACTTCGGGAAACAGGATCAGTGTTGCAACCTTGTCGAGAAGTTGGATGACCGCAAAGTGTGCGAACACGACGGTTTGTGGAAGATGTGCTAACTGCAGTGATGGATCATCCAGGCACCAGCACGCGCGCACTAGCCCACGAACGAAACACCTCCCATGTGAATGTGTGGCGAGTCCTGGCAGAAGAGGGGATGCACCCGTACAAATTGAAGAAAGTGCAAGACCTTTTACCTCGGGACTTTGGCCCACGTGAGGACTTTTGCCAATGGTTTTTCTATATCAAACTGAAACTATCCCCAATTTTCAGAATACGGTACTATGGACTGATGTGGCTATCTTCACGAAAACTGGCGTGTTCAATAGTAAAAACAGTCATGTGTGGGAACATGAAAATCCGCATGCACTGCTAGTGGCACATCATCAGCACAGACTTTCAGTGAATGTGTGGTGCGTGATACTGCATGACCATTTGATTGGACCCTTGGCACTGAGACAAAGACTGTGGTTTCAACATGACGGTGCACCACCACATTTCGATCGGAATGTGTGCCATTTCCTCAATACCGTATTCCACAACCAGTGCATTGGCAGGGGAGGGTCTGTGCCATGGCCACCTCGATCGCCTGATTTCGCACCTGGATTTCTTCCTCTGGGGAGAGATGAAACGCCTCGTTTACGAAACACCTGTCGTGTCAGCCGAGGACCTCGTTGCCCGTATCAACGTAGCTGCAGTATCGATAGCAGAAACGCCGGGGTTGTTGGGTCGCACTTTACAACCTTGATTGATTGCAGCACGGCTATTACCTCCAGCCTCCCCATAAATCAGATGCATGTCCGCCAGCTCTTGGGACGTGTATGCAGCCATCCCTTACACTGGGCTACAAGTGTTTATGGCCGTTAACACTAGTACACTTCACAGAACATGATGGGCTGTGGCTAAGAATTAACACGTAACACTGCTAGTTCAAATGTTTGCCCAACACTACTGTCCAAGAACCTCACGTCTTTCCATTCAACCGTGAATGTTTAACAACCTGCTGCTGGCACTGCACCTGAAGCACGAATGGCACAGACACGTGAGCTCCTTCATGAAGAAACCTACACTGTTGGCGCCCCTAGCGGGAAATGTGGTACTTAACGTCAGATTACACGAACACCCATCTGCCCTTTAGGGTATGCAACCTATGACAGTTCATTTTTTTCGTTTTTACGTCATGGTGCCCTTCGCTCAGGAAATTTTCTTTGTTTTTTTTGGTGCCATTCAACACATGCCAATTTTCGTCGATACCAGCTCACGCAGAACGCACACCCACCCCACTCCCGTCAACATCTTCGTTCGCGTCCTTTGGGGAATCCCTTGCGCAGACATTGCACAACATTGCCGCGTGATTTTTTGACAAGAGCGTACCCAATTTCTTAGTGGACCGCCCAACACCGACGACTTCTCTCCACCCGTTTTGCCATTATTCACTTCGGAAAATCATTTTCCCAAGTTTTCAAACGTCAATAACTCGGCAACAAAGCCGTTTCCGGAATTTCGTTACATGAACTTTCCACCTTATTTTCACTCGTACAATCACCTCCCAAGCGTTGTAAACGAACTTACGAAACACCCTGTATAAAAATGGATGTATGGATGTGTGTATGTATGTATGTTTGTTCCGGCATAACTCTCGAACGCCTACAGCAATTCCAACCAAACTTGGTACAAATATCACTTGCAATCTGGAAAGAAATACTGTGGGGGTAAGACAACCCTGACACCCTTAGGGATGGGGGTGGGTAGGAAGTGACATGTAAAAATAATCGAAAACGACCGATCTTAGTGTGGAATCCATAGTTTTCGGGGTAGCTAAGATCAGTAGTGTCACTCCCAATGCCGTTCAACCCCAAGTTCATCACCTATCGGGATAGGGGTGAGAGGGGGTGAAAAATAAAATGTCAACAATGACCTAGATTAGTGTCGAATCCACAGTTTTCGGAGTCGCTAAGCTAATTGGTGACGTTCACGATGACCAAACTTGGTACACATATGACTTACAACCTGGAAGGAAATACTGTGGGGGTAAGACACCACTGGCACCCCTAGGGGTGCGGGTGGGAAGGGGTTGCAACGATACTTCACACTGAATATATATTGTACGCGAAGATGAGCAGACTAACACAATTTTAAAATTAAATTGCAAGTCCTCAGCGCTCAACTGGTTTCATAATGTTATTATACTTACATTGCAAGAATTAAACAACACAACGCAACTTCCAAAATATTATTTCACTTTATAACATTTGATATAAACTCATTTTCGATTTCTGACACAAGACATTTTTAAGTCAATCTTCTTACATATAACAAAAACGAATCGAAATCAACAACTTAAAACAAATATCGACAATGATACAGCGTTCTTAATCTCAATAGTTCCCTGTTAATTTTATAAACTTGTACACAATAGAAATAAAGTAAATATTAGTTATTTGTGAATGTAGAAGACAGTCACATAGTCCCCCCACTCTGTATAGAAAACTACTCGAGGGATCAAACATTTTATGATCGCCCTGTATGTTATCTAAAATGTGCAGATCACAAGGAGTTTTCTCAAGACATAAAAATTATGGGTCAAATTATGAGGCATATATAATTCACACATACGTGAAACAATACTTAGTAGTAGCCTTTCGGAACCCAATCTCCATGTTGGCTAAACTACTTAATATAAATAAAATACAATATGTACAGTCATAACAAGACTCATCAGTACATTCATTATTGAATTATTACACATTCAGTAAACAACTTGCCTCAAATTATCATTATTTGATCCCTATATATGTTTTCATTAACCTTGATTTGGTTAAAACATGCCTGATCCATGCATAATATTTAGACATACAACAATATGTGACAAGTTTACTAATAAACATTCTCCTCAAAGTAGCACATTTCACAACTATAATGACTGACTTCCACATATCATTATACAGATCACAGTGAAATTAATTCACCCTTCATTTCTACAATAACATTATTAACTTCAATAAATTATATTTCAAACGCTGTCAATAACTATCATTTCTTTCCCTCGTAACAGTTAAAACATTAAACATTCTGTAATGTATCACCTTTTGTGTACAAGGGCAAAATTTTCTTAACACTCAACTGGAAAGATTCATAATTTGCATCATGCGATATACAAAATATTACATAGTAACTTATAAATTTAATTGAGATGATTCACAGCAGTTTTTAATTATGCTTCCATTCCTGACAACATACTTTGATTTAATTGTCTCTCCCTTGGGTCAAATGACACTGCATTTTCATTCAGTCCATTACTTAAAGTGACTGTTAGGGGTTAGGGGACTGTTACTGTTAGGGGCAACGAATGGTTGTTCACAGGGCTGACGACAATTAGAACATAAATTTACATTACTGTCGAAAACTGTACTATTGTTCGGTGAATTAGGAAAACAAGCCACATTAGGATCTGAATTGGACCTCGTTTGTAGATAACCTTGCCTTGTATTAGAACGTCTATCATTCTGTGGTGTCGCACTGTCTCGTCGAAATTGGGTATTGTTATAACTTATGTTATTTGCATTTAAGTTTCTTCTAAAGAACTGTTGATTGCCATAATTATTTTGATTCCTTCTTCTGAATGTAAAGTCCTGACGCCGATCAGAATTGTCATTCACATCTTGCCCTCTATTATACGAGCTACCACCAGATGTAGAACCAAAATTAGAATCTCTATTGTTGCGAGAAAACTGTCTATTATTCCTTTGATTAGGATTTTGCTCGCTGTTCCTTGGTTGCGTGTTAACTGTTTGAACTGTGTACTTTTGTTTATCTCTGAAATCTGACACATTTGAATCCTTAGTAAACCTGGATGTTCTCACTTCAAAATCACTAGGCAAATCACACTTCTTACCAGATCTGGTCTTTATCGAATCCAGTCTCTTCAGTAAATTAATAACGTCGTCAACCTTCGTTAGGCCAGCACCTAATATCGTCTGTGCCGTAATCGATGGAAACTGATTAATCAAAATGTCTATGACTTCTTCATCTTTAGGACGCTCTACCAAATTGTAATATGTTGAATAAGTACGAGTGGCAAACGCCTCCATGCTCATACCGCTATTTTGATCATATTTTCTGTTCCTCAATGCTGACAACTGAGCCTGCGTCAATGAGTATGAAATGTACTGGTTAAGAAACTCATGTACAAAATGTTTGTATGTCATAAAGGAATCCACGTGCGTATTGTACCATCCCTCGGCTGGCCCTTGAAAACAATTCCGAATACATTCCAATCTCTGAACGTTTGGAATCTGAAGCAAATCCAAATGTGAAGTTATGGTTTTAATAAACTTCCTTAAGCTAGATTTCTCTGGATTTCCAGAAAATTTAGGCAACATATTCAAGTCATTCAACCGTAGATACTTTCGTGGATGTTCCTTAGAAGTAGATGGTTTATTTGTATCAGAATCAATGATAGTAGCGTGCATATGGTGCTTGGTGTTGTAATTAGGTTTAAATCGTTTGCCAGAAGTTGCTTGCGAATTATATCTAGTTTTGTTTACTTCAGACATATCAGAGTCTATATTGCTAGATTGTGAAGCATTATTTGCTGGACAACATAACTAACATGTGAAGTTTTATGAGGCTTCTTTAATCCAGAATTTCGCACATTAACTGGTGAAGTAGGAGCTGACAAATTAGATTTAGGATTTCCTGTAGATTTGCGTTTTCCTGACATATGCAATAGAAAAGATTCATCTTCCGAAGCACTGGAAGATGACAGGGATAAAGATACAGGATGCTCTGAATTACGTGAAATTTCAGTAATGTTGCCATTGTTCCCTGCAGCTTTATGGATTGTTGAAGCATTAGTCATCAGCAGTTTAGCTGTTACATCACTTAATCGTGTTTCACAGATCTCAACACGTTGAATTAATCCTTCATTATTACTTTCCCTAATCTGGCTGATAACACTCCACTGCTCCTTTACCTGCAAACCCAATCCAGCAACGGGCCTCCCCCATGGCGCAGTGGTAGCGTCATTGCCTTGTAATCAAGGGGTCCCGGGTTCGATACCCGGTGGAGGCACAAGTGGTTCGGATCCCACTTTAAACTGTAGGTCCAGTCCCGATTCGCCTTACTGTGCATACATTGGACTTAAAACACCAACTCAAACCAAACCAATCCAGCAACACTATCTTCTAACTTACGAATGCTGTTGGTATTCGCTTCACCAGATATATTCAACTGTTGGAAATTTTCATCCAACACTTTAACTTGTCCCTTTATTTGATCATTTGCTGTTTTGCAAGCTTCAGCAACCTGCCCAATCTCCATCCGGAGTGAGTTGCCCAACTCCTTAACAGTGTTGTTCATATTTTCCATACACTTCACCGTTCTGTCTTCAAGTTCTGCAAACTGCTCTTTCTGAGATTTCTCATGCTCTGACAACTGCTCTTTCTGAGATTTTTCAAGCTCTGACAACTGCTCGGATAACTGCTCTCTCTGAGATTTTTCAAGCTCTAACAACTGCTCTTTCTGAGATTTTTCAAGCTCAGACAACATTTGCCTTACGCTGTCATTCGATTCCTTCAATTCCCGAAACATGACCAATAATTGAGCATTAAAATCTGAAGTACCCGTAGGTAATGGCACGATAGGAACATTCTTCGTTGTCATTGCACTAATTTGTATTCACGACAACAGAACGAAAATATGAAGTACACAAAGGAAGGAACACTAAAAAATTATAATTCTTCAGTGTAACCAAATTCCCGCACACTGGCCACCAATTTCTTGCAACGATACTTCACACTGAATATATATTGTACGCGAAGGATGAGCAGACTAACACAATTTTAAAATTAAATTGCAAGTCCTCAGCGCTCAACTGGTTTCATAATGTTATTATACTTACATTGCAAGAATTAAACAACACAACGCAACTTCCAAAATATTATTTCACTTTATAACATTTGATATAAACTCATTTTCGATTTCTGACACAAGACATTTTTAAGTCAATCTTCTTACATATAACAAAAACGAATCGAAATCAACAACTTAAAACAAATATCGACAATGATACAGCGTTCTTAATCTCAATAGTTCCCTGTTAATTTTATAAACTTGTACACAATAGAAATAAAGTAAATATTAGTTTTTTGTGAATGTAGAAGACAGTCACAGGTGACATGTAACAATAATCGAAAACAACCGATATTAGTGTGGAATCCATAGTTTTCGGGGTCGCTAAGATGAATAGTGACACTCCCAATACCGTTCAACTACAAGACGCCTCTGGAATCCCTCGGGGTGGAGGTGGGAAGAGGATGACATGTAACACGACCGATATTAGTGTGAAATCCATAGTTTTCGGAGTCGCTAAGATGAATAGTGACACTCCCAATGCCGTTCAACTCCAAGACACCTCTGCCTTCCTCGGAATGAGGGTGGGAAGGGGGTGACATGTAAAACGTCCGATATTAGTGTGGAATCCATAATTTTCGGCGTCGCGAAGATGAATAGTGAAACTCCCAATGCCGTTCAACTCCAAGTTCATTTTACACTATAGTTAGAATTCATTATTTTCCTTTCTAATAGAAGATTGGTATAAAAAAATACCCGGGCAATCAGCTAATATATATATATATATATATATATATATATATATATATATATATATATATATATATATATATATATATATATATATACACACACTATCTGGCCATTCGTCACCGGACACCTGGAACGAGTACTTTAATCCGGTTTCAGGCGTCCGTCAGTATCGTGTGGGGCCACCTTTCGCAGCAAGTACAGCCGCAACCCTCTGAGGAAGACTGTCCACCAAATTGCGATAGGTTTCGACGGGAATCCTGCTCCATTCCTCTTGCAAAGCGGCGAACAACTCTTTAGTGTTTTTTGGGCGGTGTGGCCTGGCTCTCAACCGGCGCTCCAACTCGTCCCAAAGATGCTCAATCGGGTTGAGATCAGGACTTTGGGCGGGCCAATTAAGTTTTTGCACACCCATATCCTCGAACCACGTGTTGATCACACCTGCCGTATGACATGGGGCATTGTCGTGCTGAAACAGATAAGGACCACTACCGAATTGTGCCCACAATGTCGGTAACGCAGAATTGTCCAGGATCGTTAGGTATGCATCTGCATTCATGTTTCCACGCACTAACACAAGAGGACCAAGACCATACCACGTGCCCAGCCGCTTCCACACGCCTTTGGTGGGGTGTCCGGTGACGAATGGCCAGATAGTGTATATATATGCGTGTACTTGTGCGTATAGACTTCTTGTCCTCCCCAAAAGTATTTGAAGTGGGTACCACTGGATGCAGATAACTTCAACATGTGATGCGAACAAGAATGTGAAATTCAAAGCTCTTATTCTAACAAGGTATGGTACCAAGATACAAGGAAACACATCCTAGATGTCCTTGATTCAAAATATGAGCACATTTATGAAAATTTTGTTTAACCAGTTCATAAATTTCCAGTTAGTACTAAGAAAATTTAGTTTAATGAAAATCATTTCAAAATACAAATTCAATAGCACAATCTTTGCCGGAAGAAGGTCGACAATCACATAGGGAAAACTTAAACATTGTCAAAATTAAGAAAATAGCAAACTCTGGATTAGTAGTAGAATTGAATGTTCATACCAAGTCAACATTTGCACAATAGTGATTAACGTGACAATCTGTTAACATACAATCAAGTAAGGAATAGGCTGAGATAATACCACAAGGTTAATCGGCTCTATGACGTCAACAAAGAGTTTATGTTTCGGAAAAGTTTATTCACAAGTAAACTGGATAAAAGCTCATAGACATATGCACAATAGAGTAATATATATATAAGTAAAACACTTTGTCAATACATTAAAAAATAAACTCAAATGCTAAATTAGATATTGCATGGAGCAACCTCAGTTTACTAAACAGATCATAGGAGCACTTTGGGATAGCCATGGAGCCATGTTTTATATTACCCCGTGATCATTGAACGATATAATGCATACAATTTCGTCTATGAGGGCTCCTGGCAACCACTAACAATACTAGAAAAAATGGGTGAGGAAACGGAAAGAAACTCGAACATTTTTAAGGAAGTAGTTACTCACATTTACATGTAACATGTCCCTGTAGGCCTGGAGAGAAATGCGAAAATTCTTCTCTGATTTTGTCTTGAGTATGGTTTAAGATGAAGTAGGGTATTATGAATATTAACGAAGATGATAGGAAATTTATCAAGTTTTACTTGTTTGCTGAGGGTTGGATTAATCCACCTGGCGTCTTCGCTGGGTCATATATACATACAATACTAAGCAATTTCTGTAATTATACGACGCACGGTTTTAGAAGCGATATCGGGCGGAGCCACGCAGAGGGTGTGCGTGGCGACCAGCCAATGGCAGGAGTGCAACGTTGTACAGTTAGGAAACTGCAGCGCGCGAGTTAAACGCCGTGTTCTGTATTTTTCTTGCGCGCAAGAAGTTTTCATAAAACTCGCCACTTTAAGGTTCATCATAAGATGGGGCACGACATTTTGAACCTGACTGTCCAAGTCCCATGAATTTCCGTCGCCTACAGCCGGAGTTACCGTTTCTCGAAGAAACACGGGAAACAACACGTCTCTACACACACACACACAATGACCCTTTCGTTTTCCTTCCGTGTTCAGTCTGTTGTTTTTTCGTTGCCACAGTGTTCACCTATATGAGTTGTTGTGTCTTGGTAAAGCTATGGGTGTGAAATTCGGCTGAATATGCACAATGACCTTTCATTGTCTTGTGTGTTCACAAACATTACGAGTGTAAGATAATTTTATTCGTACGGCATGAAGAACAGTTGTGAGAGGATTCAATACAGCCCTTATTGATTGATTTATTTTACTTCGCTTTTTCTGCCACTTTTGGCTAATTTACGAAGATGGGGATGAGTGATGATACGATGAAATTGATGAATGGACACTAACATATATCCATACCCGGGTCTGGATTCGAACCCGGGACCCCTGGCGTCGTAGCGCGATGTTCAATACAGCCCTTATGCTCGATAGTTGTGTAATAGTGTGTGTGTTGCGTGAGTGTTATTTAATAATGTCGCGCCGACGCCATTGTGGAGTGGTTAGCATATTGCTCTACGACGCGAGGAGTCCCGGATTCGAATCCTGACCTGGACATGGATGTTTATGAACGTCCCTTCATCAATTTCATTATATCATCACTCATTCCCATCTTCGCAATTAGCCAAAAGTGACAGAAAAGCAAAGTAAAATGAAGCAAATCAAATCAAATTAATAATGTCGCTCTCGAAACCTAGTACGTACCAGTAGTACAGGCACCAAGAGTAAATACTCGTATTACGTTCACAAGACAGAAATCTTAGTTTTAAAGCTTATTCTTACTTCAAGGAATTGTACGGCTAAAGCGTGTGGTGTATGTGTGCATACTGTATTGCGCATTATAAAACAGGGTAAAGTATCTACCACAGAAATCGGCGAACCCCTATTCAAATCTCCTGGGAAACATGCCAGAAAACAGAAACGAGAGCGATAATGATGACCTTGCAGTTCCCCTACAATAAATACGTAGGGCTTCAAACTTCTTTCAGGTAGGATTTTCTCTTATATGCTGCAGTGATATGATATAATCCTATGTAGAATTCTTCACTATATATTTCATTGTACTCAAATATCACGTGCATGCATTATACCCATAAAAAGCTGAATATTGGACACAGCGAATTATCTGTGTTTCCCTTCCGCTAGCAGTTGGTTTGGCAACAGCGCGGCAGCACTGGCTGCGTATTGGCTGAACTCATGTTCCTTCTAAAAGCATACGCCGTTTAGCTATTTCCATCGATAAACTACTAAACATGTGTTAACTCCGTGTTATATTCTGTGGCCTTAATACGTCACTAACGATGCTAGGGCCATCTATGAGCAGTCGACCCAACTATCTCGAGGTGTTTCTCTGTGCACACGGTAGATGGTAGTGCGTATCAACGAATGCGTCTTACTCATTGCACGCAGATCAGACACCTTTCTCCCGTTCATTGCACACAGAGCAGACAACTTCCTCCCGCTCATTGCACGCAACTTAGACACCTTCCCCGTTCATTGCACACAAATCAGACATCTTCGTTTGGTCAGGCCCCTCCCTTTGTTGTACAGAAGAAAGAATAAATCCCGAAGATGCTCAATGTATTTATGCTAAGAGAACTAAACGTAACAAGAAAGGCATATTGCACTTATCTCACAACACAAAGGTGTCGCTTGCAATGAGCAAGATGTCGAATGGGGTTTAGGCCATCCTGAGACCCTAAATGACTTGCTACTTTAAAATATTAGTTCATTAAAACATTATCGAATAATTCAGTGCACCTATTCTACATGATCAGGAGGTATGTGTATTAGGAAAGCACATACACACATGTTTTCTTACATAAAAACAAACAAAAAATTGCGAAAAGTGTTTTTTCTATTGTGAAATAATGAGGTGCTGTATGAAAAATAATATGATATAGTAACATGTCATTAGGCTGGCAGATGAAAAGTATATGTGCTATCGCATATTCACAGCATTCTTGACAAATCAAACCTTACCTTTCCTTGGAGTATTCAATGAAATTATTACCTGTTGATCATCAGTGGTGGTTCATTCATCACTGTTGTAACCCATTATGATTTTGTAACAGTGCAGCCGAAAGTAAAACTCCATACAATATATACGGGCTTAATGGAACATGAATAAAGTATTGTTCTCTGTCCCATTGCAAAACTGAACCAAACGTGCGAAAAAAATACCTGTAAAAAATACAGCCTTGCCCAGTGGTGTAGTTTTGCCAGTGTCACCCTTGTACTTCTTTTATGTAAACAGGACTCACCCTGTCTCACAAAATGACAGTAAACAATGAATATACAAATTTCCAAAACATAATCTGTTAAACGGAATGTAGCAGTTCGTTGTAACTAGTTATATGATTAGAATTAGAATTAGAAATTCTTTATTCATGGTATTCATGATACGATGTACATAAATTCCTCGCTATGTAAAATAGTGCAGGCACAGCGTATGCCTACGATAACCAGGAGAAGAAAACAGTTTGAGTATGTTGGTATGTAGATACACATACATACTAAGTCAGCAGGCTCGGAACCGAACGAGTTAAGTGGTTTACTTTCGGAACTTGTTACCGAGGTTCCTGGGTTTCAGATCCGGCCTGGATATAGATAATATCACTCATCTTAATCGGCACGATTAGCCAATGGTGGCAGAAAAGCGACGCTATATAACAAAAATACAAAACACACATTCGTACATACATACATACACATATATTGTTTTCTAAATTAGCTATGTTTCCTATGAAACGTTATCAGTTTTTTTTTAAATTTGAAAGTAAAATTCAAAGAACTAAAGAACTATATTTTGCCTTAAAATAGTTTTAAATTTACAGTTAAACAATTTCATGTGCAGGTTTATCTCTTTTCATAATTTATTTTAGTTGTTACAACCGTAAATTAATTCAATAAAGCAACAGCACATCAATGCTTAACGAAATATTTCATTTACAACATTTAACACAACGAACTGTAAAAGTTAGTATATTTAGTTATCTGACTGAATCGTTCTTTTTTATTCCATTTAGAATGTTGCCTTCCCCTCCAAGAACATTTCAAATTTTATGTAACATTAGAAAGTACTTAAATAATATTGTTGAAAGAAAAATGCAATTTCTACCGTTCTGCACAATCTAACTTTATTTTTCAAATTACGAAAGAAAAAAGGCGGTACAGATAAAAATATTATTCAACATTTGAAACTTACTGTGAATTAGTAAAGCATTAACAGCTTTCTTATATAAATGCTATCTAATAACATGTTATGAGTCATAGTTCCGTATGTAAGATAATTTTCTAAAAATGCTACTTACATGAGGATCATCAAAATGTTTGGAATTTCGTATCAAATAAGCTTTTATACTTTGGAAACGCAGTGTCCGTGTATAATGTGAATTAATTTCTAATTTTCGAATTAATATTAATTTGCATATGTCGTACACACACGTGCAGGCAGAGAGTGAAAGTGTACTAATACTAATGCAAGAAACATAACTAACCTAACCTACTCGAAACACCTAGATGCTAAGGACATTAAACTTAATTACATAATCCACAAATTCAAGCCTATTCAAAGGGATTTACTGTCACGAAGAAAATGAAACTCATTGAGAATATTAGTGAAATCAGCTTACTTTTATTAAGAAATTCAAAGAAAGATGCAAAAGAACCAATAGACCTCATGCAGTTAGTTCTGTTTCAAGATGGCCACTGGAAGTTTTTGTTCTACAATACCTATATTTATATTCCTTTCGGTAAAAATCAAAGGGCAATACTTGATTCAAGTTGTTTTTCAGGGTAAGACGTCAGTTTTAGCCGCGTGTTTCATTAATCCCTAAAAACGAAAATTTACTTGTAAATGTACATGATTCGAAATCGTGTCATGTAAAATAGGTGTGCTGCGTGTGTGTGTGTAATGACGAGATGATGGCCCTGCAGTCTAAATTTTAGCCAGATTACGATTTTGAGAGTATAGTAATCTATTAGATTGATAATCTTTGAGCATATATTATAAGCCTAACTTTATATTCATGTCAGTTAATAATATTCTCACCTTGCACTTGAAGTTAGAACAGGTTGACATAATATCTCGTCGCTCTCCTACTCTTCCATACTGACCATAGATGAAAATATAGCAAATAGCTTACATGAAATCACATTGACTGGCCGTGAAAGCGTACAGGGTATTTAAGTAGCAAATTCTCATTTTGGGAACTTGTTTAAAGTTTCTTTCACATTTCCAGACGCGTTAAATGCTAGTATTTGACACAAGCACCTTTTAATATACTTAATTAATTCCATTGAAATAATCACAAAGATCTTGCTGTTTGGACAGAAATAATTTTGTAAACAATGAAACAATGGATGATGGTATGTGCATAACATTCATTGTTCACACTGAGTGCAAAGGTATAAAATTATCCACCATATATTTGTGAAATAGTCCATAAAAATATAACGAAGTCGTAAATTTGATTGATGGACATTATATTTATTCCACGCTAAGTTTATCATCGTACTTTTAAACTGGAACATAATATATTGTTGAAGTACTTCCTGGACTGTGATCAGAAAGTAAATAGCTACATAGCCTTTACACTTCGAATTATACAATTTTCGACAACATATAAACAATAATACGAATGCACAAAGCAGAATCAACTTTTCTCGTGTCAAATAAAGGAATATTAGTAGTTACAAGTTCGACGTTAATGTATCAATCAACTAGGCTCACAAATTCTAAAATCGATGAACACAAACATATTTTGAACATGTAATTGAGTTTAGCGTTACACAGAAGCTCACAAATTCACGTATATTTGATGAAATGTACTAGTTTTAAATTTTCGATGACAATTATTATTCTTACTATCAAATAAATAAACTTACAGGAATTCGTTATCGCACTACTAGAATCAGCTGTTGTTATATATATATATATATATATAAATGTATATTTGGTTGTAGCTTTGCTGCTATGCACCAGTTATATTTGTTTTACATTTTATAATTTTACAATTTCATAATTTTACAATTTTATAATTTTACAATTTCATAATTTTACCATTTCATAATTTTATAATATAATATTCTCCCTCACAATATAGTTTTTAAGTACATATATTATTTTCTTCGTTGGGTTCCTCAAAAGTGTTGACAAGGCGTATGCGCCATTATATCCTGCTTCTTTTAGATCTCTTAAGAAATAATCACGCGTACTTACATTAAGGCGACATTCAAATCAAGGTAACTTAATATATAAGGTAGCGCCATCCGAAAATTGCCGATCATGCACGAGCGCGTGACGTCATGTGGGAGGATCGGTTATGCTCGGAGCTCCTTCGGTTATGTTCGTTCGTGGCTTGGCCGAAGCAAACGGCTACTATCATTTCTATGCGAGTTTCAGAGAGGGAAAGTGTTTCATTACTTTGAGGGGTAAATATTAATTATCATACTTCGGGATGGTATTGAGGTATTCCTTTAATGATTAGTAACATAATTAAAACATGCTACTTTTAAAAGAGGGAAAATTGCACATGCAAACGTATTGTAAAAATTCATGTTTCTGAAACCTGATCGGTATACTACAAAGAAGGTTGTCCGTCTTCTCATTAGAATTTCAGATTTCATCATTTCATAAATCGTATTATGATTTTAATAAGAAACGTTGTGTGCTAAAGAAGAATTGCATAGTGAGAGAGTTACAAAGAAAGAATTGATTGACAGATTTGATATATTTTTGCTTTTCTGTCTTGAAAATAAAACCCATAAGGGGTACTCCCCCCCCCCTTCGATCTCTTTCTTTGTTTCCACAAGCCGGCCTCCTTGGCGTAGTGGTTAGCACATCGCAGTTCAACGCCAGAGGTCTGGGTTCGAATCCTGGCCTGGGCATGGATGTTTGTGAGTGTTCATTCATCATTTCATCACTCATCCCTATCTTCGCAAATTAGCCAAAAGTGGCACAAGAAGCGAAGTAAAATGAAGCAAATCAATCAATCAATATTTGTTTTCACATATACTATCACATTTACTAAATTCTCAATTTTCTCATTAAGGACAAATCAATGTCTTACCCGATTGGATTAGAATCCGGGACCCCTGGCGTCGAAGCGCGATGTGCTATCCACTACGCCAAGATCAACAGAGGCCTCCGAGGTACTACGGGCCTCACAGAACGTCACAGGAGTACTATCGGATTATAAATTATGGATATTAGAGTTTGGATAATAAAAAAATAAATTATATAATATATAATCTATAAATAAAAAAAACACCCGTTCTTCATTTATAGAATCTCAAAGAGAGCGATAGTTTGCCAAACTAAAAAATAATCCTATTTTGTTCTCACGATGATAAAAATAGAAGGCATAATCAAAAATAAATTGGTAACTATGGATTGACACAGAATTGAATAAGCTGAATTTTGATGTGACTCGTTTTTATGTGGTTCTACTGATTAACTTTCAATTGGAGTCCAAACTTGAATATCCATAATTTTTAATCCGATAGTAGTCCGGTATAATCTATTTGCAACATTTAACACAACGCAGTACAAGAGCCTAATATTTAGTTTTCTGACTGAATAGTTCCTTTTTATTCATTCGGAACGTTGCGATCATTTCCAGGAACATTTCAAATTTTACATAACATCAGAAAGTATTAAAATTATACTGATATACTTAAAATCCAATCTTTACCATTCTCCATAATGTAACTTTATTTTTGAAATTATCAAGTGAAAGAAACAATATACAATCTAGATAAAATTTTACTCTGCATTTGAAACTTACTCTAAATTCGAAAGAATTCCCAACCTTCTTCATATATTTATTTACTGTACAATAATTTACTTATGGATCAAAGTTCCACATGCAAAAAATTTTTGGAAAGTTTTATGTGGAGGAAGAATGATGAAATAGTTTGTAAGATAGTAGTTTCAGACTTTGAAAACGCAATTCCAGTTTGTAATTTGCAGATATTCTTAATTTCTCTGGTTCAAATTTGGCTGCAAGTTATCGTTGTCATAGTTCTAAAAAGTATTTTTTCGTATTAAGAACTTTACGTACAAACGCGTGCAGAAGACGAGCCAAAGTGTACAAGTACTAATTTAACTAACTTAACCTACTCGAAATACAGAAGGTTGTTTCACGTTGATGGTAACGATTTCGATCACCAGGGAGCAGCACGTAGGCACAGCACAGAGCAGCCAGAGTCAGTAGGACGAAAGTACTGTGTGTTGACTTGCAAAGACGATAGTTGGTGTGTGAGTGAGTGTTCATTAGGCACCAAAAATTCCAGTCTTTTGGGAGGGGTACATCTGTGCCCTTTCCGACGTTGGTTATAGTTATAGCCAGATAATTAAACAGTGCCACATGAAAGCATTCCATGTGTCAAAGAAGGGCACCAATGCAGTGTTGAATCGCCATAAAGCTTGCACTGTACCTGTTGCTGGAATCAGTTAAAGTGGACCTCGTACATATCGGAAGCCCAAGCGTTCCTCCGATGTTGTGCGGAAAATGAGATCCTTGGTGCGATGTGAAAACCCTACAATGCAAAGAGTGATTTGCACAGGCAGTGCAATGTTTCCCTGCAACTGTAAATCGCATCATAGCCCAAGATTTACAACTTGTGCGGAAGCACAAGGCTCAAGTTCATAAGTTGCGTGCCTCACATGTCCAGGAGAGGAAGACCAACAGTCGGAAGCTCTACGAACGCCATCTGGCAGGGGACCGCTGGAAGTATGTCGTGTCCCTGGATGAAGCATGTGTGTATCTGTCGGGTTGTGGTAAGAAAAGGGCCATCTACTATCGTCCAAGTGATGCAAGAGGTCGATCTGAGTGGGTACGTGAATGTGCTGAAAGTTTTCCACGCGGGTTCATGGTTGTTGGTGGTTACTGCCATATTGGCAAACTTCCACTGCGCAGAGTGGAAAAAAGGCTAAAATAAATGCAGCCTATTACCAGACGAATATTTCGGAGCCACTTTACATTCATGATATTCCTTCTCTCTATGGCAGCGACACATCTCGTGTTGCCATCCACCAGGACAAGGCATCCAGTCATACGGCAAAGTCCACGCAGGCATACATGGATCGGATGGCACGTGAAACGGGCATTCATACAATCCCTTTTACAGACATCCCTGTGAAATCCCCCGATGCCTCTTCCATGAATTTTTGTAGGTTTCTGTTGTTGAAACGAGCCTTGGGAAGCAGACGGCCCCGCACAATTGAGGTCTTTGGAAAGCTTGTCAGGAGGAATATGATCGTTTGGACCAATGTGTTCTTCAACGCAGTCTCCTCCAATGGAAACTCCGCTGCAGGGCCATTGCTGCCAGACAGGGGTATCACGTGGAGCACCACCGCTCGTGGCGTCACAGTTTTTCTTAAGGTGAGGTGGGGTCTAACTTTGTTCCCATGGACGTGAAACGACCTTCTGTACTTGATGAGTCCTAGGAACATCAAACATAAATGTCTTAACCCACTAATTCA
Source organism: Lepisma saccharinum (assembly GCF_977018435.1). Classification (NCBI taxonomy): domain Eukaryota; kingdom Metazoa; phylum Arthropoda; class Insecta; order Zygentoma; family Lepismatidae; genus Lepisma; species Lepisma saccharinum. The sequence continues at coordinate 66,076,391 of NC_139231.1, read as the reverse complement.
AACCTATGGAAATAGATTTATGATCACACGGTAAATGAAACGCTTTAACAATAAAGGAGAAAAGTTACATGAACTCACAATGATTGACCGTGCAACTGTACGCATCATTATTCGTTAAAGGACTTTGTCCGCAGATTTTCCATTTCCATTTCCATGTGTGTCTGACTTGTATAACCGGAAAATATACTCCAAGGATGATATGCGACACACATTTGTACATTAACGAAGTAACTTGCATTACACTAATCTTAGATCTTCCTCTTTTTGACAGAAATGTACTACAAAGAAATAATGTAACATCCATTGGTTTATATTGAGTACAAGGGTAAGTAGTAGGGATAACACTTACCGTCTGTTGCTATTTAATATTCGCAATTTAATTGCACGTACTTATAACTAATTTGCACGGGTGTTAATTAATTTGCATGTACTTAGAACTAATTTGCATGTACTTAGAATACTTTACATTTATGTATTTGCATGTTTATAACTTTTTATGAATATATAATTATTTATTTTATGAAAAATATGTATATAGAAGGTAATTAGAGGTACTAAACGCTATGCATATGGTTTTATATTCATTACTTCAAAGTATGTAGTGTATGAATTGATAATATTAATGTTTATAATATTGAAAATAAGAGTTTATGGTTTATGAACAGCTATGAATGGTGGTAATGGTACGAAAGAAGACGGTCCCGGTACTCGAACCCGCGATATGTAACTGTAATAAACGGTTAGGCCTATAGTGTATACTATGTATGTAATAATTTCATTATGTTATGAAAGACGGTGGTCTCAGACGCTAGACAGAATACTGTCTCCGAATTTCAACTCTGCGGTGAGGGTAGACGAGAAAGGAATATGGGGGAAGTTGCGGTCAAGGTCAAATGACGTCAGAACGCCAGAACAAAGAAAGAACCCGATTGACCAATCAGAGAACGCGTCGGTAGATTTTCAGAACCGGTTTTCCAAGGTCAACCAGTACACAAGAACAGGGGAAAGCTATGCAATACTGTAGGGCATGGGAAGGGATTGAACCAGACAACAAAGGATGTCTGGGGATGCGCAGCAAGGGTCAATTTTTGAAACTGTGCGTCGCTTGCATGCTAGAATATGTTTCTGTCTAAGTAGACCAAGGTTTTCTACAACACTAGAACAAAGGATGTCTGAGAATGCGCGATGTAGGTCAAATCTCTGAAGCTATGCGTCGTTTGTAGAACCGGTTTCCGCCGCCAATTAATATTCCGCTCAGGGTTGCCCTAAGGCACAGGACGCTTTAGCGCGTCGTTTTAGGCTAGAACGCTTGCATGTCAGAACAGGTTTCTGTCTAAGTAAGCCAAGTTTGCCCAGAACACAAGAAAAAAGGATTTTTGGATACCCAATTAGATTGGAGCGAGAATTTTACTTTGAACAAGGAGAACGAAGCGTAAGGGTTTTTTATATGTACTAGGAAGATGGGAGAGCTATCAGGGACTGGACCTACAGTTTTCACTATTTGCTTTTATCACGGAGTATCGAACCTAGGACCCTTTGATTATTAATTTAGGTAGTAAATTTATGTTACTGTGTGCTATTTAACATAATATTGAGTTTATTTTTACCAAACTTTGACTTTATGTCAAACATTTTCCCAGCTTATTCTTATTTTTATTCAAATAACACAATTTAAACGATTCTAGCAAGAGTTTTTATTATATTTTCAACACACAAACTGCGTTCTTCAATTTTTAATTGTTTATTTTTCAAGTTTTTTACACACAAAGTGTGTCTTGTCAACTAATAACTTATTATTTTACTAAAATAACACAATTCAATTTGTTCAGGAAATATTTTTAGTTACATTTTCGATACACAAAGTGCGCTTAGTCAACTTCTATCTGTTTATTTCACAAGTTTAGGCTTATTATTATTCAAATAACACAATTTCATCTGTTCAGGAAATATTTTTAGTTACATTTTCGATACACAAAGTGCGCTTAGTCAACTTCTATCTGTTTATTTCACAAGTTTAGGCTGAATATTACCAAAATAATACAATTCAAACTGTTCAGGAAATATTTTTAGTTACATTTTCGATACACAAAGTGCGCTTAGTCAACTTCTATCTGTTTATTTCACAAGTCTAGGCTTATTATTACCAAAATAATACAATTCAATCTGTTCAGGAAAGACTTTTAGTTACATTTTCCACACACAAAGTGTGTGTTCTCAACTTCTATCTGTTTATTTCACAAGTTTAGGCTTATTATTACCAAAATAACACAATTCAATCTGTTCAGGAAAGACTTTTAGTTACATTTTCCACACACAAAGTGTGTGTTCTCAACTTCTATCTGTTTATTTCACAAGTTTAGGCTTATTATTACTCAAATAACACAATTTAATCTGTTCAGGAAAGATTTTTAGTTACATTTTGGACACACAAAGTGTGTGTTCTCAACTTTTATCTGTTTATTTCACAAATTTATACCTACTTTTACCAAAATAACACTATTTATACTATTCAGGAAAGACTTTTAGTTATATTTTCGACACACAAAGTGTGTGTTCTCAATTTTTATTTGTTTATTTCACAAGTTTAGCCTAATATTTACTCAAATAACACAATTTGAACGTGTTTTTTATTACATTTTAGACTCACAAAGATATTTTTACAACTTTTTAACTTATTATTTTACAATTTTATACCTATTTTTACCAAAATAACACTATTTATATTATTCAGGCACCATTTTTTAGTAAAATTTTGGACTCACAAAGACATTTTTTCAACTTTGAACTTATTATTTTAAAAGTTTATTTCAATGTTTTTACTCTAATAACACCATATCATCTATTCAGGCAACATTTTTTATTAAATTTTGGACTACCAGACACTTCTTTTATTTGTAACTTATTATTTTACAACTTTATGTTAATTTTTTTACCAAAATAACACTATTTATACTATTTAGGCAAAATGTTTGATTACATTTTAGACTCGCAAACACACACACACACCCTCACACACACACAAACACACACCCACACACAAACACACACACACTCACACACACACATACACTCACTCACAGAGAGATTTTTTCCAAGTTTACAGGATTATTCTCTAATTTTACCAAGGTGACTATAACTGGACGTTTATTTTTCCCCTTAAATATAACAATATAATGACAAATCACAGGACAAGACGATGCTAGCAGATGACTATGTGGCTTTTAAGTCCATCTGCCAAACTTTTTTACCATGCTATTTAGCCTTAAAGTTTTTATTCAGGGTAATTTTCAAGTATTACTGACTTTTTGAGTGATAGACTTAATATCAGGGGTTATTTGTATCTGTTATATTATGCGAGTTTTATTTTTTACTACAATTATGACTAAATTCCACTGACTGAAGATTAAAGCTTAGGCTCTAAAGGGACCATTTAACATGTATAGTGACAATTCATAGGACAATATGAACCTTACAGAGGCTTGTAGGAGGCATAGGAACACATGCCAGAGCTTTATTAGACTGCAAGAAGCACTTACAAGGAGTACTGCGAGGAAACGAAGTTGATTTTTTTTAGTGCTTTACCAGTTACACAGCCAATATTTGATATTTTGACACACAAAGTGTGTCTTGTCAAGTTTTGTCTATTTATTTCACAATTTTATGTAATTTTTTATTCTAATAACACAATTTTAACTATTCAGGCAACATTTTTTATTGTAATTTGGACTTTCAAAGATATTTTTTTAAATCTTTGTATTAAACTTTCTATTTATTGCGTTTTGTGTCTCATATTCACTAATTTTTAATTTAGATTTTTATTTTTTATTTTTCTAAACTAAAGAAAAAAGTATTTTTAACTAAAAGTTATTTTATAGTTTTCGGTTTTCAGATTTCAACTATGCTATTTTTGGTCAGATTTGCTTATGAGGTATAAAAACTGCGTAAAAGCTAGCAGAAGCTATTTTGAGAAGTATTTGTGAAGCATTGTGTCAGAGAAGACATCAAGTTGTGATTATTGGCCGTGAGTTTCAGACAAAGACCTAGTTATTTTCATGCAATCACCTACGTTTAGTGGATTTTGCCTTCTTTCTGTTTGATCTGTTAAATATTCCAGTCAATATAAATATACTTACATAGAATAATCTGGTTTTGTATAAGTTTAACATATAATCCTAATATAGTTTGATTCTCAGAAATATAGTTCCTGCTACATTTATATAAATCGAAGTCTAGTTAGTGTTGGTCTGTAAATATTGGATATGTAAAAGGCAAACCGAATTTTAGTTATAATCCAGAAATTGTCGATAATTTCCGTTCCTTTTGTAGCACTAGTTGCATATTTTTAAAACTTTTTATTGATACCAAACCAAAATGCAGTCTATCAGAGGCACCCACCAAATGAACAACATAAAACCAGAAACCAGATTCATCATCGATGCCAACATGGATATCATTATTCGAGGTACTTTCGCAGACACTGAATTGATTTTGAAACATGAAAAAATTACATTGTCCTAAATAAAGAAGAGTACCCATCATGCGTCTACAAATCAGATGTGATCTTCGACACTTACAAAAACAGATTCCCCACACAAAAAGACAGATTCAGATCTATAAACATTATAGGAGAACTTTACTTCACCTTCGAGGGCAGTGGAGAAAATATAAAAGTGGAAATCACCAACATCTCTGGTGGAGTCACCCTCAACTTTAAACAGTGGCAAAAATTTCTCTCTTACTACAAATCCCTCATGGAAGAATTTCAGCATCGGCTAAATCGTAATCCCTATGTGACTTTTGCTCTTTGGTAGAGTACTTTTCATATATGTAAATTTGATATATTCTATATTTGTATATTAAATAAAAATAAACTTAAAAAACTTAACTTGAGTGTTTTATTTGAATCCAAAATATATATGTAATCTAATGAAAATGATTTAAACTTTATAAATATTATTGCTAAACAGTCATAATTCAACATACAAGTTGTTCTTGCACGCTAATAAGGCTCTGGCGTGTGGGCCTATGCCTCCTACAATACTCTGTAAGATTCGTGTTGTCCTGTGTTTAATCAATATACATAGTAAGCCTAAGCTTTAAGGTTCAATCAGTGGATTTTAGTCCTCATAGACATATAGTGATTGTAGCCTCGTATAATAAACCAAATGGAAATAACCCAAGTGTTGATGCAGCCAAAAAAACAGTAATACTTGAAAATACCTTGAATGCAGGCTTTAAAACTAAATAACAACATAGAAAACATTTCTTTTTCACAAATCTTTATTATTTGCACTAAAATACATTACACATTAATATTTTTATTATTGTACCAACATACAAGTCTTTGAACATTTCTGAATGCGCAACCTTGTTCAGCTGGGGGAGAAGTATCAGAATGATACTTGCACAATCCTCCTTGAAACATATACAAATTCTTAAGGGATGGACAGTTCACAGTTTGTAAATCAACAATGTTATCAATATTAAACAAATCTTTGATAATTTGGGATTTTCCTTTGCAGAAAAATGTACCACCTTGACAGTTCAAGTTCCTAACTGCCCTCCGGACATAGTATATTTCACATCCACAAGGAATATCATACATTAATGCATGGAGATTGTCTTTAATCCAGCGCGATTCTTTGTTCTCTTTGAAATAATCGGGAACACTCACAAGCGCATAATACACAGTGTCCAAATTTGTAGAACTCACACAAATCTCACGCAATATAAATTTTCTGTTATAAATAAATCCTTGTACATCAATAATGTATTGCACCATTTTCGCTGTTTTTAGTCAGTCTCTATTCAACTCTCACAAAAATCCTGTGCTACCATAAGTAAGCTCTGCTGAGCGTATAGGATCTATAAGAGTTTTCACTAGTTCGATATTGTTTGAAATTTCACATAACACACTATAAAAAGCTTTGTATTCTGTCTGTACCTCGTGTGCCGTCAAAGCATCCGCAACATCCTCATGGTTAGTAATATAAAAATCAAAAATATGTTTTGTGTTATCCAAGTCCTGTAAATAATACTGGATTCTTTCGCACATCCACTTAACACATCGTTGGCATTTATTCAAACAGCGTTCTCCTTGGCAAGTAAAATAACGTTCAGAGAGTAAATCTTCATCTTTACAGCATACGCACTCACACTCGTAGAAATGGTTAACAACACAATCGTGGGCTAGTTGGTTGCCTTGATTAGAATAACATCCCCAGCATATAATATACTTGCCAGGTGTATACCTCTTCAAAGTCTCCAACACACAATCCTTATAGATATAATTGGAAAAACATGGACATGATGCAATTATTTGACTCATGTCCTTGTCGGTTACTTTGTTGGCGTTATTTCCAGTAACAGACCCTTCCACTCACAGATACACAAATAAGAACACCTGAAAAATAGAAACATAGTTGTAGTACTTGTTTATATTACGCATATTCATTTCTGTATTTACTTTTTTCGTTTCTTTGTTTTCTGGATTTATATATTATTTCAAAAACTAGTGGAGAAATATACATTCCAGTGGTAAAATCTCTTGCGAGGTACTCACCGTAGTGTGGTTAGCCTTGTTTGTGGAGGTTGAAGACGCCATCTTTCACTAATGGTCCCTTTCAGTCACACATACAAAATTAGAAGCATCTGAAAAATAGAAATATAGTTGTAGTACTTGTTCACATTACGCATATTCTTTTTGGTTTGTATTGACGTTTTCTTCGTTTCAATATTAGCATTTACATATTATTTAAAAACACGCTACATAATAATAGCATTTACCTTAATTATAGCTTCTCTTGAGTTCTTTGTCTGAAACTCACGGCCAATAATCACAACTTGATGTCTTCTCTGACACAATGCTTCACAAATACTTCTCAAAATAGCTTCTGCTAGCTTTTACGCAGTTTTTATACCTCATAAGCAAAACTGACGCCTTCTCTAATTGGTTGAAATAAAACCAACGCGTTTTCTAATTGAATGAAATAAAACCGACGCGTTTTCTGATTGGTTGAACTATTCTTAACATTAGTTCATTCAAAAACCTAATAGTTATCATCCAAATGCATTAACAAATACACCCTGAAAATACTTTGAAATATTATACACACCTTAAAACTTTGTAATATCCTAATATAGAAATACAGAACCAAAAATAGCATAGTTGAAATCTGAAAACCGAAAACTATAAAATAACTTTTAGTTAAAAATACTTTTTTCTTTAGTTTAGAAAAATAAAAAATAAAAATCTAAATTAAAAATTAGTGAATATGAGACACAAAACGCAATAAATAGAAAGTTTAATACAAAGATTTAAAAAAATATCTTTGAAAGTCCAAATTACAATAAAAAATGTTGCCTGAATAGTTAAAATTGTGTTATTAGAATAAAAAATTACATAAAATTGTGAAATAAATAGACAAAACTTGACAAGACACACTTTGTGTGTCAAAATATCAAATATTGGGTGTGTAACTGGTAAAGCACTAAAAAAAAATCAACTTCGTTTCCTCGCAGTACTCCTTGTAAGTGCTTCTTGCAGTCTAATAAAGCTCTGGCATGTGTTCCTATGCCTCCTACAAGCCTCTGTAAGGTTCATATTGTCCTATGAATTGTCACTATACATGTTAAATGGCCCCTTTAGAGCCTAATCTTTAATCTTCAGTCAGTGGAATTTAGTCATAATTGTAGTAAAAAATAAAACTCGCATAATATAACAGATACAAATAACCCCTGATATTAAGTCTATCACTCAAAAAGTCAGTAATACTGAATAAAAACTATAAGGCTAAATAGCATGGTAAAAAAGTTTGGCAGATGGACTTAAAAGCCACATAGTCATCTGCTAGCATCGTCTTGTCCTGTGATTTGTCATTATATTGTTATATTTAAGGGGAAAAATAAACGTCCAGTTATAGTCACCTTGGTAAAATTAGAGAATAATCCTCTAAACTTGGAAAAAATCTCTCTGTGAGTGAGTGTATGTGTGTGTGTGTGTGTGTGTGTGTGTGTGTGTGTGTGTGTGTGTGTGTGTGTGTGTGTGTGTGTGAGTGTGTGATGGTGTGTGTGTGTGTGTTTGCGAGTCTAAAATGTAATCAAACATTTTGCCTAAATAGTATAAATAGTGTTATTTTGGTAAAAAAATTAACATAAAGTTGTAAAATAATAAGTTACAAATAAAAGAAGTGTCTGGTAGTCCAAAATTTAATAAAAAATGTTGCCTGAATAGATGATATGGTGTTATTAGAGTAAAAACAATGAAATAAACTATTAAAATAATAAGTTCAAAGTTGAAAAAATGTCTTTGTGAGTCCAAAATTTTACTAAAAAATGGTGCCTGAATAATATAAATAGTGTTATTTTGGTAAAAATAGGTATAAAATTGTAAAATAATAAGTTAAAAAGTTGTAAAAATATCTTTGTGAGTCTAAAATGTATTAAAAAACACGTTCAAATCGTGTTATTTGAGTAAATATTAGGCTAAACTTGTGAAATAAACAAATAAAAATTGAGAACACACACTTTGTGTGTCGAAAATATAACTAAAAGTCTTTCCTGAATAGTATAAATAGTGTTATTTTGGTAAAAGTAGGTATAAATTTGTGAAATAAACAGATAAAAGTTGAGAACACACACTTTGTGTGTCCAAAATGTAACTAAAAATCTTTCCTGAACAGATTAAATTGTGTTATTTGAGTAATAATAAGCCTAAACTTGTGAAATAAACAGATAGAAGTTGAGAACACACACTTTATGTGTCGAAAATGTAACTAAAAGTCTTTCCTGAACAGATTGAATTGTGTTATTTTGGTAATAATAAGCCTAGACTTGTGAAATAAACAGATAGAAGTTGAGAACACACACTTTGTGTGTGGAAAATGTAACTAAAAGTCTTTCCTGAACAGATTGAATTGTATTATTTTGGTAATAATAAGCCTAAACGTGTGAAATAAACAGATAGAAGTTGACTAAGCGCACTTTGTGTATCGAAAATGTAACTAAAAATATTTCCTGAACAGATGAAATTGTGTTATTTGAATAATAATAAGCCTAAACTTGTGAAATAAACAGATAGAAGTTGACTAAGCGCACTTTGTGTATCGAAAATGTAACTAAAAATATTTCCTGAACAAATTGAATTGTGTTATGTTAGTAAAATAATAAGTTATTAGTTGACAAGACACACTTTGTGTGTCCAAAACTTGAAAAATAAACAATTAAAAATTGAAGAACGCAGTTTGTGTGTTGAAAATATAATAAAAACTCTTGCTAGAATCGTTTAAATTGTGTTATTTGAATAAAAATAAGAATAAGCTGGGAAAATGTTTGACATAAAGTCAAAGTTTGGTAAAAATAAACTCAATATTATGTTAAATAGCACACAGTAACATAAATTTACTACCTAAATCAATAATCAAAGGGTCCTAGGTTCGATACCCCGTGATAAAAGCAAATAGTGAAAACTGTAGGTCCAGTCCCTGATAGCTCTCCCTTCTTCCTAGTACATATAAAAAACCCTTACGCTTCGTTCTCCTTGTTCAAAGTAAAATTCTCGCTCCAATCTAATTGGGTATCCAAAAATCCTTTTTTCTTGTGTTCTGGGCAAACTTGGCTTACTTAGACAGAAACCTGTTCTGACATGCAAGCGTTCTAGCCTAAAACGACGCGCTAAAGCGTCCTGTGCCTTAGGGCAACCCTGAGCGGAATATTAATTGGCGGCGGAAACCGGTTCTACAAGCGACGCATAGCTTCAGAGATTTGACCTACATCGCGCATTCTCAGACATCCTTTGTTCTAGTGTTGTAGAAAACCTTGGTCTACTTAGACAGAAACATATTCTAGCATGCAAGCGACGCACAGTTTCAAAAATTGACCCTTGCTGCGCATCCCCAGACATCCTTTGTTGTCTGGTTCAATCCCTTCCCATGCCCTACAGTATTGCATAGCTTTCCCCTGTTCTTGTGTACTGGTTGACCTTGGAAAACCGGTTCTGAAAATCTACCGACGCGTTCTCTGATTGGTCAATCGGGTTCTTTCTTTGTTCTGGCGTTCTGACGTCATTTGACCTTGACCGCAACTTCCCCCATATTCCTTTCTCGTCTACCCTCACCGCAGAGTTGAAATTCGGAGACAGTATTCTGTCTAGCGTCTGAGACCACCGTCTTTCATAACATAATGAAATTATTACATACATAGTATACACTATAGGCCTAACCGTTTATTACAGTTACATATCGCGGGTTCGAGTACCGGGACCGTCTTCTTTCGTACCATTACCATCATTCATAGCTGTTCATAAACCATAAACTCTTATTTTCAATATTATAAACATTAATATTATCAATTCATACACTACATACTTTGAAGTAATGAATATAAAACCATATGCATAGCGTTTAGTACCTCTAATTACCTTCTATATACATATTTTTCATAAAATAAATAATTATATATTCATAAAAAGTTATAAACATGCAAATACATAAATGTAAAGTATTCTAAGTACATGCAAATTAGTTCTAAGTACATGCAAATTAATTAACACCCGTGCAAATTAGTTATAAGTACGTGCAATTAAATTGCGAATATTAAATAGCAACAGACGGTAAGTGTTATCCCTACTACTAGGGTACAAAATTATTCACAATATATTTGTGAAATACCAAAATTGAACAAAGTTGCAAAAAATTCAATGATGGGTGTAATATTGAATCATGCAATATTTACCATCGTGCATACAACGCTATGTAACTCGAATTGAAGATGTACTAAGTGAATTTCATTTCCAATAGCGTGAAAGTCAATACGCGATCTTCGAAATGCCCAATTCCGACAACGTGTTTCACAATAATGTGAACATACAAATCACAATCAACATCGGTCTGTGTTAAATGAAATTGTTAATAATTATAAATCCGATTTACATAAAATGTACATAACAAATCAGTTAGGCTCACTACGTACTTCGCACTAGTTGAACACATTTTTTAAGATATTGATGACTTTTCTTGTGGTACTGTCGGTTAGGTTACGTTGTAGATTTTGAACTTCTTTATTCAGTTAAAGCAGGTTGATAGAGGTTGTTTGTAATCTTTAATTTATTTGCTTCATTATGCAGACGTGTGTTTCTCCTTTGTAAACGATTAAATATGTTTTCCAACAACGAACCATTGCTTGCAGTTTGTGCATATACCTTCGTCTATATATTTTTCTCTTTTCTGGCAGCATAGTCTTTAGCTTGTTTAGAGCACGTCTCCTTATTGCATATCTTTCGTAGCGTACATCTCTGCAAAACCTTATCAACACGTCCTACAAGCGAATCATAATGTGAAGATAAGTGTTTAGGAGAAATACACCATTTCCTCGATTATTTAGTACTAAAGTAATTGGGTGTAATTTTAGCGATGGCACTGCAGTTGGCTTCAGCACGTTCTTTGGTGGAAAATACAGAAATTCTGCTTTTAGATCTCGCACATAGTCTTCTTCACAATAATTGGCACTGCACACTTGCATTTTTTACATTTCGTCTACAAGCATGAATCCACTGTTTACGTACGCAATTATCGACTGGAAATCTATGATATGTTATGTCAGTTCCTTTAGTTTTCTGGTTATAGTTTTCATAGCTTGCTACAGCACAATTAAACATGATTGCAGTCTACAAGTACAAAAATACAATAAAAATAAATCAAACGCTACAAAATCAACAACCTGCTTGTTCCGATTTTTGCGACGTGTTAGTAGCTAAATGTTCTTCTTCTTCTTCTTTTTTTTTTGTCCCTGTCAGCATTATCTTGTCGGCTTTGGACATCGTTATTGTTTTTTTTTATTTCTTTTAATGTTTTCTTCTAAAGTTGGCAGTTAGTCTCACAAATTAATCGGAATCACAAATATATAACAATTATTATAAATAATTCACTTTTTTTTGTCCATTTTGCTGTTTCTTAAAAATCACTTTATATTTCAAGTCTACATTTTCGAGAATATGCATACAGCATCCATATTAATGAAGGGGATAAATCTGTTAAAATGGATGATAGTGATATTGGAAATGGAATTTTTAAACGTTGAAAACCTTTGTAGAGTATGATTTGTTGATCTGAATAGATTGGACATTCTAGAATTAAATGTTGAGCATCAGGATTATTATTGCCACATTTACAATTTTCTTGAGTTTTAATTTTTATTTTTGCTAAATGTGCTGGTGTACGTACGTGTCCTGTTCTTAATCTATTAATAAAAACTATGACTTGCCGTGGGAGTGTGTATGAATTGAACCAAGGGACTTTAGATTTAAATTCTGCAATCCATCTATATGTGTTGCCCACAAACTTAAATTGATCTTTGCACCATTCATTCCATTGTTCCATAAGTTTGATTTTTACTCGTGGTAATAAATCAGTATACATTAACCTATTGAAACTTATGAGTTGTAAATCTCTGGCCTGTTTAGCGTATATGTCCACTCTATCATTTCCTACATTAATATCATGTGCTTTGACATAACTGAATTGTATGTCAATGTTTCTTTTGCAAGCAAGTTGAATTTGTTGAATAATTAAAATAATAAGATATGATTGGTGACATAATTTGGGATAGGATGTAGATAATGCTTGAAGAACACTCAGCGAATCTGTAAGGAGAAGAATTTTTTTAAAGTCTTCCGCTATTCCATATTGTAAGGCTTTGTATAGGGCGTAACTTTCCGCAGTAAAAATAGATGAATCTATAGGTAATCTAAATTGTTGATAAATGTTTTTCTCTGGGATGTAATAGGCACATCCTACACTATTGTTATTCTTAGAACCATCGGTGTAAATCATTACATGCATTGGCCATTTTTCTCTGTACAATGCATGTAAACCTAGATCTCTGAAGTGGATTGAACATTGAGTATATAATGGAATATCTAGTTGATAGATCAAAGGATGTAAGAGAGTGAAAGTATTAGATCGAAGTTCTGGAAATAAGTAATGACAGTATACAAGGAAATATGAGGTGGTATGAGGATTTATTACATCGGCTTCAGCCCATTGTTTTTGTATTTCAAACAATTTATTAAATGGATGAGGATGATTTTCCCATGATTTAAGGAGGAATTTTATTGTTAATTGAATCCGCCTGTGACTCAAAGAAGTCTCTTTACTCTCCATATAAACACTTACATTGGGGCTTGATTGCATAAGACCTAGACAAATTCTCAATGCTTTTCTTTGTAATATATCTATTTTGTCGAGTAGATTGGATTTTGCTCCCCCGTAGCTGAAAGCTGCATAGTCGAAAAATGAGCGAAAGCAATTTCTATAAAAGAGAAGTAAAATTTTTGGGTGGCCTCCCCATTTTGTTGTTGTCATGCTACGAATTATGTTTAAAAACTTTTGACCTTTGTTTAATAAATATAAAATGTGTGTATTCCATGTAAAACGTCTATCAAAATGTACACCTAAATATTTGTGAGAATCTGTCACTGGGATGTCAGAAATTTGTAAAATATTATTGGGATAACTATCTGTGCGTTTGTTATTAAAGCAAATGATTTTGGATTTATTTTCACTAAGGGTTAATCCTGCATTATGAAACCATTCTCTAATGGTGTTAATTAATCTCTGTGTTTTAATTATACCTTGGGTTGCATCATCTGTAGTACAGTAAAAACAGAAATCATCTGCGTATTGTACTAACTGGAACGGATAAAGAGGTAAGGAGTGAATTTCATTTGTGTAAATATTAAATAATAAAGGACTTAAAGGTGCACCTTGAGGAATTCCTATGCTAGTGAAACGAGGGTCACTAATTGTTTCTGAGAACCATCCATATATCTTTCTATTGGAATATAGGTTCCATATGATTAACGATAATTGAGGATGAATGAAAGATTTTCTAATTTGTTACAAAGCATATGTAAATTGATAGAATCATATGCTTTTTCCACATCTATAAAAAGACTATAACAGTGTGAACGACTAATTTTGCTATTTTGAATTGCAGTGCTTAGGATAGCTATTGCATCTTGACTGCCATAATTGATTCTAAAGCCAAGTTGAGTAGGATAAAAGAAACGTTGACGTTCTAGTGTCCAGGTAATTCTGAGGTATATCGTTCGTTCGAATATTTTTTCCAAAACTGAAATTAACATTATGGGTCTGTAAGATGTAGCACAATGTGGTGATTTATTTGCTTTTAAAACTGGGAGAACTATATAATCTTTCCACTCCCTCGGTACTATACCGGTACGGAATATGTTATTGTAAAAAGATACAAGAATATCTAAACCTGCTTTAGGTAGATATTTTATGGCTTGGTATGGTATTCCATCTAAACCTGGTGCAGTGGGTTTAATATTATTAATTATTTTTTTTAATTCCTCTGTAGAAATGGGAGGGAATTCAAGTGAAAAGTTAGAAATATTTTCCTCTATTTTTTTATATGGAAGGTGTACTGATGGTGGAGCCAAAAGCATTAAAAATTGGTCTTGCCAACTATTATCTATAGGTTTTCTACGAGGTGGACATGGTTTACGTAAGGAATTAAATTTATGCCACACATTTCGGGATGATTCCTGCATGTCTATTAAATTGCAATATTTAATCCACGCTTCACGTTTTGCTTGTAGAAATATTTTTTTTCCTTGTGCTATTGATTTTTTCCATAATATTCGATTTTCAAGGGTAGGATATGAAGCAAAATGATTCTCACTCCTTTTTCGGTTGGCTTTTGCTGTCTCGCACTCCGAAGTCCACCAATGAATTTTTGGAAAAATTAGTCGTGAAAAATTTACTCTTTTTCGTGAACTGAGAATGTCTAAAAACTTCTGTGATATATTGGAGTAGTGTATAGTATGAAACCGATTGAGAGGAATTTATTTGTTCTTTAAGTATATAAGAATCTATTAAAATTGTATATGATTCCCATGATATATTATTAATTTTCCAGCGATTTATGGGAAATATGATATGTTGAATTGGTTGTGAGGATATAAAATGTGAATGAATATAAATGGGATAATGATCACTACCATACATTTCTTCCGCTGTGGTCCACTGAAATTTTGGTAATAATGATTCTGATATTATAGTAAGGTCTATTGATGAGGGATTATTTCCGTTGCGTGGGACGTGGGTGGGCGATCCATCATTTAGAACAATAAATGAGTTGTTTTCTATCCAGTCGGCAATGCTGGACCCAAGTCTGTCTGATGATTGTGAGCCCCAAATGTTATGATGACCATTAAAATCTCCAACAATGATGTATGGGCTAGGGGTATTTTTTGTCAATGCTTCTAAATCTGACGGTTTTATATTCTGAGAATTGTAATTTGATGGGATATAAATATTGATTATTGTTATTTTTTTCCCCTCTATGAAGATTTGGATAGCACGTGCTTCTACTTTATAATCGCGGAAGAGTTTATGGTGTTTGGATATCTGAATTTCCTGATATGATATTGATTCGTGGACATATATGCTAATACCTCGTTCATTTTCAGAATAGGGTGGGCCTAAACAATTATAATGAACAATTTTGTATGTTTCGTACTGTCTACCCTTAGTTTCCTGTAAGCAAAGAATTAAAGGATGACATTCCGTTATTAATTTCATTAAGTCCAATTTTCGTGTAGAAAAGCTAATAATATTCCATTGAATGAGAAACATCTTCTGCTATGTGTATCCTACTTGTTCTGTTTGAAAGTAAGGTTTTGTAACACATTTAATAGATTTATGGATAGTTCATTGATATGTTGTAAAAGTAGCTAAATGTACCCCGCACCAAACTTACTGCACATAACAACGAGCACCGTCAAACCCGATCCTCCCAGATGACGTAATGCATACGTACTTCACATAGCAACGAGCACCCCCTCATGCAAATATAATGTGATCAGGTAGGTATTCCTTCAGTTGCACCACATTGACATATACAGGTCTTTAGGGACTAGGGTGTAATTTAGCCGACATCTAAGAAGACTTGTTAAAGAGTTTCTTGAGAGGTTAATGTCTTGATACCAAGGTTCTTTAGGTATAAGTGGTTGAATTGAATAATATTTTTTCCCATTAGTCTTCCCTGTAATTGTCCATTGTTTCTGCCAACTTTTCAACAATTCTGTTTTAGCATGCGACTCGAGCGCTTTTGCAGAAAATTTGATCCGAAGCGGTCGGTGACTTGATTCTTCAGTTGCGTACTTGGCTAATGTGTCTGCTATGTGGTTCCCTTCTATGGATGTATGCCCAGGAGTCCACACAAAAGAAATACTCTATCCTGAGTTGGTTAGTTTGTGATACAAACTTTTTATGTTAACAATGTACCAGTCTACATAGTAATCAGCTGTTATCGATCCCAGGGAGTGTAAGACTGACGCTGAATCAGTGGCTATCACTACCCTCTTGAGGTTTTTCTCCTGTATATACAACAATGCTTGACGAATAGCAAACGCTTCCGCCGTGAATATTGAAAATTCTGCTGGTAATGGGTAGATTTTGTATTCCATTATGTTATTGCAATATATTGCAGCTCCAGTGTTACCAGTTGCGAACTTTGATGCGTCTGTATATACTATGTAAAAATCTTCATGCACTACAGAGTGTACATATTCGATGAATATGTTATTCACCATACTTGGCATTGACGTTCGTGTATCTTTATCTGGATATGGATGAAAGTGAACGGGAAGTATTGTTGCTAATTTAAAATAGTCTGTCGTAAAGCACGGAGACGTTGAAAATCTAATAACTTTCGGTATGAAATCCTTAATCGACTTGTATGCTATGTATAAGATTGGAAGATTTAATTTATATTTAGCTGTACGGTTTGATGACATTAAGGCTTGTAAAAGTGATAATTTTGGTATTATCGGACTAGATATGGAAGACATCTTTTTCATTAAGAATTTTCTCGCAAGATATTGCGCCCGTAGATGAAATGGTGGTTTTCCTACTTCAACAAACGTAGCCTGTTTCGGTCTTCCTTTCCATAGACCAAAGATACTACATAAACTATGATATTTTATTGAAGATATTTTCCCAAATGCCCAATTTAGATTATTGTTAATCAAGAAAGAGCCATATTCTAATCTTGAGTTTAGCATTTGCTTGTGAACAATGTGGAGTAGTCTATGATCTGCTCCCCACTTTTTCTTGACTGTGACACATTTTATAATGTTAAACGCCTTAAGCGCCTTTTCTTCCATGTGTTCTACTTGTGCTTTCCATTTCAATTTATCATCCAACATAATACCAAGAAATTTGTGTGTCCTAGTTTGTTTTATATGTGATCCATTAATGGCTAACCCAACTGGAGTTTGTAATCTTTTTCTATGGAACACAACTACAGATGATTTTTCTACGTTAATATTTATGCCATTGTTACCACACCATGTGCATAATTCGTTTAAAGCCAGTTGTGTTTTCTCTATACCATCAGTTAGATTCTTGCTGCTTTTGTATATAACAATATCATCTGCATATTGCAATAATCAAGCGTACTTCAATACTTGTTTACCAATATCATAAGTAGACAAATTAAATAATGTTGGACTTAACACCGCACCTTGCGGAAGTCCTTGACTAGTTGTGCGAGCATTTGAACATAATTTTTTCTCTGTAGTAATAATCCAACTATACTTTTAATAAATTGTTTAGCAAGATTGAGATTTTTTAGTTTTTTAACAAGCAAATCTATAATGACTGCATCATATGCACTAGTAAGATCCAGAAAAACAACTATACAAAATTCGCGACGAACAATTGACAACCGTATGTCTAAAATAAGTGTAGTCAAAACATCTATTGTCCCCATTCCTCTTCTGAATCCCATTTGATATTTTGGTAATATATTGTTATATTCAATCCACCAAGTAATTCTATTAAGTATAAGATGTTCATAAATTTTTGATAAGCATGACGCTAGTGCTATTGGCCGATAATTTTTAGAACATCCTGGTGTTTTTCCTGGTTTAAGGATTGGAATTATAACAATTTCCTTCCATTGAAGGGGAACTTGTCCACTATTCCAGATCACGTTATAAAGTTCTAATAATTTATCTATCGCCTGTTGCGGTAAGTTTTGTATACATTCATATGATATGCCATCCATTCCTGGTGACGACGAAGGTTTCCTTTCACATATAACTTTTCTTAATTCTGCACTGGTATATGGACATTCCAATGCTGATGGTATTAATTCATTCATTGAATTTAATATGGCATTAAAATCACAGTCGCTGGATTCTGGTGTTAGGGTTTAATGAAATTCTGTTATCCATTGACTGCTTATGTCGCCTCCATGATATCTACTAATATTATTGGCATTAGACATTCTGTTAATAACTTTCCAAGTTGTGGTTAAGGATGATTCATTTGTTAATGAGGAACAAAACTTTTTCCAAAACTCTGCCTTAATTTATCTTAAGTACCTTTGAGTTTTGGCTGCTGTTTCTTTGTACTTCAAGAAATGGTTCATTGTTGGGTTTTCTTTATATTCGATGAATGCATTTTGTCTAGCGTTTATCAATTTCTGGCAGTTTGTCGTCCACCACTGAGCAATCTTTCTTTTCGAGTCACGTTGACGGGGAATTGTAGATCTGTTCAAATTCTCTTTAATTAGTGATGTATAGTTTTCGTAATCTTTCCCTCAATTTTGTTGTTGGTAATTTTCAGTAGAGAGATTGATTTGTCTTGAAAATTGGTTCCAGTTAATCTTTTTAGAATAGTATGGACGTGTTGGTCTTTTCGGAAGATTACTAGATATAACTGTTGTATTTATATTTGAATCAAATGATATCACAATTGGAAGATGATTACTATTATATGGATTTTGCAGAACTCTCCAGTTAATATCTGCAACTATATTCTCTGTCACGAGTGTTATGTCAGGGGCACTAGGATTTTCATTTGGTCTCGAGATATATATATGGGAGTGCCATCGTTTAGTATTGTTACATTTGACTCTTGAATATATCTGCACAGAGATTTCCCTGACATATCTGAACCATAACAACCCCACAATGGATGATGTGCGTTAATATCCCCTCCGATTATAATAGAAGTATTTGCCGGAAGTTGTTGGAAGAGATTACACCAGAACGAATACAGTAATTTAGACGAAGGTGGATTATATATTGTAACAAATGTAGTACTATCTATTGTTACTCCAACTATTTGAATATTATCAGGCATATTCCTTAAATGTATTATTTCATACCTATAATTATTTTTAATCCCTATGGCCACTCCACCATATCCGTCATCTCTGTCGTGTCTTATCCAGTGGTATCCATAGGCTTTAATTTTTGATTCGGGTTTCAACCACGTTTCTTGAATTAATATAATGTCTGCTGGGTAAAAGTGAATAATGTTTTCTAGACTGTGTATATTTGGAATTATGCTTCTAATATTCCATTGTATAATTCTCTTTATCCTGCCTGCCATTCTGAGTGATGAATTAGATAATTTATTATACTTGATGCTACAACAGACCAATCCTGTTTCATGTTATGTGATGACGAGGTATTGGCGAAGTTGCATATTCCTGCTAGATACTTAGAAAAATTTGTTAAAAAATGGTCATTCATTGATGATCCACAATCTGAACTCGCTTGCATTTTCTGCGATAGTGGAAGTAATTTGTCTTTTTGATCTAAAGCCGAGTTCATTGAACCACTCTGCTGCTTTCCTTTCCAATCTGGTTTTGTTTTGTCAATTGTCGCTGGTTTCTGTCTTTCTTTTTGTTCTCGATTTTGAGATGTTTCTGATGATTTTGGACGTTTTCTCTGAGATAACTTTGTTGTTTCCTGGTTACGATCCACTTGTTGAGCGTAATTAAAAGCTCTTTTGTTAGGCAGCTGTTGATGAAGCGTTTGGTATTGGATTTCTTGTTTATAAGTATTTGCATTAATATTATATTGGGTCTGTGTTGTTTCCTTGCATGTTGATGCGTAGGATATGTTGGATATTCTGTACTCACTCGGTACTACTGATGCAGTATTTAAAGTAGCTTTTGGGTATTTTTTTCACAGCTTCATGATAAGATAGTCCCTCAAGCGCCATAGTCTTGACTATATCCTTTTGTCGCTGTTTTTCTGGACAGTCCTTGTCTGTTGCCCAGTGTTCTTGTGAACAGTGAATGCATATGACATTATTATTACAGCTTGAGAGTTCATGATTTTGCCCACAACGTTTACACTTCAATTTACTCTTACAGTTACATTTGAAATGCCCATAATAGTAGCAGTTTGTGCATTGCTTTACCATGGGAATGTAATGCTCTACATCAATCTTTGAATAATATAAAGTTACATATGCTGGTAAGGTTTGGGCATCAAATGTCAATATTATTGATCTCGTTGGCTCAGCAATTCGACTTCCATTTTGTCAATTTTGTATTTCATTATTCGTCTCACTTTGAGTACATTGAAAACATTAGGTTTTATGTTTTCTAATAACTCATCATCTGTAAATGAGGTATCTATTCCCTTAATTACACCCATTCTCCTCACTTTATGTGCTGGCACATAAGCAAACCAGTTATTGTTCATTAGAACTGGATGAGAGAGAAAGTTATTAGCATTTTTCGCAGATTTGAATTCCTATTTCGCCAGATTTTTTCCCATGGTTTCAATTGTCTTTAGACCTTCGATTTTGGTTTCATGAAGTTTTTTCCCTATTTTTAGTATATGTAGCTGACCAATATTTCTTCTATTTGTTCCATTAATTTCATTTGCACTTCTTACAAATACATCATAAGGCCCCAATTGGGTATTTTTGTATGTAATTGTTTCATGATCTTTAGATATTTTAAATTGATGTGTATTTACTGTATCCTGTGACAGGTTTTCCTGAGAGACATCACCTTTGTCTTGACTAGCTACGCTAGCAGGAACCCAAACTTCCATACATTCCGAAGTGTCTGTGTCACTTACTTGGGTATTCATTTTGTTTAATGGCGTCGAGCCATATTAAACACTTATATCATATTCATCACTTTATCTTCACTTAATCTATCAATTCACTTCGTTCACACAATTATTATATTATATATTACTCTCAGTTTATACGAATATAATCCTAACTTAAATCACAAAGCACAAGAAACACTAGTAGATTCTCTATCCACTCGAAATTAAACTCAACCCTTTGCTTCTTTACACTAACAAAATCCTTAAGTCTTCTAATCTCAGCTGTTGATAAAGAATGGATAGCTATCGTCGATTCTGCCATCTAGCTTGACAGTTGAGAAGCAACTCGAGACAAATAGTTGAATCGACCTCACCCGAGGAACACAAGAAACATCATAAAGTTTCACCCCCATGGCTATTTCTTTCTCAATGAATGAATGAATTCATTGCATTGTTTGGGTACATCGGCACATTTAGTCATTGAGCACCATTAAAAGTGTACGAGAAAAGATCCTCGTATCTTAAAGTTTAAAAAAGTGGTTTAAAGAGCCCCTTGAGAAAGGTTAGCTTGTAAAGAGACAACCTACACAGGACATACACAACATATTAAAAGGATTAGGAGATACTAAAAACTTCCTCAGAACCAGCCTATGTCAATGAGTTACATGTACATATAATTCTTGACTTGTCTCTTGAACTTAAATATTAATTATATATTTCATAGTTCAGGATAAATGTCTAAATGTGAGAACCTTATTTTCAACCGTTTCTTGACCATCAAAAATGCAATGTTGACAGTGTCGACGATTGAGGCCCCCCCCCTACTTCTTGCCACTTTTGCCCCGGCACAATGCTAAACTTCATGTACCAAGAAAAAGTAAAATGCCCTTGGCACCCATTTTTGGCACCTTACCTCCCAGGTTTGGAAACCAATCGCCACCACTGAATGTGGATAATCACGAAAAGAACGTAAATGTAGTACTGTAAATTATACAAAATGTACGACTTTTAGGGAAGAGGTATCCTTGCGCTGCAAAGATTTGTGGATCCAGCTTTTGTCTCTGTATTACATTTATACATTTACACGTTTTGCGTGATATGTCACATACACAGTGTAGCTTTGCCTGATGGACGAGAGAAAAGTTTGAATAAAATAAACTCTCCAATGTCGTAGTGGTTACGTCCTAACTTGTAGTCAAAGGGTCCCAGGTTCGATAGCGGGTGGAGGCACATAGTGTTTCGGGTCCTGTGTTAAACTGTAGGTCCAGTCCCGATTAACCTGTCTATGCATAAAATGGGCTTGAAAACTGAAAAACGGAGCTAAGTTCTTCATGTGGACATGTGAATAATATCACAAATAAAATTTTCAGATAATGTTACCAGTCTGTTTGACTTGCAAGGCGATTCGAGATGTTGGTAATTTAAATTATTTATATACCTCTACACGTAAAAAAATATATCTTTCCATCAGAATTCTTTTGTGGGGTACGATGTGCAAAATATATATAATGTCCCTTAAATATGCGACTATAGCCTATATCTGTGTGTTTTCTTCTCATCACTAGGTAAAAGTCTTACATCAGCTACTTCCGAGTGTTAACAGATCGATGAGAGCTGAACTTCTGGCGAGGATAATAACAGGTGAAGCGCACAAGGAAAATAAATTGATGTTTGGAGACAGTTATGGTAGTGTCTACAGAAATGAGAGGAGCGTTATTATTCCTCAGTATTATGTGACATATTTTCACTAACAACTAACCAATTCCCTCTTGTTTCAAATGGCAAATGTACTGCCGATGACAGTTGAGGTTTTTCTTACCTGAGTGTTTGTTTCTCGCTTTTGAGCAAACAATTCAGGTAAGTTAGAGTTTATCACGAAGTAGCAGTTGCTTATGCTTTTGTAGAATTGAGGCTTTCCTGAGAAAGAATGTTGTTTCACCAATTTTACTAATCTCGCTCTACCCAGACGGAGAGATGAAAGAAAGGTTGAAGGATAGAAGAAATAGATCAGGGGAATTCGTTTGTAAGCCACGTTTGGGCAACTCGTATGCTCTTGTGCAAGCTGGAGAGCGTAGTCCTCCGTTACGGTGTTTAGTTCAAAATGAATATCACATTCTTCTGAACGTTTACCACAGGTCAAAAATCCACGCCTTTCAGTGTTAACTTCAGCTTGGATAATGAGGGGAAAATTCTGGAGCCATATCCAGCAAGTAGGGTGGATAGTTAATTCTATAACCGATTATCTGGCGAGAACTTGAGGCACGGTGATCAATGAATGTGCTGGAGCATTGTCATGCAGGAGAAACCATTTTCCTGCTTGTTCCGGATTCTTTTTCAAAAGGCGATCGCGTACCTCTTTGTAGAATGATCCAGACAGTCTCTCAGAAAGACACGATTTCGCGTGTAAATGAATTGAAAAATGCGATGAGCATTGTTTTTTTCTATCGATTTCCTGGGTCACACGCTATTCGGTTGTGTGACATTTGGTGGACGTCTACTGCTGAAAATAGTACGATTTGTAACCTGCGCCAATGTTCTGTAAGAAATTCTAGAAATTCTAGCGACGACAAAAGTAAACGCCTACATTTTCAATCGTCACTGATCACTACTGAATCATATGCAATATTTTTTTACAGAAGGTGGAGGAAGGTATATACTGAGTAATTCTAATAGTGACACCACTTGTGCATCTACAGCCACAATAGTTCAGAAACGTTTTCAATGTACTATGTAATTTTAGACTTAGCTCTTCATTTCCATTTATATTTTAGAGGAAAAATGTTTCAATACTTTCTTAATATATCGTCGTATGAGAACCAGAGGAACGTAACTCGGTTTTGTTTAACGTATCACCACTTAACAGCTCTATTGCAGTCAGTTCGACACAATGTGCATTGATTTAAATCAGGTGAATTTTTTCTTTTAAAAAATGCTGATTTAAAACACTTTAAACAAATAATTTATAGAATAATGTGCATATGGATTTTAAAAATATCAGAATCACTTTTGGTGAAAACATTAATCTTATAATCATTTAATGGTGTTAATTAGGCTCTAAGAAAGGAAAAGAAAGGAGACAAAATATATATGTACTGATGGGGTGAAGCTCATACGAAAGGAAATGTAATATGTTTACTTTAAGCACACTTACATTTCTCTTGATTTAAAAATCAATAATTTTATAGGCAAAAATAACAAACATTTGGTGTAGAATAATATACAAAATATTAATCGTGTTAAACCCTAAATAGTGTCATTATCATTAAACTATAAATAAACATGGCAGCTACAAAATTCAGCTACAAAAAATGTAAAAAATATGTTAATTATATAGTACATCCAGAACGTTATATTTTTACTGGAAGAAGGAATTACTGAAAATATTATGGTTTCATTAACACACCCAACAAACATTTCCTTCCATAGTATAATCATATATATTGGCTACAGTGTCAGATATAGAAAAATATATATTTACACATAATTTTTTATTTGCTTTAATCAAACTATTGAAACATTTTACACCCGGTTCGATACCCGGTGGAGGCACATAGTGGTTCGGATCCCACTTTAAACTGTAGGTCCAGTCCCGATTAGCCTTACTGTGCATAAAGTGGACTTGAAACACCAAATCAATCAATCAATCAATCAAACGTATCTCTAATTTACTGACACTTTCTAGAGTCATTCACATTCCTAAGAATACATTATTTCCTCTCTCCCGTAAATTTAATAAATGGAAGCTACATCGCTCTGGTTCTCACATGATGACATAAAAAGGACGAAGGGACTCTCCTTATCATATGAAAAGAGTTCTGAAATTTTAATTTTATGTGCATAGTAAAAGGTAAATGCATGCAATTATTCCTTTCTTATTCAGTTTCTGAATGGCGTACCAAAAGGAGAGAAAAAATATCTTCCACAACATGAAATTACACTCTACTTCACGTCTAAAATTGAAAGTGCAACATATTATAAGAATTGCCTGGAAGTTCTGCGCTGAGTATTGCCTTGAATCTTCACTGCATGGTCTCAAATACTTAGGTGAATCTGGAATAAAGGCTGTGGAGAGGTAAGTATATAATGTTATAATTCTCGATGCCTGTATATTATCAATGAACAACTCGATCTACGTAGTTTATGAATAACCTTTACTTGGGATAGATGCCTAAATATGCAAATACCCTTTGTTCCTTGACACTATATTGATATGCCTTCACACCGTCTGAGATAATACGATTACCCTTTAAGACTAAAGAGCATACCAAAATTTAAATTTAATGGCTATTGTTTTTTTTCTTAGTTTCGATCCAGTATTTATTAAATTACAAGTCCAAGTGTGTTTTACACGAGATGAGTCTAACTTTTGTCGAATAGTTTGTTTTATTTTTATTTGCGTGTAATGGAACTTTAATTTACCAACCTCAGTGGCGAAGTGGTTATCACAGTGCGCTAAGATGGCACGGGTTCCGGGTTCGAATCTCGGCCTGGGCATGGGTTTTCTTGGTGACTTCATCAATTTCACCACTCATCCTCATAGTTGCGAATGGCCAAAAGTTTCAGAAAAGCTAAGGAAAAGAACCAAATTCAATAAACCAATCAATCATAAGTACGCATCTGCCACGTCCTCTCACGTGAGCATCTGCCAGCTTAGCACAGGGTAGAAACAATGAGATACCTCTGGGTACAGATCATGGTGACTAACACTACGAATATATGGAAAGAAACAATAGGTTTAACCAACTACGGAGGGTACAATTCGTAATATATTCTTGAATAACATGTACAAAGACTAGATAACTTTGGAAATCTTTTCATACAATATTTTTTCTTCTATTTTTATTTGTTATTAATTGCAGCCAATCTTCTTCTTTGAGCTTCTTCTTCTTGGCTTCTTCTTCTTATAATTACTAATACATCTTCTTCTTATAATTTCTAAGGCTTCTTCTTCTTGGCTTCTTCTTATTATAATTACTAAAGCATTTTCTTCTTATAATTACTAAGGCTTCTTCTTCTTATAATTACTAAGGCATCTTCTTTTTATAATTTCTAAGGCTTCTTCTTCCTGTAATTATTACTAAGGTTTCTTCTTCATGTAATTATTACTAAGGCATCTTCTTTTTATAATTTCTAAGGCTTCTTCTTCTTATAATTACATAATTTACAAATTCCTGATGCTACTTAAGTTTCTTCATCTATGTAACATCATCCTTTCCTTATTCTTTATTTACATCTTTTGGTTCGTTCATTGGTGTTGCCTTTTAGATCCTGGCTGGATTGATTGTCACTTGTACGTGGATCATATATATATATATATATATATAGTATATATATATATATATATATATAGAGTATATATATATATATATAGAGTATATATATATGTATATATATATATATATATATATATATATATATATATATATTTGTATATACTTCCTAGAACGGTATGTATATCTAGGTTCTGCAGCTTATATGCACGTTCTTGTTTGGAAACGTCGTGCAATAGACCCAGTGGATCATAGTTGATGATTGGAGATTGTATGATTTCTCTTCCTTCCCTTTTTCGTCTTGCCAGTATAGATTCTCTCGTTTTCCTGCCTCCTCTCTTTCCTCGTTTCTTTGGCATCACCTTATACAAATTGACGGAAATATTAAGAAAATCTATCTCCCAGATATACAAAGAGAAAGGGGTTAGTTTAAGATCGCCGCCTAGCCGGCGCTAACCTTAACTTGGAGCTGCAATAGATGCGCCTACCAAAAGTGCTTGGGTGCCTGCAGTGAAATGGCGCTACACCTGGGAAAACAACCCAAAAGCCGCACGAAACTCTCAGTTCGTGGGAACCGAAATAGACCCAGAATCGTAATTACAATTCGACTACTTTACTTTTATATAATGATCACTTATGCTATTACTGAATATTAATTACCCTTTCCACCTTATTTATATCCTGTTATTGTGCTAAGTTCATTTATTTCTTTCATTATAATTAATATTAATATCTACAATCATTATTTCACCACATCAGCGTTTCCCTTTTTCCTTTTTACAATGGTAGCCGTTTTCTTGAGTGCTGCCATCTCTAGCCCACTTTCTAAACTGCTTTATGCATCATCAAATATAAGCGTCGTTCTTTTTGCATGCTGCCATCTATGATCCTCTACCTCAAACAACAACAATGCAGTTTGTATACGTGACGCATCGTTGCTGGAGGGCAAGCGATGTTACTTGTTCACTGTTCACTTTACCAGGGAACACGCCCATGAAGACGTGGGCATTGTGTTTTCGGTCGCAATAGTAAACTATTCTAGGCTGTTAGGGAAAATCCACTTAAGTAAAAAAAATGTAACTTTACAGCCTATAGTTAATTATCTTTATTCATTTAATAGCAAACATTACAGATATGATATACAAGTTTCAGTATGACTGTTTAGAATGCCCAATATAAAGTTATAATATTTTCTGCAATTGATTCAGTGTAACTTAGTTGGAAGCAACAGATAGTCGCCCTTTATGACACATGTGACTTTTCCTGAGCATAGAATTGCTGAACGTAATATGAATTATCTCTCCACTTCTCTCTGGCCGTGAGGAATAACAAAGGAAATCAGATGACTCCTCGATATATCAGAAACTAACTACGCCTACTATCCGTGACAAAAATATTGAGCCCTCGGTTTACGCGCTTACAAAATTGTACTTCGTGGGAGGATAAGGTCAAATATACCTCATTGGAAAGCTTCGAGTATCTACTTTTTAATAAGCGTTATATGAAAATTAATTGTAACTTTATTTTCTCATTATAGCGAAAAATTCACTGAAAAGTGTTTTTTTCTTCCAATTTTCATGAACAGGAAACTTAACACCGTGCATTCATAATAAAACTGTACATATAATATTGAGATTTTGTGTACTTGAAGTTTGATTATTTTTGCACCTCTGTGGAAAAATCAAATACATATCTTTACTAGATACTTCAGAAACGGACATTTTAGGGAAACGTGCAAACTTCAAATGCATAATTTCAAATTCAATGAAATTGCAAAAAACTGTTGATATAACGCATTTGATCGAATTCCAGAAGTTTGGCGTGTGTGCCTGATATATAGTCCCATATATTAATTATTCTTTCGCACTCCTAATATGGTAAACGGGTGCATGACGTATGCCCGGGTGCGGCCAACCTCAGACTCCGCGGGCTTAAGGCGAATTAATTCCACAGCGTTGCCGCATCGCTGCACTTCGCTGCGAGACAAGTGGAAGTGCGTTCCGTCGAGCCGATCCAAAGTATTATCGCAGCATAAAATAATTAATAAAATATTTCTCATATTGCAAGTGGAGTACTGCTGTACTGCAGTTTTGTTTCTTTTCATTTTTTCTATCTTTTATCTTCATATGAACGTCGTTTCCTTCGATACCCGGTGGGGGTACATAGTGGTTCGGATTCCACTTTAAACTGTAAGTCCAGTTCCGATTAGCCTACCTGTGTATAAAGGGGACTTAAAGAGAGAGAAAACAATTCAGCTTTATATGAACGTCATTATTATTATTTTATGTCGCACACTTAAGCAAATATATTGAATGCAACATTGTTCGATGAAGACGATTTGAATGAAGTCGATGAAAGATCCAGTCTTCTCTGAATACAATAATAACGCGCCTGCTGTGTATGGTGATTTCATAACAAAGGGAAACAGAGAGAGGTGCGTACCAGCGATAGCAACCCATAAAAATTATATTTAAAAAAATGCTAATTTGAAGCCTACATGCTAACTAACATTTTAAAATATATTTTGAACAAAGATTCATGTAAATTATATTTATCTTGCAAAATTCACTTAATCATCGTGTCGAGTAGTGGTGGTGGTTTCAACATTTAACGCGTTGCTACACATCCCAAATGAAATTTTTCTTTTATATTTGTCTGTTTCACAGCTGCAACTCTTGTAATAAGCAAGGAGTTGTGGGTTCATTAAGAGAGCCATAAGGACTAAAAGCATTAATAAATTTTCAATGAATATAATGATTGAAAGGTAAAAGTATAAAATGCTGTTCATAATGGATTCTATTGAACTGCATAATTAAAATAAAAGTCGTGTATCTTTGTTCTCACCACACCTTGCAAAAACTCGCTCAATAAAATATTGGGTCCTTCTTTTCCTTCCTTTCTAGCTGATGCAACTTTTTGTTGTTCCCTTTCTTCTCTACATACTTTTCTCACTATGCTGAACACTCCACCGTGCACGTGACACTTTGGTTTATGTCATGAGATGCGCCCATTCGTTTTTCCTGGTCGAAATATCTCTTGGCACTGACTATCATTTCTTTTGTACCACTATGATATTCCCGTCTTGCCATTTTCATGCAACAAAAGATCACTTCAAAGAACCGCCATCACTCAATACTCTGCGTAAGAACAAACACGCGAACTTGTGAGAGACCGACCGACTGCCTTGATAGAATGCACCTAAGAATTATTATGTATATGTGAGAGCTCAGACAATAATTCACGGCAGGAACCGACAAAAGAAAATTTCGGCATTTCTACAATATTTTCCTTTGCGCGACACATTGTTTCGGCTCATTTTTCGTGTCAAAGCTGCTTGGACGCGGAGTTTAAAGGGCAAGCGGAGACGCTTGGCAACAAAACTCACTTGTTCCACGTGCTTTCTTAGCAACGACGTGAATTGCGCGGGAACTGGTTGCCAAGAAAAACTATTCTCTCTGTTGTTTTTAATTCGCACCGTGTGCAAGAACGAGATATGGAAATTTGATTTTTATTCCACGGCTATCATTCT
This sequence comes from Lepisma saccharinum, assembly GCF_977018435.1. Taxonomy (NCBI): domain Eukaryota; kingdom Metazoa; phylum Arthropoda; class Insecta; order Zygentoma; family Lepismatidae; genus Lepisma; species Lepisma saccharinum. The sequence continues at coordinate 66,046,699 of NC_139231.1, read as the reverse complement.
GATATGCAATTCATGACCATTGGGCCGACTATTACTGAGATTGCAACATCATAATTAATTATTAATTGTGGCTGTTCCACAGATGCCATCTTATTTGGCTGAGATATTTCATAAACAAGCTACAATCAACAAAAGAGTCATATTTTTGCGATGGTTTTACACGAAGCTACACACAATTGAATTCGACTAATGTAAGAAACACACGCAAAAACTACACTTTTACGATCATATTTGTCTGAATAGGGAACAGACAGACTTAAAATTGATTTGTTATGTTTTTATCTAAACGCAGACACTTATAGCTTTCCAATGAGCTATAATTGACTTTTTTCCTCCCACGGAGTACAATTTTACAAGTACGCAAACCGAGGACTCAATATTTTTGTCACAGATCAGTAGGCGTCGTTAGTTCCTGATATATCGATGCGTCTTCTGATTTCCTTTGTTATTCCTCACGGTCAGAGAGAAGTGGAGATATAATTCATATTACGTTCAGCAATTCTATGCTCAGGAAAAGTCACATAAGTCACAAAGTGCGACTATATGTTGCTTCCAACTAAGTTACACTGAATCAATTGCAGAAAATATTATAACTTTATTTTGGGCGTTCTAAACAGTCATACTGAATGAAACTTGTATATCATGTCTGTAATGTTTGCTATTAAATGAATAAACATAACTGAAGCCTAACTCCGTGGCGTACTACTACTCTATGAGTTCAGGGTTCGAATCTCGGCCTGGGCATACGCCTTCTTGTGAGTGTTCCTTCAATTTCATCACATCATCTTCTCATTCTCATCGTCGCGATTAGCCAAAAAAGTGGCATAAATGCAAAGTAAACCATATCAATAAATCAAGGTTAAAGTTGAAGTGTTGTTTTCACCTTCCATATCTTCGAGACAATTAGCAAGCCGAAAGACCTGTAAATTTCCATCTTCATGGGAATTAATATTCTCCTTTGGTTGTCCACTTGTCTGTTGGAATGAACAATAAACCGATACGATACGTGTTGACTGCTCAGAAAATGCTACCACAAGACATTCAAGGCGCTGTAACTGAGCTATTGTACATAACTGTTCTTTCCCAATCTGAACTAACCTCGTTTGTCAGTTGGTTTAAGAATGTGTAACTAATTAAATATCTGGTTTCCAGTTGCTCGTGGTTTTCTAAAGAATATCCATGCATCATATCGCTCATCACTTATTTCCTTCTAGATTGTTTTGGTTCGTTGCTTTTGTCGTAAGCACCTTGTTATGTTCCTGTCTCATTGCAAACGCTTTGGAGAAGTGGAGGAATTCCCCAGTCATAATAAGCTTCTCCTCAACACCAAGCAGCATTTCAGACATTCCGCTCCCGGGAGTCACCATATGCAACCAAGACAAGCTGAGGAATGACTTCAAAGTTCCATCCATACTTGACTGGACCAGGTAAGCTCATAATCTTACTGGTTTTTTTGTGTTTTTTTTTAACTTTTTTGCGGTTAGGAATGCTGCGTTTCACCAATTGGAACATTTGTTCAGATTTTAAAGTAATTACAAGAATTTCAGCCCTACACACTAGGTTCACGAAATACTGTTCCGGTATTTATAATATATACTAGCTGATTGCCCGGCGTTGCCCGGGTATTATTTATACCAATCTTCTATTAGACAGGAAAATAATGAATTCTAACTATACTGTAAAATGAAACTGGAGTTGAACGGCATTGGGAGTGTCACTATTCATCGTAGCGACCCCGTAAACTATGGATTCCACACTAATATCAGTCGTTTTCGATTATTTTTACTTGTCACCACCTTCCCACCCGAACCCCCAGGGGTGCCAGCGGTGTCTTGGAGTTGAACGGCATTGTGAGTGTCACTATTCAATTTTGCTACCCCGGAAACTATGGATTCCATACTAATATCGGTCGTTTTTCATGTCGCCCCCTTTCCACCCCTATCCCTAGGGTTGCTAGAGGTGTCTTGGAGTTGAACGGCATTGAGAGTGTCACTATCCATCTTAGCGACCCAGAAAACTATGGATTCCACTCTAATATCGGTCGTTTTCGATTATTTTTACTTGTCACCACCTTCCCACCCGAACCCATAGGTGTGCCAGCGGTGTCTTGGAGTTGACCGGCATTGTGAGTGTCACTACTCATTTTAGCGACCCCGGAAACTATAGATTCCACACTAATATCGGTCGTTTTACATGCCACCCCCTTCCCACCCCCGCCCCGAGGGGTACCAGAGGTGTCTTCGACTTGAACGGCAATGGGAGTGTCACTATTCATCTTAGCGACTCCGAAAACTATGGATTACACACTAATATAGGTCGTGTTACATGTCGCCCTTCCCATCGCCATCCATAGGGGTGCCAAAGGTGTCTTGGAGTTGAACGGCATTGAGAGGGTCACTATTCATCTAAGCGACACCGAGAACTATAGATTCCACATTAATATCGGTCGTTTTACATGTCACCCACTTCCCACCCCCAACCCTAGGGGTGCCAAAAGTGTCTTGGAGTTGAACGGCATTGGGAATGTCACTATTCATCTTAGCGACCCCGAAAACTATGGATCCCACACTAATATCGGCCGTTTTACATGTCACCCCTTCCCACCCCCACCCCTAGGGGTGCTAGGAATATCTTGGAGTTGAACGACATTGGGAGTTTCACTATTCCTCTTAGCGACCCCAAAAACTATGGATTCCACAATAATATCGGTCGTTTTCGATTATTTTTGCATATGATCCCCTTCTCACCCCAACCCCTAGGGGTGCCAGGGGTGTCTTGGAGTTGAACGGCATTGGGAGTGTCACTATTCATCTAACGACCCCGAAAACTATGGATTCAACACTGATATCGGTCGTTTTTGATTATTTTTACATGTCACCCCCTCCAACCCCACTCCTAGGGGTGCCAGGGGTGTCTTGCTCCCACAGTATTTCTTTGGATATTGCAAGTGATACGTGTTCCAAGTTTGGTTGAAATCGCTCCAGGCCTTCGAGAGTTATGCTGGAACAAACACACACACACACATCCATTTTTATATATTAGATAGATTTCCAAAGTTAAGTAAGGATTAAGTTGCAACATGTGTATTCTCCTGGTACACACATATGTCAGTTCATGCAGGATCTAGATTTTGAAACAGATTTGAGTTTCTGTAACTGAAATGTTGCATTCCTTTCAAGAACTGGTGTTCAAATTTCCTGAGGGAGAGGAGAGCAAACAATTGCACGAATGTAGTGAACGAATTCTGGCAAATCTTACCCTTTGATTATAACATATCCTCAAAATGCACTACATCACTGACACGTGGACTTCTTCCACAGCGCCCCGAGATAAACAATGCCTAGAAATAAAGTTTACAGAAATGCAACAAACGCCTTCTCTCGAATAGTCGAAGCCATTGAGCCGACCTCGTGGCTGAGTGGTTAACACATCACGCTACGATGCCAGGGGTCCCGGATTCGAATCCCGCAATGGGCATGGATGTTTGTGAGTATTCAATCATTAATTTCATCATATCATCACTCATCCTCATCTTCGCAAATTAGCCAAAAGTGGCGCAAAAAAGCGTAGTAAAATAAAGCAAATCAATCAATGGAAGTAATTCAGGATCGTATAGCTGCTCTTTATCGCTTCCCACACAATACCAACGATGTGTAGTGTTGTCAACTTTGATATAAAAGTCCTTATCAGGGCGGATAGAAGCCTAGCATTTGCAGTAGTGACACCAGTAGTAAGTATAACGCGATAGAACTGAAAATATTCCAAAATCCAGGTAACCTACAGTCCAATTCTAGATTCGAAGTCAGCAGCATGAAATATTTTGTGCCACCGGAAATTATTCAAACCTTAATTTAGACGTTCATTGATTGATTTGGTGTTTTAAGTCCACTTTATACACAGTAAGGCTAATCGGGACTGGACCTACAGTTTAAAGTGGGATCCGAACCACTTGTGCCTCCACGGGGTATCGAACCCGGGATCCCTTGATTACAAGGCGACGACGCTACCACTGCGCCATTGAGGAGGCCCTTTTTAGACGTTCAGAATTAATAATTACTGAGAGAGAGCATGTTAGTTATAACAGTGTTACAAGCTATGCGTTACAATCATCACCTTGTGATATATAAGTGTTAAGACTTTGTGCTAAGAAATTGACATAAAGAATGTACTATTATGTTTCTAAGAGTACGAGTACTAGCAAATTGTGGAACGAGTACATCCTGGTAACAGTTTTAAATTATGTCTTGCAGGTATAACGTGGAAATGAGTTACCTAGGTTTAACTTGTCCAACTGCTTACTCCCCATACTTTGAAAAGGTGAACGAGGAAGACTTCTATGAATTCATGAGGAGGGTGAGTTGCAAACTGATTCACATACGCTATGATTACCATAAAATGCATTAGTTGGGTAGGTAAGCTGAAAAAGTTTCACTTATGGCAAGCAAGGTTTCTCCTTTCGTCTCCAGTTAGTTCAAGGCATATTTAAAGAGCACAACCCACCAAGAACATACAATTTAATGGCCTTGTGTCTGCTACCACATTGTCTTCAAACATAGTGGCCAGTAAATTACACCTAAAGTATAAAAATTTTTATGATAAAATTATTGCTACATGTATTAGACGTACAAACTGAATCAAAGAAAATCGAATAGTAAGTAATCCTCAGTGTTCGGAAAGTTACTTTTAAGTTACTGTGAATTGTTTATATGACATAACAGCATTAAAAATAAACATTGACATTTTATATTCGATTGCTTTGCCTCCATGCAAAAACAGACCATTTAATTGAGATATTAAGGACTAAAAGTGGTAAACGTTGTAAGTGCCAAAAGCGAAAGTGTTGGGAAATCGCATCGTTCCGCACATCAGCCCTTACGAACGTGCACACTAGTGACCTCTTTACACGCCCTTTGAACTACTTACAGGGCTACCAGCTTCTTTTCACGTTTACCACATTACCAAGCATGGCACATTTCACAGTTTAACGTGGAAAACGGTGTTTGAATTCTTGTGCCACTTACAGCGTTTACCAATTTTAGTCTTCAATTTGCCAGGTTCAAGATTTTGCCAAACGTCATCGCTGTAACTTTCCCAATTTATGAGAAGGAAGTGAATTTTGCAGTTATTCCAAATTGCACTTCTTGATTTACGTACTTACTTACTTACTCTCTAGCACCCGAAGGTTTATGGCTGCAGCAACACAAGCCTTCTATCTGCCCCATATCCTGCGCAAGATCAATCTAATCTTTTCCATCCTTACCGATTTCCTTTAGGTCTATGTCAACGTTATCCCTCCATCTTCGTCTTGGCCTTCCTGCAGGTCTCTTTCCATCAGGTTTCTCAACAGGAATCCTGTAGACTCTTCTTTCCTCTCCCATTCGTGCTACATGGCCTGCCCATCTAAGTCTTCTTAATTTAATTATTCTAATAATATCGAAACATGAATACATATTATGCAGATCTGAATTATGTAACCTTCTCCACTCACCTGTCTCCTCATCCCTTTTAGGTCCAGATATTTTTCTAAGGATTTTATTTTAAATTACGGTACTCTTTAAAATATTGATACACCTGCCAACTTTATTGAATACAAAAGTACAGTACAGAGCAGTAAAAACTGAAAATACAAAGACATTTTGTAGGAAATTTCACACATTTCCACCTTACATTTTCATGGACTGGAGAAACCTTTTGCTAATGTTTAGTGCCACGAATTTAAAGAAAAAAAAATTGAACAGAATGTTATTGACGAAATAATTGTACATTAGAATGCATCTCAGCTTACATTACGTCTGTCTTTGCAGGCTACAACCAACGATACTTATGCGTTTCCTTACGTTTCTCTGGGTGGCCAAAGGAATGTCAGCGTGAGGCCGCTGCTAAAATTTGATGGCCGTTGTTCCACTATCAACACGCTGCCCCTCGTAGATGTTTACACCGAAGGAACGTACGTTCATTCGCAATTATTCTCTTCTTTCTTCCAATGTCCGTTATTTTACGACGTTTTTCTCTCTCTTGGGTTAATAGCTGCGATGATGTACACAATGATACATCCAGTAATGAATCCAGGGGGTGGCCCAAGCGGTATCCCTCCCCCCGGAAATTAAGAAATCCACCCTCGAAAATTTCAGTAACCTGGCAGAGCGTTCGGACAATAGCTAACAAATTTGGAAAACGTTAACTTTCGTTTTCTTTCATGCACTTTAAGGTAGAACGTACTTTTTCTGTGTTTTACGTAGTTTAATAAGCACTGATTCAGTCCTCTTCATATTAAAAGTCAAAATAATGAACAAATTTAAATTATTGTCCATTTTGAAAACTGCTGAATTAAGAAGTACGGAGGATCAGGATACACTTCAAGCTTGTGTGAAGATGTCCTCTGCTGAGGGGGACAAGGAACCTACAGAAAGTTAATTTGATGATGCCATCCACAGATATGCTGTAGAATGCCTACAGGCCTTAATTTGCTGCAAATGTAAATTATTGCACGCTATATTACTGTTTTGTTGATTCTCATATTCTCATTCTTAAAATGATAGTTAATTATACCTAATTACACTTAATTTAATTTAATTACATATCAGATGCAAGGGAAAATTATAAAATATTAGTATTCTTTTATTGGTTTTATAATTTGATGCCTATGAGAATCCCCCTTGAAGTTTGATGGCACCTCCCCCTCCCCCCTCCTTTGGAGAAAAATGGCTGGATTCAACACTGGATACCTCCATGACTTAACCACGATTCGAACCTGCGAAAGCTGACTGTCGTAGCACGTTAGCTGGGTACATTTATAAAATATTTGTTTCTTATGCATTTTGACAACTAAGTTAGTAAATCAGGAAAAGAAGGGGAGAATAGTTTATGAACGGAATTCCACTTAATTTACTTAAATTTGCATTTGACGTGTGATATTTCAGCTAAATTCATTTTAAAAGTTTTCTTGTCTCTTTGGAAAGGGGAGGGGGGTTAGGCAGATAAATATACATGTACTGTTCGACTGAGGAACTTAATATCCTGGCCTCCTGTTAATTTCTGGTATATTTTCAGTTGCTGTAACGTTGTTGGAAGTTAAGAATACTTGAAATAAGCAACAAGATCTAATGTCCCCAACACAAAACTCATCCCTCTACGTTATCGAATTGGCATAGTACGTAGCCTACAGATGAACGCCGGAAATTGACTCGTATATTTCTAAAAAAAAAAAATACTGAATATTAGCACATGAATTATAGGAAGTATCTTTGATGTGACTTTTTCAATAAACGTGGATAACTAACTGCATCTTCTTAGAGTAGTAATTTAGTTTCTTCTTCGCATTCTGTAGAACAGCAATAGAATCGCTTCAGTAACTATTCTTATGATTATGATCATATGATTATAAATAATTATTTGTATTTTGCATATTTTAGTGCAGATTCGTTTAGTTCTTATTGCATATTAGCATGCATGTTTTTCTAATTTTTAGTGTATAAGGTATGAATCCTCTGTGAACTTAAGACAGCAGTTTATACAAAAGAAGAAAAGAGACAGACACATAACTTAATAACACAGACACAGATAGTTAGTTAAGAATACATTAGAAATTAGCTTAAGCACGAAAATAGTATCATTTTTAACGAGGGAGTTTTGTTGAGTTTGAGATTTTGTTTCAAGTCCACTTTATGCACAGTAAGGCTAATCGGGACTGGGCCTACAGTTTAATGTGGTATCAGAAACCCTGTGTGTCTCCACCGAGTACTGAACCCGGGATCCCTTGATAACAATACGACTACGCGTGAAACAATATGTGATAATCAACGATGCGTATTATCAGGAAATTGTCTTAACTTATATATACACAACTAGGACATCCTCACATTGTATGGACAAGAGACTAATCTCGTGGAATTGCATTAAGACAAGATGTCCAGTCACACAGTCAAAAACATCGCTGGCATTCTACAGACGGATGGTAGCGAAGACGCTTTGAAGAGTCTCGATGCCAGTCGAATGGACTAATTGGACTTCTGAAATGCCGCATTTCTTCACCTAAGGTACGTACAATCACCGGCAATAAAAATAGGGCACCTATATCCTGAAATACTATCTTCCCTGCAATGCATTATGTGTTACCTAACACTACGGCGATGGGCAAAATGCAATAGCATTGGCAAGTACTGCTATATCTGCAGAGTTAGGCAACACACACATAATGCACTGCAGGAAAGCCAGTATTTCAGGATGTAGGTGCCCTATTTTTATTGCCGGTGACTGTACATGTAGTAACCGGTTTATGGAAAGCTTGCCAACAGGTGTGGGATAAGACAACCAATAAAAAAAATATCCCTTTCTATCTCAATACTCTCACTGAGGGCCTTCCACCATTATTAGGATTTCTACCAAAATGAATGTTTATTATCCAAGTAAACAACTTTAAACAATTGATAATAACTACTATTTTAATTGGTATATCACTATTAACCTTGTATTATTATTTACGAACCTCACTAACAGCAATATTAATAAATTACAAAACCAATATATGAATTATTAATAATAAACCACTAAATCTAAAGAACAAATGCTATCAGTAATTTCAATTTTCATATCAATTTCCGGAATTATTCTAGTCCAGCCAATTTATATATCCTTTTAAGGTTTTAAGTTAATTTTAAACTAATAACCTTTAAAGTCATAATTAAAAGGCATACTTTTAGGCTTTAATACCATTGTATTACCTTGAAATTGCAGTCCAAAATTATATATATATATTAACTATAAAGCCAAAATTAATGAGAAAGTTAAAACTCATAAATAAATTTACAGTTTACTACCTATTATTCAGTCATCCCATTTTTGCAACGATGATTATTTTGTACTAACCAGAAATACATTGGTATAATATATTTAATTTTCGGAGTATGATCAGGAATTGTTGGAACATCATTAATTATTCTAATTCGTATAGAATTCGGATAACCAGGAAGCCTAATTAAGGATGGCTTTCCCGATGGCGTAGTGGTAGCGTCGTCGCATTGTGGTTCTGATCCCACTATAAGTGTAGGTCCAGTCCCGATTAGCCTTACTGTGCATAAAGTTGACTTAAAACAACAAATCAATCCAATCCAATCCTAATTAAAGATGATGGAAACTGCGATGTCGGGCAATAGTCAAGAGTGCTGGCCTTCACATCGAACACAAACCGGTAATGAAAGACAGGACTGTCATAGGTGAGCGAACACATTAAATCGTCCAGATGGAAGCGAATCAACCTCTGTATTTGGCGATATTTATAGTATGGTATTCGATATTTTTCATCTATCCATTCTTTTGCAGATGTTTCTTCCCGCAAGAACCGGATGCCAACAGAACGAACAATTGGTCTCCCGAAGACGGCTACACTCCCGGCGATGACGTCACCCAGTCTTTTCCTCTCAGGGTCTTGGATGGCGGACCTTCAAACGGCCTGGTTGTGATAATCCGATGTGATGAAATGTTGGGACTTTCGTGCGACAATCTTTTTCAGGAATATGTCAAGGTAGAAATACTTATAAATATTGACTTTCATATTGGTTGATGGTTGTCACAACTTTGCGAGTGGGTTAGTTGCGTTGTAGAATTTGTAAAATAGTTACTTGAGATGAGTAATGTTGTTTGAGGGCAATAATCAACAGAAGTAACGCAATGTGACGGATTTGTCCGTCCCTTTTTCCGCATGTTTTCTATCCGTCCTTCCGTCTGTCAACTATGAGTATCTCAAAAATAACATTGGCTTATTATTACTAGTTCAATAATGAAGGCGTTTCCTTATTGTCAATGCAAATTAAACTTCATATCGAACTTGAAACCAATTTTAAATTACCGTATTTGCCGTTGTGTAAGACGAATTTTCTTCCTTTAAAAATTAGTCTGAAAAACAAGGTGAGTTTTAACGCCGATACTCAGTTTTTATTACCTCCTAGAAATTTTCTCTGTTCAGAGTTGGACGATTTCTTTCTTGCTTCATTGCAGTGTGTGACAGCATTCCAGTGACGTATACTCTGTTCCGGGCATCTCTGGAGCAAGCGAACGAAAACAAGTTTCTGCGCAAGTGACTCGAGATGGCTCGACCAATGAACACGTGAGAGGGAACGGGATTGCGTGGGTGGGAAGCGACTGCAGCAGCTTGTACTCCAGAGATTCCTGAGATAGAGTATAGGGTGTATACGCAGGGATGCGCATGCGTTGTTAGTTATTTGGCCTGATTAGGTAAGTAATTTGTCGAAAGTACGTATACCGTATTTGAAATACTGTAAATGAATTATAATATTCTGCAATAAAGATTTTCCTCATAAATGTGTATATGCCGACAAATACGGTGTATGTTGACTGGGTATATTACAAAATAAAGCATTACAGAGAAGAAATCTTGTGCAAAATAACTTATATTTTCCTTCTTGCCATCAGGTCATAATCCATAGTCCAAACGATTCCCCAATTCCAATTGAGAGCTATTACTACGCATCTCACGACACTTTCACGGACATAAGCATAACTCCAAATGTGATTAGAACCAGCAGGAGGTTAGCTGACGTCTCTCCGCAGAAAAGAGGCTGTTATTTTCAAAACGAGAGAAAGTTGAAATTTTTCAAGATGTACACCCAAAATAACTGCAGGACTGAATGTTTCGCCAACTTCATCCTTCTTACTTGTAATTGCTCCTACTTCTTCCAACCCAGTAAGTAAGTATGTGTATGTGTGTGTGTGTGTGTGTGTGTGTGTGTGTGTGTGTGTGTGTGTGTGTGTGTGTGTGTGTGTAGAGTTATATACGTGTTAGCAGTGAACTATTTTATTTGTTGGTAATATTTAATTTAAGTCGTTATCTAGCGTAATATAGATCCATGATAATAAGTTATTTTTCGAAAGCTTCCAGAAACTTCTTATAATGTTTATTTTTGCTTTGTTCTTCCAACTCAGAAGTTTCGTAATGAGGTTATTAAAAATTTTGTAATTTGATTCTTCAGAAGTATAGAAATGGTTTCCTCACACTAACAGTATGACAATTAAACCACAATTAAAAGGTTTAAGTAAATGTTTAAAATTCACTACTTGGATCAGAAATCAAGTTTTTTGTTTGTTTACAGGAATGAAAGATGCCCCAATTTGCGGTCCAGGAATGAAAACACCTTTAATCTATGTGGATAGTAAGTTTGAGCTCAGTTTATAGCACAACGAAATAGCTATCAACAGCAAGTTTATTGCCATACAATTATCCATATTTCTCAGTTCATCCGACAATTTATAGCAAATTAAATACCAAATTACCAGGAAATGTACATAAGCATTGAAGAGAAAAATTTCAACAGGGCTGTAAGGGGTGAACTTCCAAGTAGTTCACCCAATTGTCAACCTCACTTCCACGTAGTACACCCTGGACTGCATTTTGCAGACGAACGAGGCCCTGGCGACTGGCCCTATGGCCAGTATAATTCTGTGTGTTGTCCTGTGCCTTGTCTTTATGTGTGCTGAGTGCCTCTTTACATCCTCAGCATTTAACCAAAATCAGAATATTTTAATATTTTAGTTACAACACGACATTACAGTCATGTTTATTTTAGTTCTGTTAACCTAAGTCATAATATTTTAGTCTTCCAACGTTACAGTTATCTTATTAGTTACAGTTTAGTAAAGGTAAGGGGCTGGACCCCCTATAAAGTGACGAGTTCAAAATAGCCTAAGTGCTGACGGATCCAAAATTTTAAATTCAAATTCAAATTCAAAACAATACCAACAGTGATTTGTGCACTCAAACAATATAACCATCCCAAACTTTGCGACAACTATTCATGTTTGTTTAAAAATAACTCCCACACAGCAGCAAGAATTTAACGGAAGGAAGTTTCTTTAAGTGTAGTTTCTTTTCAGCCATTGCTGCACTTGGAGACATATATGGACCTAAAAACTGCAATTGTCTGCCGAGTTGTTTTGATGTCAGCTACGAAGTAGAAACTCTCGTATCACCAATGAATCCATCTACAGTCAACCAACGCTACTACATTCCACGTTTCTCTCCAAGGTATTGTATGTAGCTTTGTACTATATTAATAATATGAATATATTAAGGTAGACTGAGTCTTCTGCAGATGCCAATCATTATAAACAAGAACCTAGGCGGAGAGAGCAAGAACTCATAATAATTCCAATTGTACGCCCAACTGCAAAATAAATAGTATGAGAATTGACCATAACCACTTTCATTCAGTCTGTTTTACTCGATAATGGATTGAAATAACAATATTAATAAACAGAGGAGATATGCTTTGAATATACAGAAAACCATTTCTTAAAGAAACAGAGGATGAAGAATAAAATAAATAAAAACAGCGACAATTTGCCTACTATTATCTTTGCCGTTCGCTGTACAATGCAATTGATTGAATACATGGATAGGTCAGCATTAGAAGCTATTTGTAAACTTCACATCATTCAGGGAATATCCCTTATCGAAAACCAAAGAAAACATCTTGTCGGAAACCATGGAAAACCTCTTACAGAAAACCAGGAAAAAATCCCTTATCGAAAACTAAGGAGAACATCGAAAACTAAGGAAAGCCTCTTACCGGAAGCTATGGATAACCTCTTATCGAAAAGCAGAAAAAAACACTTGTATGCTACTATAAGGTATGTTGATTTTCAAGTCTGCACAAAGTGATAAGTGTTCCTTGAATGAAGTGTTCAACAGAATCTGGTTCAGGGTATTTATTTTTGAACTTTTCTTTTGCCAGAGAAAGCACTTCATTTTACTACGGATGCCATACGACTAAAAAGTGTATCTTCTCCGCTGCTGAGAACTCACAGAGACTTTCATGCTTTCCAGTCACTTTGATTGTAAAGATAATTGGTGATTTTTTTATGTCTATATCTGTTTTCTAGATAGCCCACTTCATAAAGCATCAATTGCTTTTTTCAGGGGTTTTACATTGTTGTTGGGGCAAAGTCTTAGTCTAGGTTCACATTTATATATCTTGGCATCTTCATCTTCTATTCACCTGAATAGAACGATCAGGCTAGCTGCAAAATAGAAGTTCAAACAAAGAAATAGAAAACAAGCCGTCCAACTCATCACCAGGTGCCAAATATTTACGCAAAGGACGACAATGACATGATACATATCGATGCGTGAACTGTAACAGTACATTCTACAGTTGACCATTTGAACACAATGGACATAAGGAATATTATGTATCGATATATTATTTCTGAAACAGCAAGTTTTTGCTTCCCATATCTCTCCGAATCAGTTCAGTGAGAGATATGAGAAAGAGAGAGAGAGAGAGAGAGAGAGAGAGAGAGAGAGAGAGAGAGAGAGAGAGAGAGAGATGGTACTGATTGATTACGATATCCATAAAATATTTACATTTCACCATTACTTCTTTATGAAGATATATTGAAATTTCTTCCCTTGTGAGTCTAGGTTAAAAAAAATTTAAGTAGGATTATGCTTTAATATGGGAAATTTTGGTACTAAGAAGGGAATTTTAATACACTCCTCACAAAAAGTTTGGAATATTGTTATATTAGGCAATAGGTGATAGGCACAGTGGCGAGAAGACGAGAACGTTCACCAGACAGATACCACGTGTTGTTGCATTCCAAGGCCATGTCTATCACCTATTGTCTAAAGTAACAATAAGTTAAAACGTTTTGTGAGGAGTGTATTTTACGTAATTATAAAAATAGTGTACATGATGAAAACCGTCATGAGAACACGAATTTATCGAATATGTAAATATTTGTATCCAAAAATCAATAAACGTTACTAGAATCACTTATCGTTCTTAATTTATTTTAGTGAAAAGTACATCGGAATGAGGATTTTCTTCAAAGATAGAGAGTTTTTCAGCATTGAACGAGGGGAGCTCTACAGCACAACAGACTTTATAGGTATGTTTTTTTATATTGGGGATTATATTCAATATGTCCTAACGACATCGGGAACTATACCCGTGTGCTTCCTGCAGGAAGGATTATTCAATTTATTTATTGAATGATTTGCTTTATTTTACTTAGCTTTTGTGCCACTTTTGGCTAATTTGCAAAGATGGGGATGAGTGATGATATGATTAAATTGATGAATGGACAGTCACAAACATCCATCCATGCCCTGGCCGAGATTCGAAGCCGAGACCCTGGCGTCGCAGAACGATTCGCTAACCACTCCGCCACGGAGGCCGGCGATTATCCCTTATAATAAATAGCCGACCGAGGAGATTTTGGTAAGTTTCCTGCCTAACACGGAAGAAATGCATATGGGCCAATAGCAAAGTAAGGGCAATAAATTATTACTAAGGTAGAATTTTATGAGGGATGTGGTGGAATTCCTCCTTGGTTGGAAATTTTGGCTCTTGGAGAGTTACATAGGTAATTGATATTCGTAATGTTCTAAGAATATTTACTACAACTCTTGTCCAGTCTCACGGCGGACGGTCTTCATGCTGGCAAGGGAAGTGGGGAACGGGGAATTCAGCACGATAAGAAACGCAGCAGCCTGTAAGTCGAGGTGCGAGTAGTACTTCTTCCCGCCACGGTCGTAACTCCAATGCTGCTGTTTTGTTGGTTTGCTGCTTATTCCTCGCTCCCCAATTCCCTTGCCAGCATGAGAGCCGCCTGCCGTAAGAGTAGACAAGACCAATAGGATTCCCTCATTTGCAAAAATTTTCAAAACCAACATTGTCTGGAACAACGATCTTTGAACAAATTTAACACGTAAAAACAAGATGTCTTTCTTTTTTTAAATTCAGCTAACCACAGCGTCAACTGTAGCATGATTGTCCTGTAAAAGTGTGTCTTTCAAATCTTTTAGAGAATTTCAAATATTCTGACGGTCTATATCATAAGAATAAGGTAGATCAGTGGTTTTCAAAGTGTGCGCCGTGGCTGGCTTACAGGGACGCCGCGAAATGTTCCAATATTTTTACTGATATGACACTTACTTGTTAGTCTATACTTGGTTTTAGTACTTTTTTATATAAAAAATGTTTCTGAATTTATTAATGTGTTTATTTTTTAACTTAAGGCAAGCAACCTACCCACACTGACTGAGCGTTGCAAGTGTTAGATAGGCCTACATTCTGACTTAGGCGCCAATCTTGAAACACTAAGGGCGCCGCGAAAAGAAAATATTTGGGAAACGCTCAGGTAGATGATCAAGCACTTAATTGACAGGCTGGTCAATTTGCTGTAATTTGAGAAAGTTGTATATCAGAAAGAAGATGTCTTTCGCCAGTTACCCGTACCATAGCACTCTGACGACAATGAGATACACACACATTCACAGAGAGACACAGAGAGACAGAGAGAGACAGACAGAGAGAGAGAGAGAGAGAGAGAGAGAGAGAGAGAGAGAGAGAGAAAGAAAGAAAGAGACTACTTACTCTAGGCTCGAAAAATGTGAACATGAAAGCAGTTGCCTTATCACATGTTCAAGGAGTGCGTGTTTCTACTCATCCTGTATTGGCTGGAAACTTTCTAGATTTTAATAATACATCCATGTGTATATGCTAGGGGTGTGCGGGATCCCGAAAAGTCGGGACCGGTATCGGGAACAAAATTTCCCGTCCCGGTCCCGACTTCGGTAAATGACTTCCCGAATTTTCGGGATCCGGAGCAGTTTGGAAATACAGAATGGTCATTTTAAAAAGTCGTTATTTCTCGACGTTTTCTGCATTGTTAATGTCTGGAACTTATCGAAAATCGTTAGTTTTTGTACCAGAAATGCAAAAACAATCAGTTAAAGTGAAAACTACGTGTAGAATTCGAGATTTTCAGAGCTTCGGGAAATTGCGAATTTTTCCCGTTCCGAATGTCGGGATCAATAAAATTTCCCGTCCCGATCCCGTCCCGACCAAAAAAAAATTCTGTCCCGCACACTCTTAGTATATGCACAAGAAATATAAGTGTTATGTGTAGGTTTATACGTTTAGGTAACCCACGATTCAGTTTAAAGATTTAAAAAATATATACAGAGTGTTCCGTTCAAATCTCCCTAATTTCAATTAATTACTGTGAACGAAGTACGATGAATTGTGAAATAACTGTAACACCAAATGAAAGGACAGATCTTCAAGTTTTGTCTTCATGACTTGAAGTTGTCGGTTTGCTCACTACGCAGTGCCACGGTCGCATAAATAAAAATGGCTACTCTTCAACAACGCGCGCAGGCAGTGATGTGGTATGCTGAGACAAAATCTGTGATTGCAACGCAACAAAATTTCAGATGAGTCCACGGAGGAATTGCACATGATGCTAAATCAATTAGGCTGTGGTTTAGTAAGTTTCTAACAACCGACAGTGTCCTAAAACAATCTGGTGAAGCTCGCCGTCGTGTGTCGGAGGAAAAGGTGGAAGAAATTCGAGCGGGGTTTCAGAGAAGTACGAGTAAATCCATCCGCCAGGCATCTAGCCAATTGCAATGTGCCTCCAACAACAATGCATCGAGTTCTGCACAAGCGGCTTCGGTTGTATCCGTATAAAGTGCAGATTGTGCAACAATTGAAGCCAGATGATAAGCCGCGTCGCAAAGAATTTGGTATGGAAATGCTGCAGCGTATCGACATGAATCCTCACTTCCTTGGCAACGTCCTGTTTTCAGACGAAGCAATTTTTCAAGTGTTGGGGATTGTCAACCGGCATAACGTACGGATCTGGGGATCTGAAAACCTACATGTGTACAGAGAAATTGAATGTTTGGTGTGGTCTAATGAAGGACAGGATCATCGGTCCGTTTGTTTTCAATGAAGATACAGTAACAGACCCTGTGTACTTGGACATTTTGGAGCAGTTTGTGTACCCCCAGGTTGTTGCTCTACAACCGGACATCATGTTCGAACAAGACGGGGCTCCCCCGCACTGGGGTCTGGATGTTCGGAGGTCCCTCAATTCAACATTTCCTAATCGCTGTATTGGACTCGATGGACCGATACGGTGGCCGCCACGTTCACCTGACCTCACTACGCTGGACTTCTTCCTCTGGGGTTACGTCAAGGATTGTGTGTTTCCGACTGCAGTGAAGAACATCGCAAAGTTACGAACCCTCATACATGATACGATTGCAACAGTAACAGGGGACATGTTGGAGAGAACATGGCAAGAAGTTGAATACAGACTGGATATTGTTCGTGCTACCAATGGGGCACATGTGGATGTGTATTAGTGTGTGAAAAATAAAATTGATGAGTTTTTCTTCAATTCTCTGAAATTTCATTGCTCTGTCATTCATACTTGCTTTCCTACGATTAATTGAAATTAGGGAGATTTGAACGGAACACCCGGTATATCTGTCGCTGTAATAGCCAATGTTATTTCGCTGAGTTCGAATTCGGACCTTGACATGGATATCCTTTGTGAGTCTGTCGCCTCGTATTCAAGGGGTCCCGGGTTCGATTCCATGTGGAGGCATGTAGTGGTTCGGATCCCACTTTAAACTGTAGGTCCAGTCCCGATTAACCTTACTGTGCATAAAGTGGACTTAAAACACCAATTCAATCCAATCCAATCCTTTGTGAGTCTCTCTTTGTCAATTTTATCTAATCATCACTCATGATTAGATTAAATCATTAATTTGCTGTTCTAGTAAAGAATACCTTTCCATGTTGGAGAAAATTGTTTGTGGATATATGAATATTATAGGTAATATTATATGCAGGAAACTACGAGAAACAAAGGTAATTTTTTGTAACATCCCAAATTATTCCATATTAATGTTTCTTTAAACAATATAATCAATAAATAGTAGAAAAGACAAAGTTCTGATTAAGATTAATAACAATGGAACATATGGCTGTTACATAAAAAACTCATATCTGTTTTAAGCATGTAAAACAATACTGATATCTTCCATATTTTTTCAGCCAACTGCGGAGGCATCCTCGGTCTTTTTTTAGGATTCAGCACTCTCAGCTTAGTAGAGATTGGCTACTTCTGTGTCTTGAGACCCTTATTGTGGAAGAAAAGCGGCAAAAGGGAAAATTTCGCTGCTCCTCTTCCATTTCTTCACTGAATACCAGGATACCTGGAAACGTTCAGGAGTTCAAGATAGCTTCAAATGTACAGGTAGATTCAAAAGTCCCTTAACACCTTCTATATATTATAAAGGAGTAAGGCTGGGTACAATTGGTCATGATAGAAACAGATTAGGCCTAATGGGAACCATATTGGTGTGTTCCAAGCAGACGTCCGCCATATTGTTAGCCGCCATATTGAATTCAACTCAATTTTTTTAAAAAAAATGGGAAGCAGACGAAGTGATATATCAAATTTGGCTAGAATTTCACGAGAAATGCAGTGCTGATGGTTATATCTACATATATTTAACCAGTAAAAAGTTATTAGTGAATGCTTGTATCCACTTGCTACTTTTCGAGGTGTCAGAAAAAAAGCATTAAAATGCCTCTAACGCGTCAGTATCGCATCGAGATCATTCTGACGTCCAGGGTGTGAAGTTCACGTGCCATTGCACATCCTGTCTTTTGTCTTTATGACTACTGAGCGTCCCTTTACAGCTTCATCTGATGTCTGTTGTGGCAGAGTGATCAGCATAGTGCCATACGAAGCCAGATGCCTCAGGTTCGAACCCTGGGTAATCAATTTATTATCTGTACTTTCGAAAGTATTAGACTTAGTTGCAGCCTAACGAAAGCGATTTTGGCTGTGTGAGAGACACTGTGCCAAGCTACATACTTTACTTAAAAACTCTGTCTATCATGCTTTGTCGGACCGTAATGAATTAACTCACAGTAAAGTTAGAGCATTAAATGGGTCACAATTTTGCTATAGATGTTTTAGAACAGGGGTTTCCAACTTGCGGCCCCCGTTGCCTTTCTCTGCGGCCCGCGAAGCCAGTTTGCAAAATACATTAATTTTATTTATTTTTATTCAAATACGTTCTTTTTTTACTGAAGGAACGGATGCTCTGTGAAGAAAGACAATATCACAGGTAGAATTGATTTTGCAGTCAATAATGATAATCAGAAGAATCTAAAGTGCCCTAACTTTCTCTTCACACCATACATTCCACCCCTTCGCTATGCGGAATGAACTCGCCCTCTTCCGCGAAGGCTTCACTCTGTGTCTTTAGAAACAAACTGCAGAGCGGCGCTATAGAGATCTGTTTTACTACGCACGAAGTACGAAGAGATTTCCAGTGTTCCAACTCGGATTGTACTGTGACTGATTGTTAAAGTTTGTGCAAATATCGAAATGAGCAATATCTCCAAAAAACGTAAGATTGAAAATTAAAATAGCTTCTCTCCAACTTGAATTGCGTGATTTGAAAGGCGATGTGTTCCTTCAAACTAGGCAAGAAAAGGAGCCAGAGTTTTTCAAATACCTTTCAAAGGAACGCTTTGCAAACCTTCGTAGTTTTGGGCAAGGAATGACATCGATGTTCGGCAGCACATACACGTGTGAAAGTGTTTTTTTCTTCAATGAAGTTCATCAAGAACCGCTACAGAAGCAGACTGGCAGATTCTTCACTGTTTCACCTTCAGAGACTTTCAAAAACAGAAATTGAAGTGGACATTCCAATTTTAATAACAGAAGCAGATCGGGCTCAATTTTCACATTGAACACTTACTATGAAGGATTCTTATTTGTATGGTGTGTCTTTAATTTCTTTCAATTCATCAATAAGTATTGGGTTTTTGTGAAATAAATTGTAATTATACAATTTTGATTTGTAATTCCATTGTTTTATTGCCTCATTTTAGAAATTTAGGTCATGCGAAAGTACTACATTTTCAGTTCAGCACTTACAATTTTTAATCCCCCCCCCCCAAAAAAAAATGCGGCTCGCCTATCGACTGCTGGATATAATTTTGGCCCTCAGACCTTTTGAAGTTGGAAACCACTGTTTTAGAATATAACTAGTCTGTAGTTTAGGATAAGAGTTAGGGCCAATTCGTAAGTATTTAAACTACTATTACTGTCATAACATTAAATGTTGGAGTCGAGGTTTGTGTAGCTCCTAGTTACTGTAGGTGTTTAATATACTGTATCGTACCCAAGGTATTGGGTAAGAAATTACAAGTCTTATGTTATTCTTAACATAGCAGGAAGCAGAGAAACGATTGCGGAATAAGCAATTAGGCAAACGTTAGGTTAGTGACTTGAGAGACGGCTATGGAATGTGCGTTGGAATCGTGAGGAAGCGAGTTCAGTTGGCGAGAATACGAGAGAGATAGTAAGGACTGGGATTGGGAGCGAGAGAGAGAGAGAGACAGAGAAGGAAAGTGGGAAGCGATTATTGGACAATGGTGCATGAAGAGATTGAATTCTGACAGGAAGGTCAGACAAGTTACAATTGAGAGGACAAGTGTGGAAATAACCTTCATCTATTTGTGTGGCAAGTATTATCCTCTTCATCAATATCCATATAGGTTCAGTCATGGAGAGTACAGAAATCCAATTATTGCAAACGTGAATTATTTTGCCATTCCTTTGAATGTAAGGTCTCGCATATATCAAATTTAGGCCAAGCGAGTAATAGCCATCTGAAAAATGAATGATGAATAACTACATCACCCAATCGAAGATTCAAGGTTCTTGGTTCGATCCCAAGGCAGTTTTGACAATGCGTGACGATACCATTCCATTTGAGCAAAGTTAGCCAAAGTGTTTGAAGATGAAATGGATTTTATCGTCTTTAGTGAGCTTCAAATTCTGCTTATAGTAGTCTAGTATAAATTTTCATAGAATAGCACATACCAATCTCAACAGTGTTAGAGCATAATTTAAGCTGCAACATAACTTTCTTTTACAGTGCTTAGGCTAATACAACCGAGGAACTGATGTCAAGATAAGGTACCATTATAGTGACACAACAATAGCCTAACTGCAGCAAACTTGAAGAGTTAAGTTGAATGCATACATCAACTAGATACATACAATGACTAGCCCCTTATTACGATTGACTAAAGAGTTTCAAGATCGTTCATTTTAAACCTACAGAAAACCCAACAGAACTTTGGAAAATACACTTGATTTGTGGCAGAGGAATATGTGAATAAATTAAAGTTTATATATACACACATACATACATTTAAAATAAAAACAAATCTGAACAGAAAATGGTAACCTGGGACGGACAACAAGGTTATGCTCGTATATCATCAGAAAAATATTTTTAGAATGGTTGGTGTAAATTAGTAATAGACTTACTTCGATCATTTTATTGTTTCAAAGTGCGAGTACATACGAAATTACCATACATGTTTCTGTTTCTTTATTTAAGAACAAAATATACTTTATTAAGAAAATATTGAGTTAAAATAGATCAAGAAGTATTTGCTATTAAGGACAGGACACGCTGCTCATCCACGCGATTTGATTATTAGCTGTTGATTGTAAACAATTTTAGTTTACGGTATGGTGTTGACTTGCGTTGCCAAGTACCATATTCACTGAAAATTTTGAAGCCCAAATATAGTACGTTAGTAGATCTTAATACATAAATGCTTAAGTGTTCTCAGCAACATTCCTCTGTCCAACGTGTATGACCACGTTTCAAATTTCATAATGCATTTTGTTTGACTTATACTGAGATTACGAATGCAAACTCAAAGCTATTGTACAGTTGAAGTTTCATGCACGGTTGACTAGAGAAACAATTTCGAAGTTTAATCTTGAGTGTGCAAATTCTTTGTGTGCTCCATTCATTTAAATCTGATTGCATCCAGAAAACCCAATTTGTGAGTTTCAAACACAGAGTGTCTCGCTAGAGATGTTAATATTGAACTATGAGTGTATGAAGTTAAAAAAATATAAGTTGTGTCAGTGGGACCTACATCAATCTAATCCCATAGAAGGAAGTTTTGGTTTTTGTTCATACGTGTGAAAACCGGCAACTTTTTGTTGGCTGATACATACCTAATGTTTAGGTAATATTTATAGTTTTATCTAAGTGTTTTATTATGCATGAGACTCGTGATGGAGTTAATATGTAATACACAATACGAAACAGTAGGATTTAGATGAGGATCACGTTTCTAATTCTCATAACTAGGAGTGTTCTTTAAACTGCTTTACCTCCTCTCTTCAGGCTTTTACGTCGACGTCACATACTTAAGTAGTCACGTAGATGCTAAACTTACTTTAAAGAAAACTGACAGACTTTAATCGTTAGTGAAACAGGGAAATAAGACCAGAGAATAATCGCAACTATTATCTCAAATCAGACAAGGTATTATATACCCTGTGCAAGCTTTTTCCATTGTCAGGAATGTTTCGAAACAGCCTATTAACAGTCAAATTGAGTTCGATTTATCTACTATTAAACCGTTCTTGACAACATGTACCTTTTCAGATGACAGCAAGTTTCAGAGATAGCTAAAATTAAACTATACCTATATATAGGCCAATCAATAGTTAACATAATCCAGATCACTGCATTTCCAATCAATGTTCTGTCAACCATGCATTAAAATTAAGTATTTTATATTATTGCTTTCACATTATTGGTTTCTTTATATTATAATAATAATAATTATATACATTGTTTGATGGTAAAATTACATGTGAAAAAAATAATGCCTCCATCTTCCAGGTTGAGGCATGCCCACTTTAATATGGGCATATCTAAATTATAAATGATATTAGGGTCTATTGATATTAGTATTATTATCATTATTCTTGTTTGTACACTACACAGGTTAAAATTGACTATATGAATAAGAAACAATTGCAACAGCATAAAAATTGCAAAATAAACAAAATTATTTGAATCTATTTAGTCTTGTATATATTAAATCTCTAATGCTGAATAGTTTTCAAATTATTAAATGTTTCTCCATATTTCTATTCAAAGTTCCATTGCATTAAAACAACGTGTGAGAATGTTTACTCATTTATATGTAAGTAAAAACCTACGTCTCTTATTTTAATTGAAACTCAACAGAGTTTAATATAATATAAAATAATAATAATAATAATATTTAAAATAATATAAATTCTATTTCTTAAATTGTAAATGTGTTAATATAGTTTACATTTTTTCAAAAAAACAAAGGTGACTGATGCATGCATGAGGTTACGAGTTGCACACCTAAAGTACAAAGTTGAGTGAGAAAGACACAAAAATTTGCAGTTGCGGTTTCCCATCTGTATTCCTAATCGGACAATAGTGAATAATAATAGAGTTTTCTCTTGTAAATAAAGTTTTCAATTGTATTGTTTGAATTTGAAACCAAGAAAGATGTAACAATACAATTCCAGCCTCTCAACAATTAGAAGTCATATATTTTGATTGTAGTCTCCGATGTTTGACGTATGACTTCTTATTCATGTATCTATATATTTACAAGAAGTAATAATAGGGTGGCTTGTCAGTTATATTAACAAAAATACACATTTGCAAATTATTCAGAACAAGCAGATACATACATAGTAACTAATTTACACTGAAACCTTGAGCATCATAAAATAAGCACTGAATTCATTTCGCCTCATATATTCCCGCAATGCACTACAGCGTATCATGTCCTTCATAGTGAACTTCAAGAAAAATATTGACTAGGTTGTGTGGTTTGCTTGAAAATAGTCACATTGTTAATATTAAGCGTTTCTGCTCACAATAAATTGCACAAAATATTACATTTATGAAATAATTCAATTTTAGGCCTTCACCTTAAAATAATATGTGCATTATATGTACTGCTTCTGCTAAATTACTAATAAAAATATGCTTGTAAGGAATGCTTCATTTCTTGTTCAATCGACATGTACCATAAAAGTATTTTGTCGTACTAAAAATTGTGCCACTTTTTGTAGCAATCGGAGTGAAAATTGCAAACAAGGGCATAATTGAACTCATTAAAGTCAGCATTCAATTACATTTTAGACTTTAATATTACTTAAACTTTATAACAAAATTCTTAGATATATTAACACTAATTTTAAGTAAGAAGATTGTATTTGTTTAATATGAAAGAATATGGCTGGCTGGATATGTGTATTTTTGAAAGGCCGCGACCATAACGCATTAAAGAAATATTTTTTTATTAAGCATGATTCATTGCACTAGAAACATATAGCTTGCCCACAAAGTCTCAGGTAGCACATCCTATTTGTGAAAAAAATTAAGACTCAATAACAATAAACAAAATGATAAAGTGAAGTCAATTGTAACATTATGCCGTACTTATTTTTGATATGTTTGACTTAAGTTCTTCTTGTAATGAGACAAATTTACACTTTACCGTGGAGAGAGAACTATTTTGCGTTCAATACATGATGTTGAAGAATATAACAATATTCAAAGTGTGCTTCGTTTGCTACAGCTCACAAACAATTAAGTAGTTTTACTTATCACTAAGAAGCACTATTATTTACTTACAGTGATGTTTTGAATGAACGCTTTATTTACTAATATGTGACATGCAATGCAGGAGGAAGTTACTTTCAAAGTAAATTATTTCTTTTCTGTTAATTACATTTTAATGTCAGCTTATAAATCTAACTTTGGGGAATAATTTAACATAGTATAATGTATCTTTAGCATTTGTTAATAACTTTCCATGTGTAACCTGCATCTTATTTCGGCCAAAACAAAATTCAACGCTGCTACGAATAGCATTATAGATTACACTAAAAATAATATGTATTTGCAACTTTCTTTAGTTGTAGTTGCAATCAATATTTCACTAGTTTCTGTAATTGACAAAGATGTAATAAAAATAAATGGTGAAGGCCCAAAAGAACATTTATTTCTTATTACTACGAGACCCGCTTCTCGCCCCACGATATCTGAGTCCCTCGCAGCTGGCCTCCGAGGATTTACATACTACACAGCTACAAGAGACGGCCTCCAGGTACTCGTATCTTTCGGTCCCCGGTTCGACTCCCTCCTCACAGTTTCTAAGAATGACTTCTCTCACTTCTCGCTCGTCGTGCATGCACACTGGGTGGTAAGACCTCTTGTATGGGAACCTCCAGTCAGAAATCTGCAAAGATCAACATAGAAGTTATTTATACAAGATGTCAATAAATGTCAAACTACTGAGTTCCCACATATGGATGTTCAGCCTGAAAATGAAGCAACCAAATTCTAAATGTTTTACAAATCTTGGTTCCCAATGCAGGTACTTTGTTCACGAGCGGCAAGCAACAGCTATAGCAAATTGGAGACATAAGCTAACAGCAGCAAGCCTGACTTGCTCCCTCGCCCCCAAACATTTCTCTCACTTTTTACCCACGCACTAACATCTCTTAATACTAATCCTTGTCTACCAAAAGCAAGTAAACTGTCCATACTCCACCTCCTACCGCCGAAATTTTACATCCAACCGCCGCTACTTAAAAATATATAGATTCTTTATACAAGGTGGTTATAATTAAAGTGACGGTGTTCAGAGTGGTACAGTACGGGCTGTAATGAGAGTAGCAGTCTGAAACTTCGTAGATATGATAATGAAGCAATGCGCTCGCGAATTATGCAAAAAAAAAAAAAAAAAATAGTTCCAATTCTCGCCACCAGGGTAAAAAATGGCGCTGTAAGCAGTCAAAACGTGGAATTTTCCGTAACTCTGACGTCAAAGTCGGTGACATTGCCTAACCATTGTGTGAGCTCCCTGGTTGTGGTTCGTGACGCTTGTTGCTTTTTCCTTTAGTAATGTTCATGTAATTCGAATAGTGAAATTGTAGCGATATTTTATTACAAAGAGTATTGTTTTCTGCGATTTATAATGTTTTTTCTGTAACTATACTAAGTTTTGACTGCTTACAGCGCCATTTTTAACCCTGGTGGCGAGAATTGGAACTATTTTTTTTTTTTTTTTTTGCATAATTCGCGAGCGCATTGCTTCATTATCATATCTACGAAGTTTCAGACTGCTACTCTCATTACAGCCCGTGCTGTACCACTCTGAACACCGTCACTTTAATTATAACCACCTGGTATAATGGAGCTATCGTCCTTTATTATTGACATTGTATTCTAGGAAATATTTCCACAATCAAAGAGTTCAATTTTGTTTGTCAAGTGTCCGACTTTTTAATCAATAAAAAATTAACACACCTCTAGAGTGCGCGTCAAATCTCCTGCATATGGCCTTGAACGGCTGAACAGCACAAGCGAATCACAGACGTGCGGCGTTGCCTAGTTCCGTGACAAGGCATTTCGCTCAACCATGCTGTCTCTTTTCCGTGTGAGATTTGGACATGGCACCGCTGAAGTGCGCTGCTATTGGCTATCGCCATATGCAGGAGTTTGACGCGCACTCTAATAATACTCACAGTTTCTTGGAATTTGACCTAAGTAAGCAGTGAGCTGCATCATAGCCCGCTACGGGGCTATGGCTGCATATAATGGTGCAAGAGTTTCCTTTCCATAGCAACATCGGCGTATCCAGCCCCCTTAACCCCCTAGAAAACGTGTGGTGAAAAATTGTGCTTTTTACGTGGAATGTAAAATAAATGTTATTCCCTTTTCAAAAAATTCCTTGTCATATATTTCGAAGTATATATTTCTTACCCCCCTTTGGAAAGTGTTGTTTGTTCCAGAAAAATGCCTTACTTGTCTTCAGGAAAAAAATGTTTTTTGGCTTCTCCCCTCTAGAAGAAAGTCTGGGTGCGCTAATGTATATCAAGTAGTGTTCGGGGTAAATGTTTTTGCTTAGAACCAAAATATTCAGCCTTATTATTTACCTAGTCTTACCATAAATACTGTCACAAAGTTTTAAGTAAATTGACACAAAATGCTGAGAGATATTTTAATATCCTAATAACATTACTGAAATGGATGCATGACAAATCAAAATCACAAATCATTATTCAAAATGGCCACGCTTAGCACGCACACATTCCGTAAGTCTTTGTGGCCACGCATCAATTATTATTATTGTTGGTGTCATCTTGATCGTAGAATTTTGGGTGTAAGGGGTCAACCTTTGTGAAAACACCCATATGTCAACCTCACATAGTACACCCTGGGCTGCATTAGTAGTTGTATTTACCATAGGATGAGCGCACTTATAGCGTAGAAAAGAAGAGGTTATTTGATTGAACAGCCCGATTTGCCTATACTTAAAACAATGCCAAGAGGGGCTTATACCCTAATTCTTCAAGTGTGATATGCTCTTAATTTTAAGAATTCTGAATTCTAGTGTAGAAAAGAAGAAGCCTCAACAGCCCGATTTGCCTATACTTAAAACAATGCCAAGAGGGGCTTATACCCTAATTCTTCAAGTGTGATATGCTCTTAATTTTAAGAATTCTGAATTCTAGTATAGAAAAGAAGAAGCCTCAACAGCCCGATTTGCCTATACTTAAAACAATGCCAAGTTCCCATATGATCTTATTGTTTACAGTGTGTTTTTCTGTCAAAATCCCAGGAATCTTGAATTCTAGTGTAGAAATGGTGAGCCCCCCTCAGATTGATTCTGCCATGTGTACAAAGGCTGAATCTCTCAGTTTGTTGTCTATAAGCTTGTCAAAAATATGCCCTTTTGATATTGTATTGGCTATACTTGAAATTAAGCGAAAAATACTTATATTTTCAGAAGAAGGCAAAACTCCCCGATCAATACAATAGGACAAGGGCAGGCATGCATAATTAATTGCTTGCATGTTGTTTCTAATGTTTGATCAGTCACATGTCTCGGCCAGCAATAAACCTTGCATGCCTGGGAGATTATATCTGCTGGCATGCAAGATATATAATCTACACTGTGCTCTTTCATCTTTCAGAGAAAATTGCCATGCCAGCAGATATAATCTCCAATTTACTGGAAGAGCACAGAACTTCACTCTTCCATGCCCGAGCCAATTCAAGTTTTGCCTTCTTCTGAAAATATATACCGAGAGAGACTTACAAGAATATTTATTGCACATTTCAAAGTCCCACTTTGAATTGTATTAGAGCTTTCCTGCAATAGGCTGAAGTGCTGTAGACATAATTCCATGGCCTATATGTTCTATAATCAAAAGGCCCCCAGTTTTCAAACCTGGTAGAGTGTATAGGCCTCCCTGACGGCAAAGTGTTGGTATTATTGTCTTGTAATCAAGGGGATTCTGTGTTTGAGTCGGCCCTCTAGAATTGCTCTGTGACTCTCTCATTTCTTACATCATAAACATATGATTTCTCACCTATGAGAATAACACTACATATAGTGTCATCAGGGAGTGTTTCGTGGAATTCACAGATAATTTTAATGTTTGTCCTGTCATTAACCACAACTTGTTTCCTTTTTGAAGTGTTGATGACAAACATGGGTCTCTGTGCTTTGAATTCATCTGGTGTGTAATACATGTCAGTATTGCCAGTAGTGACCCTTTTGTATGATGTAAATGCCTCATATAATTTGAGGAAATCATCCTTGGACATGTCTAAATTATAATTTTCTCTAGGGAATACCTCATTTCTGCCATTTTTAAGATATATGTTCTTGATGTTGCAGTTATCAAATTTACTTGAATTTTTTTCCTGATTATTGTGTCTTCCAGTCTGAAACAGTACCACCACAAAATCTGGCATGTCATATTGTATACTGGAGAATGAATTTGTGGCATCAAACTCATAATAGGTACCAGATGCAGGCTTCTGTACACATTGATATGTATAAAATTGTAGAGGAATCTGTGGATTTTTTAGGATATCAGCTTTGTATTTAAGAGCATAACTGGCTTCATATTCAACAACTGGCATTCTTAGCTCCATAGTCTGAATAATGCATTTGCCTTAATCAGGTAGGGTATTAGGCAGAGCTTCCCCTGTAGAGTTTAATGTACTGTACCTCATCAAAGCATTATTATCATTGGCAGCTCTTCTAAATGTGATTCTTAAACCACCCTTCCACAAAATATCTTTGTAATCTGAGAAGAATCCTGGCAACAGGCGCATAGGAAACAATACTGTGTGGCTTTTGGATAATATCTTATCAGCAGCCTCAAATCCACATATTTTGTAGTAAGAAGCCTCGGTTTTGGATAATTTTAGTGTGGCCAAAGCTGTGGAGGTAATGCCGGGATAATCTATTCTGTTTATAACAACACCATGTTTTCTGATCTCAATTTCAGAGAACAGATGTGGCACAAAATTGTCCACCAATCTTATATTTGAATTTGCCGGATAATCTGTACCATCGAGCTTTACAACATCAAATTTGATGTATAGATCTGCTCTGTGAGGGTGTATAAAGCCATCCCCTACATCAAGATCAACCTCAATCTCTGTGTTGGGTTGATTTAAATTTGCAAATGTCCTCCTGTTTGGGGGGAATGATTGTAGCTCATAACTCTCAATATTTTCCATTTTTTTCTTGTATGTATTTTTATTTAAATATTAATTTCTATGATAGCAGTTGTTGTGGCTCCAGCAAAATCAACTAATTCTTCTTTTTCATTAGTGACCATCAATTCAATATAATCTATTCTATTATGGCACACAGGAAAATATAATGTTGGGGA
Organism: Lepisma saccharinum; assembly: GCF_977018435.1. Lineage (NCBI taxonomy): Eukaryota > Metazoa > Arthropoda > Insecta > Zygentoma > Lepismatidae > Lepisma > Lepisma saccharinum. Next base: position 66,017,281 of record NC_139231.1, on the reverse strand, counting down.
TGGATTGTAGATGATTGGCTCCATAAATTCCACTGTTTCTGTAGCAGATACAATCTCTACTCTGTGAGTGACAGAATTTTGACTTAACACTACACCTCTGGGTAATTGAGCATTTAGAGTGGACAGATTATACTGCCCTGGAGTAATGACAATGTTTTGATCCCCTACTGCAATTGTGTTGTTGTGGTGTGTAATATTAGGGATTAAGTACATGCCATAAAATGCTCTGAGAGCTATTGTTTTGGGATATACTATATCATCATGTAATCTAAGTTTCAATATTGAATTTTGGCTGGTGAGGTGGAATACCCCCATGATGTTTCAGATACCACAAGGCTTTTTGAAAATTTTCAATTGATGGTTTATTTATTTGAGACATATATCTAAGAACAGATAAACACAAATGTCCACAATTAACATCTTTGAAATTTTGAACACGGGCATTATTGTAATAAAGATTAGTTGATTTTAGATATTTTACTAAATTTTCAGGTGGAACACCTCCAAATGAATCAAACACAAATGCCTCATTTTTTAAATATTTAAGATAGCAAATCCAGTGAGTGCCCTGATTTTTGTACTTATCCAAATTAACAATGCCACACTCTTTGTTGAGTGGTTGTTCTGGTAAAGAATCAGACATGTACACACCTCTAAAATGTTTGATGCCCAGTGGCTTGATTAAAGCTTCAATATCTTGGTTTGTAAGCGGCTCTTGTTTTTTTAAACTTATTCATGGCTCTCTTAACACCTTTGCCTTGTTTCTCCATGGCCATGTTATGGCGCCTCTGCTCATCTAATTTTGCCCTATTCTTTTTGGCATCTATTACTGTTTTTGCTATGGCGGCTGATCCCCCAGCCAAGCTTCCCACAGCCCCGAGAGCAGCTAAGATGGCAGGGATAGTAAATATAAATCCCCCACACGTGATTTTTTTCTAGATTGCTGTAATTTTTTTAATTGGGGGGTACTAAGTAACAATTTCATACCATGGCCCTTTGCAAGACAAGAGCTTTTTTTCTTGCGCTGCTTTTTGGTTAAAAGGCTATCAATAGTTTTAAGAGATTTAAGACCTGCATAAGGTATTTGATACATAACACCCTTGGCCTTCATTGTAGGTTTATTATATACATATTCACAACCCCCACCCCAATTTTTGTTTGGTATTCATAGCTATGGTGGTCCCCAATGCTGCTATTTTTTCACTTAAAGAAGCATCTTTGCTTACAAATCTACCAAATGCAGCCTCTTCTAATTTCTTGTCTGCAATATGTCTCTTGTCAAGATCAGAATGTGTGTCGTATGCTATGTCATGGTCTCTACAAGCAGCATCTAGGGGATTAACACCAGGATCACCTCTATTTAATCTATTGTCAAATTTTGTGCCTGGACCACAATACTGATAGCCTGGAATGTGTAGTTCAAATGGCAGCTTGTTTATAATATCATTAACAAGCCCCCGACCCTCAGAAATATTCCAAAATTTAGGTGGTAGAGTATTAATAATTTTTATAAGATATCCAATCCCCTTAGTGTCATTCACTATAAAATTAGACAATTTGGTGCTTATCATGTCCATAATTCCAACCTTTTCATTGTAAAAATTGTGGTTGCCAGCATTTTCCTCCCCAGCTATCACCAATAACCTATCTACAAGTTTCCTGACATCATCAACCCACACAAATTCTTTAGGCAGGGTGTTGTATTGTTTGATCCCACTGCCTGTCTTAATTTGTGACCATATGGGCTTGATTAAATTGTTGTATTTTGCTCCACTGCTAGACTTGACTCTTTTTTGTGTGGGATCATTGTTCTGGTATAGAGCATCTGATTTTATTAATATTTCTTTGTAATACTCATAATCTTGATCTGTATAGCTGCCAGGTCTCTCCCTAGTCAGCAGTTCCCACAATCCAGGTGTGCCGGGATATTTAACAAAACCACCTCTTTCTCCAAGATGAGATTCTGAATATACAATCAGATCATCTCCCAAAAATGTTACTCTGAAATTGCCAATTCTATGTATGATGCTACCATCACGCTCTGTGTCAGCATATAAGCCAAAAACCTCATCTTTGTTGTCTTTAGGTGTGGTTAAATATTTTTGAGCAAGAAGACCCAATTCAATAGGATTCTGAGTAGCTTCAATTCTTCGAGGAGCAACAGGACTAGGTGTATGAATACTAGAAAGTGGGGTGATTGGATAATCTAATATGTTCCTTGCAGCTACAAGCTCTGTGATCAAATTTTGATTTTGCTCTGTAACAGTTTCGATATTTTTACCTAATTCACTAATAGCATCAATAATAGGCTGTTCTGTGCGCTTGTGTTGCTCATAAAAACCTCGGTTCTCTGATTTCCATCCCTTAAATCTTTTTACAAGATAATCTCTTAATTTAAGATCGTCAATAATTGGCCTTTTCATGGTTATTTATTTAGGTTTCAATGTCTAGAAAATTGTTGATTTTATTTCTGTATTTGCCACTATTGGGTTTTCTTGTCATATCAATTGTGACAAACCCATAACTGTCCTGGTTCCAGCACCCACTGCAAATCTTGGAAAAATCATTGTAGCTCAGGTCCCCACCTACATATTCATCATGTATGTGTTTGAGGTTGGTATGATCTTGATGAAACACACATATAAAATTGCTGTTGTCTCGGATCAGCTGCTTCGGAATTTTAGAAAAAGTCTGTGCCAGGTAGAAGCAATCAATGTTTTTGTGTCGGCCCTGTGTAAAGAAATTTCTAACCTTGTTTTGATTATCCAGTATAATATCATCAAACACAACAACAGAATTATCGAGACATTCATGGAGTGGCTTAACATCTGGTTCAAAAGTGGCTATGTCCAATCCACCATATAGCTTCATCAGCTGTTGATATTTTAATTGTTCCAAGCTCTTAGAGAAGACATACAAGTGCCTGTTTTTCCAGTCTAACCAGTTGGGTGCCAATAAAAAATTATCAACCATTAGTGTAGTTTTACCACAAGCAGATGGCCCAACAATAAGACATCTAATATTATCAGGCAGCAAGTTTCCATTTCTCTTATTCTGCTGTTCAGGTTCTGGCAGCCTTTTTATAACATCCCAGGTGTTCATATTATCACTTTGTTTGCATCGATCCAGCTGTTTTCCGGATGACCTAGCCATTTGACAAATAACTTGTTGCCTTTTCTGCGGATGATTTTTTCTATGAGATATGTGTCAGGCTGTTTAGTTTTGCTGAGCTCTTCTTCATAAAACCGGCCTTTGAGAATTTCTCCTCGGTGGTCTTTTATTATATATGTGTTAAGGGTCCCAGGTTTAACTTGAACCACTGTAAATAATTCAGTGCTCCAGTTTCTTGTAAAACCTCTTTTGAATAAGTACTTACATTTGCTGATTCTTACTTGATCACCCACCTTGTATTTGGCTTTTCTTGTTGTTGGCTGGTATCTAGGATAATAAACAGTGCTGATCAATTTTTGCTCATCAGATGAAGTTACTTCAGAGGTTTTCATGTTGATTGTGGTATGGACCGAGTTGTTATATTTATGTAGAAGTTCTGGAAGAATATTAAGCCATTTATAATTACCTTGAAGTGTAAATTGCTTATACATATGATTTTTTAGGGTTCTGTTGAATCTCTCTACAATTGAGGCCTTGATATCACTGTAACTCGAGTAATGTTGTATTGCCTGGCTTTTAGTAAATTGTTGGAACACAGAATTATAGAATTCTTTGCCATTATCTGTTTGCAAATAGCGCGGTGATCTTCCACTCTGATTGATGATTGTCCTGAAGGCTTCTGTAACACATTTTCCAGTCTTGGATTTGAGTGGCACAGCCCAGGCAAATTTTGAAAATGTGTCTATCACAGTGAGTAGATACTTGTAGCCCTTGTTGATTTTATCTACGTTTTTCAGCTGTCCACTTGCCATCTCAATCAAGTCGCGCTGCCATAAATCATCTATGCCTTTTGTGACTACTGGCAGTCTCTTATAATTATGTCTGGCTTGTCTGTGTAATTCATCAACAATAATTTGTCTAGACATAATATGTAAACAAGAATATTGCAACTATAGGGTGTTCAGCAGCTGATACTACAGGCTTTTCTAAATATAATTTGTCCCCTATTTGTATTTTAAATTCCAGAGAGCCATCATCTTCAACATATGCTGTTTCTAATGTATTGGGATCTGTAAAATCCTCTAATTCTACACGGGTGATTTTCACTTTGCTATCAGCATTTGTTATTGATAAGGTAGGGTAGTGGTGTGCCTGTGGTTGTAGCCAATATTTGATCTTGATTGGTCTAAGTGTGCCCCCAACAAAAAACTGGTAATAAAATTGTGCAGGGGACAGCATATATATTTTGCCACCTGGTGTAAATGGTGAATCATATTCTTTGTTGGGGATGCTGTACAATTCAAGAATTACTGTATGTTTTGGATTCTCGATTATGCCGGTTATTTCTTTTTCTGCTGTAAGCAATCTGCTTGTTACAGATTCAAGATGCTCATTGATCGTCCTAACAACATCATCATGGCCTGGCTTGATTTTTATGTCCACAACAAGTTTCTTGTATTGTTGCACAATCTCTTGTAGCTGGGTGGCAAAAACAGACAAAGCATTTGCTTGATTGGATTCCATGGTCCCTAGCTGTTGCTTGATATTAGCTACAATTTGCTGTAAATTTTCAACAACTGCCAATTTTGAATTTTGAGCAGTAAGATCATGGACCTGTCTTCTGATATCCTCAAACAGGGCATGCAGTTCATTAATATGTTGATTAGTTGGAAGAGTGGCCACTGTCTGAGTAAGTTGTTTGATCTCTGTCTGGATATTCTTGATATCTTCTGATTTTAATATGCGATTCACAGCTCTCTTAATATTTTTAAGTTCCTGTGATATAGGTAGATTTGACACAGTATTTTGCAAATATTCAAGTGCCAATTTCACATTATTTAATTCAGAAGCATCAGCTACACTTTGCATAGCATTTTGGAGCAGGGCTATATCTGCCTGAGTAGGTGTTGATTGTTGTAAAATTTCAAGTTTTGTTTGGATATCATCAATCAAGTGATGAAAATAAGATAGCTCAGATTCAGTGTTGAGGTTTTCAAGTTTTGTGATCTGTTGCTGGACACTGATGAGTGTGTCTACAATACCGGGCAGGCGGGATTCTAGAGTTTCTTGTACATTTGTCAAATCACTTTGCACTGCTGCTATTGTACCCTCAAGATAGGTTATGGTACTTTGAATTTTTCCAAAATCTTCATATGTTTCAAGTTGCAGCTTAATATTGGCTACACTGCGAGTTATTGCACTCAAAGCATCAGAAGATGGCAAGTTGTTCATAAAATTTTCAAGTGTCTCAATTTTTTCTTTAACCTCGGCTATGGCATTGTTCAAGGGGTCCAGATTAGGTATCTGGAGTGACTGAATCTGTTCTTTTAGAGTGGAAATTACTAGATCAAAATCTTCTTGTGATTTTATGCTTTTGACAATTGTTTGGAGCTGTGCCTGGACATTATTTATTTGCTCTTCCAATTGTTGTTTCAATTGCTCAGAGTTGGTGGCCTGGGTCTTAAATTTGGCTTGAAGAGCTGCTACAGCTTCTTCTAAACTTTGAAAATTATCCAATGTGGCCAAATCAGTATATTTCTGAAGCAATAATTTGAGTTCAGAATCAATTTTAAGAAGAGGGTCCATGCATTGTGATTGCAAATTTGTAATTTCTAGTTGAAGACTGGCATTCAGTGTGGTTTGTAAAGCTTGTAAATCACTTCTTAATTTCTTGACTCTGACATCAAGCATCAGAATCTCATCACTGTGATCTTCATGTCTTGTATGGCCAAATATATCATTAGGCATTTTTGTTTTAGTGGTTATTTATTATTGAATATCTGATTCTTAATTCTATAAAAAAAGGTATAAGCTTGTCATAGGATCCAGGGACCTCAATATATAAGCAGTCACCAGCAGAAACAGTATATACAGTGCCAGAAATCATGTTTGAGTGCTTAATTCTATAAATATTTTTCCCTATTGAAATCTTGACATTACCCTCAGGGGTTGTAATAAATTGCAATTGTCCACCTACAGGTAATTGGTAATGATTTAAATTATTGTTAAATATGTACAATGTTTTACCTGTTTCATCATCAACATCTGTAAGTATGCTGTTCAGATGAATAATTAACAAAGCACTTAGTTTAGATATTATATCAGAAGAGGGTGCTGGTGTTGGCAGGTCCATAATAGCCTGTTTTTTGAACCCAAATAAGTTCATAGGCATGTTTATTTATTTCAAATCATGCTCTGTAATTGGGCATTGATTACCACTTTTCAAATAACAATGACCCCATGGTAGAGTATGTATGCCACATGATAAAATACATCTCTTATCATCATGTGGGTCCAGAGCCACTTTTCTTACAATATTGCTAGTCAACAAGTGATCCACACTCTGAATTCTATTTTCTGATGTTCTGATTAAATTCTGGGATTTGAGACAATCTTCATAATCTTTAAATTCAAGCTCTTGGTCTACAGTTACTCTGCCAATGCCCTTGGCCTTTTTGGCAACAACACCGCTACATGTTTCAAAGCTGTACATCTTGGCCCTTAACCCAGCAAATACCACAATAACATCACCAAGTGTCTCATCTTTTAACTTGCCAGGCACCTTTTTGTTGTGGGGTTGAATTCTTGTATGTTCACTGCTTTCAAAATATTCAAGCAATTCAGGCTGTGACATATCTTGATAAACATCTTCTGTCTGAATATCAAGAACAAAACTATCTGTGTCCATGTACATCAGTTTTACACGATCCTTATAAAAAGGCTTCAACACATTATAATACAATTTTAACATATGTAATTTGGCCAAATTCCAATATCACAGCCCCTACATAAATAGGCTTATCAAACTTAATTTTTGTTTTTTTCATGTTGACGAGTGCCATATTTTCATCATAAATTCTTCTATAATTGAAATTAGGCTTTGCAATCAATTTTTTGCTCTGGCTGGGGTCAGTAATTATTTTAACATCAGTATGTTTTCTGACATTTTCAATAGTTTTGCCATATACAGAATTGACCATCAATTTAAACAAAGATTTATCAAATTGGCTCATTGCAGATGTTCGAAGCTCTGTATTTGTATCAATATATGGCTTCAACCATCTTGAGTGCCTGAACCTCAAAACTTTGTCAACTTTGCTCACTTGAACACCATGATGCATCAGGAACTGGAGGTTTTTGTAATATATGACATAGCCCTGTTTTGGCTCCAGAGTCATCATCAATTTCTTCTGTTTAGAGCCAGGTGAGCACTGAACCTCGGGAATTGGGGGCAGATCAGAAAATGTGTTGTGTAAATCATCAGGAATTGTCAGATCAACCTCTAAGAAGAGGCCATAGTCACTGTCATCAAAATCCTTAAGATCTTCAATATTGAAATCTTCAACCCACTCAAGCCCTGCATATGGCAGTTTATCCATCATAGCATAACCATAGAGGCTATTGGCATCCACATAAAGTATATAATTTGATGGCAGTGCTGGATCATAATCAGGAATATATTTGTTATTTGCTCTGGCATATCTCTGAGAGCATTGCACCATGCCTCCTCTTATACATTGCTCCATAAACAGATACATATCCTGATCCTGGATCAGATCCAATTGCATTTTAGTGTTTAAAAACATTGCAGACCATGCTAAGCCTGGGGCACTGTAAAAATACATTGGATCCAGTTTATAATTTTGCATGGAAGATTTTCTGAATGCCTGAAGTATATCAGCTAAGAGAGTGACATCAAGTTTTAAATATGCCTTGTGATAATCACCAAATGTCTGGCATTTTAAATTGTTCCACATCAACTGGGCATGGTGATAATCATCATCAGTGATTCCAGATGCTCTGATTTTGCTGTAAAACTCTTGTTGTGGTGGCAGAGCACACTCATCAAATTTAGAAAAATCTGTAACATAGTCATATGGATATACACCCTTCCGCCTAATTAATTTCAGGTCCTGATTTGGAAACATGGCACATGTGATTTTGAATTGATCATCAGATAATTGAGTGGCCAGTGTAGCCAGGCTAGCAGATAAAATTCTGTAGGAATCAAGAAATCTTAAGTGAATAGGAACACCATTAACTTTAATTATTTTGCTAATAGATATATATTTCTCATCATTTTCAGCTAAAATATTTAAATTCTCCTTGTCAAACCCCTCGTACCTGATCAAATAATGGAAATCATAATTGGATGCACCATGGCAAAATATAGGGACAAATTTTGGTCTCTGGATCTTAATATTACAGCTATTACACAGGGCCATTAAGAATTTACCATCTGTATGAGAATGGTGTTTCACCTTGATATTTATATCTGAAAATTCAGAATCACATACCGGGCATTTTTCTGCATTATTGAAATCTTCAATCTGTTTCTCTGTTAAAGGCATCATAGGTTTTGATTTTAATAAGATATTAGATGCTATGTCATGGCACTCATTTTCTATTCTATGTGCAAATTTTTTGATAGCATTTGGTCCCATGTATAAGTGTGGCTCACTAGCTACACCATCCCGTATAACTATATAACAAAAACTGGAAGGTTCATGTAATTGATATGATGTAATTGAAGATTCCTCAGGGTCTGGGCTACAGAATGCAAGAGGTTTGAGATTTGATTCAAAATCACAGACTATATATGCTGGGTGTTCCAACAAGGCTTCAAACTTTTTGAATTTGGCATTTTCACTTGGCATTGGCATCACCATATGAACAGGTTTATGGTTGCCACAATATTTTAAATGTTCAATTAACTTGTTTTTAGCAATTTCTGCATTTTTTTCACAAACCCCATTCACCATTTTTTGACCATCAAATACAGTTAAACATCTTCTGCACAACTTGAATATTGTCTTAGATTTGTCTAATTGTTTTCTGACTAAAGCTTCAAGACTGTGTATCAGAGTGTAATGATATGTGCCATCCCCTTCAATTAAGAGCAGATTAATCGGAACAGCAGAATCATCATCAAGTGTACTGATTCTGAGAGGTGCTATCAAGCAATTGCCACAGCCAGTGGAACAAATAAATACATTAATAGATAATTGTTTACCATTAATATCCCGGGCCTTTTTTTCAAATTGATCAATATTCTGAACAGACATTGGATATTCTAAACCCTCCATTGCCTCATCAAAATCGTGCTCATGTTGTTTGTAATAACTTATTCTCTGAGGATCCCTTAAAACTAGATACAAAGCAGCTAAAATACACCACAGAAAACATTTCTCATCATTATTTTTTATGTTAACCACGGCTTTTTTGTTTTTAATATTGGCAGGTAATGGCAGATATGTAGATCCTTGTAATGGGCTGAATTCAGAAATATTAACATAGAGCTTGTGTGGAGATCCGCATAGGCTCCATCCAGACTCTTTTGCTGCAAATTCAGAGTGTTTAATATTCAATTGATCTATCAAACTGCTTATTATTTTGTCTGAATTTGTATTTGAATATACAGGTACAGTTTCTGTTATGTGGGGCTGTGTAAATTTTGTGCCATTTGGCTTCTTATATTGTGTAAACAATTTGAGGGACAGCTTATAAGAGCCATTTTGTGCATTTAGAATTGCCTGCACATCAGGATTTACACTGTTCAAAAAATTCTTAATACCACATCTTGGCTCTGATACAAAACAGTGATCCCTTAATTGCCCATTAAAACTGCTATGGATAGGTGGTGCATAGCGTGGCTGTTTTGCCGGTCTAGCATTAACAGGTGTTTCATGCTTCCTTTTCAGACCAGATGTAGATGGTTGTGGGGGCAATGTTGATGACTGTACATAAGAATTACACTTATGCCTTTTGTAATATGCCTTGCTTAATATTTTATGGCATCTTGGACATATTTTTGTGGCCTTTCTGCATTTCTTAGAGTCACAAATATGCCGGTGCCTAGACCAATTAGAACTAGATATATTTTTATTACACTGATTGCAATATTTTTGTTTTGGCATTTTTATTGTTTATTTATATAAAATTTCTTGGTCCAAAACAACAGAACTATGCCAAAACAATAACTAGGCTCTGGTAATCCCCAATATAGAATAGTTTTGATCTATTATGCTGTTGTACAACACACTTTACCAGGTTTCAGATCTGGGAGCTATCAGTTGTATATCAACTAGCAGTAATTATTCTCAAAATCTCACGTGTGGAGATATTATTTTGCCACATGTATTTCAATCTCATATTTTATCAAAACTCAAACCCGAGCCTCTTGTTTACAAAGCAACAATATTAACACTTTGCAATCAGGGGAGGCTTCACAATTTATCAGGACTCAAACCCAGAAGCCTCTTGATTACAAGGCAATAAAAACCATGGGGCTATGCACCACACTCTATTGTGTCTCAGAACCCAGGAGCTATGAGCTTTATATCGATATACACATGGCAGAATCAATCTGAGGGGGGCTCACCATTTCTACACTAGAATTCAAGATTCCTGGGATTTTGACAGAAAAACACACTGTAAACAATAAGATCATATGGGAACTTGGCATTGTTTTAAGTATAGGCAAATCGGGCTGTTGAGGCTTCTTCTTTTCTACACTAGAATTCAGAATTCTTAAAATTAAGAGCATATCACACTTGAAGAATTGGGGCATATGCCCCTCTTGGCATTGTTTTAAGTATAGGCAAATCGGGCTGTTCAATCAAATAACCTCTTCTTTTCTACGCTATAACTGCGCTCATCCTATGGTAAATACAACTACTTGCATTGTTGCAAACTAACGATGCTCTGGCGAATCGACTCACGGCAACTAAAATCCTCTGTGGAACCTGTGTTGAGTGCTATACATTTGTGATTGTGATTGTCCTTTCAACACATCCATCTTATCATCATTCGTCCTCATCTTCGCGATTAGCCAAAAGTGGCAGAAAGCGAATTAAAATCAAACAAATCAATCACTTGATCATAGAATTTTTACGTGTCAAAACGTCACTCACTAGAAACTATGGGCAAAATTTATGAAACTCGATTAATTTAAGGACTCTTCATTCAGTTCTGCATGATTGCCACAAAGCCTGTATCGATGTCACTGTGTTGAATGTTGGTGTATGTGTATGAATCAAGGCTATTGCATTTGAGCTTACCTCGTTGGAATCGCATCGCCCCCAACACGACATGACCTGCAGGTAGTCCCAACACTCTAAGCCAGCGCCGTCGACCTTCGAAGCCCTGCTGGTGTAGAGGCGCCGGTGGCATTCGAGTGTGGTGGAGGGGTCGACCATTTCCTTGATTTCCACATACTCCAAGATGGCGGCGGCGGGCAACATCAAGCGGAGGAGGATTGCTAGTTTTGCTATGGTCCACATCCTGCAATGTCAGAGGAAGAGGTAGTCAATTGACAGCAAACCTTGAACTGATATTTCATGTTGTTTGCATACAATACCAAGATGCGTAAAGTTTCAATTATTTAGATTTGATGTAACCTTAAACCGCGTTTCATGTTATGGATGAATTGGAATTGTACAGTCACGGACACTTCTGTTTAGTAAAGACTCAATTAAAATTCAATGGCATTTACAACCCGATTAATTCAAATTCAGACATGTTCTTCTTTATATGGATAAATCCATAGCGTTGGTGGTCACATTCTAGGTGCGAATTCCCATGGCGGAACGTAGAATTTCCACCTTCCCATCAACCATCCTGTTCTATTAAAATTTTTCCCCCATTAAAATTTTCCGAGGGTAAGAATTTGTGTTATAACAACAAAAATAAGCAATTAGTTTGGACTTCAATCATACATTACTAAGAATAACATCATAAACACATACAAAGAAGGAATAACAAAGAATGATGTCAGCCTGTGTGTGTGAATGTTGCATACATCTCTTTTCTCTCTCTCTCTCTCTCTTTAGGGCTGGCAACAGCATGCGGTAAAAACGTACTTCTACAGTCATAGATAAGATTTTAAAATTATATCAAATTGGACTAGTAGGAAATGTAGCCATAGCTGGGAAGGTGGTTGTCATTGTCACCCTAGACCCATGGAACATAGAAATTAGACCGACCTGTCATTTCTCCTCCATTTCTCACCTCTTTTCGTCGTGATGTTACGTGTTAATTTAATAGGAAACTAATGTCTTCTTAAAGTTTCTTATTTTTTGTCCTTCCACCCCTAGTTATCTTTAATTTGCAATCGATTTTGCAGATGTGAACAATAACACACACTTAATAAAAAGCAATAATTAAATAATATCTAACACTTATTAAAAAAATTTCACCTATCTTCTAATTTCTTGACATTTTGAACCAGTTGTTCAAGGAATTAATTTGCTAGTTTATAAATGTAGCAAAATTAATTTGTTTATATATGTTTATAAATAAATAAATATATATATATATATATATATATATAAATTAATTAATTGATGATATTAATTAATTATTTAATAATTGACATATATTTCATGACAATTTTATATATATAACCAAGGTTTCGGGTTTGGCTCCCCCCTCAAAAAAATCCTGGGTATGGGCCTGATTAGCAAGCTTTTTTAAAGTGCTGAAACATGAATCTCCTCTTAACAGATGCATTGTCTTGTCAATATTTTAAATAAAGAGAGAGTGCGAAACAAACCAAATGCAGATGAACGGAAAACCATTGGTATTTAATACAATGTAATATAATCCGTTGCGCAACAGCCCATGAAGGGCCTAGGCATGCTGATCATAATATTAAGACCTAAAACGGGACATCCCAAGGAGATCAGTTTCGACCCCTCCCCCACACCCTTCCTGAAAAATCGGTTAGACCTAACTATAAAATTATTGTTATTATTAACGTATTGTTATTATTTATTAATGGATGGATCGCATGCACTGGCGTACGCAATGGCGGGCTGAAGGGGCTACAGCCCCCTCCTAAGAAGTTTTTTTTTCAGTGTAAGAAATATCTTATTGTCTATGCCGCCACCCCAGAAAGCAGCTATGCACTATCCACCTTTACGATTCCAGCCCATCCCGAAAAAAATCCTGCTTACGCCAGTGTTCGCATGACTGATAGCTACATCATAAACAATTAATGAAATATGATCTCCTGTTGTCAAAAGGTAACTATGAATTTACATAGCGTTTCTCGTCCTTTCTGGTCATCCTTTGATGTTAGTCCTATGCTGAAGTTGAGTAATGCAAGAAGTATTTAGCAGAAGACTTAACCTTCTTGAAAGCAGCTTTACCTATTCTTCACCAACCGTTTATAAATCTATCCGAACACCTTACCCCACATATCAGACATACAACATTAGAATTTTCTTTTGGGTTTCGTTGGAAGCGGGCCCCGGCGCCCACCCAGCGTCGAATAACATGGGTACCTGGGGGAAGCCCTGGGGGGTAAAGACGGTCAGGGGCGTGATGCTGATCACATCACCCCCACTCACGACCGGATCAAGAAATTGTGGGGTGTTACCCCCACATCCCCTATACGCCTTCATGGCGTGGTGCTAAGCACAGGGGAGCGCTTTACTTCTTTTTTTGTTTACTTTGTGTCAAGACGCAGGAACTTCAAATTCTATTTGTAACTCCGTAAAGAAACTGTATGCTGCTTAATCACTGCTATACAAATAACGAAACACATACAAAACAATGCATCTTTTTCGCGTGAAATGTCTCTGAAATTTAGACTTACTATTCAAGATAACTCCTGGGCTGGGTTATCTTCCCAGAGGCAGAGCTGCATGCCACCAGGCGCGTCCCCAGGTTGCGGATAGGGGAACGGCCAGCAGATATGTTGGCTAGCTGGAAACAGTCGCGGACAAGCAGCAGCAGGATTGGAGGAGGCAGCGAGATGTGGAGTGGCAACTGCATCTCGGTAAATACTGCAAGGCTCCGATGAAAATCCTGCGATGTGGCGAGGAGAGCCGCCACTAACTAAGCTCAGCCCCTGCTGCCTTGCAGGGAGGGGAGGGATCCCCAAAGGCTAAGGGAAGGATACCCTGACAGAAAACCAAGGGTGGGGCAGACTCGTAAGGCATAGTGAAGCCAGCTGCCCTACGGGAGTAAACCCTAAACAAATCCTGGTCCTCCAAGAATGGGGGTTGGGCGTGGGGCCGACAACCCCATCCCACAAAAGGAACCACGTTACGAGACCTCAAAGAAATGTAGCCGGACAGATCTACCGACGACGGACTGGCGTGAACAATGGACAAGCGAATTATGGAAAGGGAAGGGATCTATATGTAGGGAGCTGGAATGTGCTATCTTTGTATAGGGCAGGTGCATTGAGGATGTTGCTGGATCAACTAAATAATTATAAGCCTGCGATAGTGGCATTGCAAGAAGTACGTTGGATCGGAAAAGGAGTTTTAGAAAAGAGAGAAGCAACTGTATTCTATAGCTGTGATGAAAGGCTGCATATGCTAGGAACTGGGTTTATAATACATAAACAACTAAAACATCTAGTGATAGGATTTAAAGCTATAAGTTCAAGATTATCGACATTAAGAGTTAAAGGAGAGTTCTTTAATTACAGTATAATCAATGCACATGCACCCACGGAAGTATCCACAGATGATGTAAAAGAAGATTTATATGATGCGTTAGAGAAAGCATTTGATGATTGCCCAAAAAATGACATAAAAATAGTAATTGGAGACTTCAATGCCCAGATAGGCATTGAAGACGTGTATCAACCAACAATTGGTAAACAAAGTATGCATAAAGTAACAAATAACAATGGTATGAGGCTAATAATGTTTGCAGCATCTCGGAATCAAGTAATAACAACAACTCTGTTCCAGCACAAGGATATTCATAAAATGACATGGAGAGCCCCGGATGGAAAAACTTACAATCAAATTGACCACATGCTGATAGATTGTAGACATAGATCAGATATCATTGATGTTAGATCTTTTAGAGGGGCTAATATTGATTCCGACCATTATTTGATTATGGGAAGGATTAGAGCAAGAATATCTAATAGTCGAAAAATGAAGGCGACTAGCCTGATTAAATTTAATGTCACGCAGTTAAGAAATCCAACGGTGGTTGAGAGGTACAGAAGTAAACTACAAGAGGGATTCGTCGGGATGAAACCGGCAGAAGTGGAAAATGTAGATGAGAGGTGGGATAGATATAAGCTGAGGATCAGTAATGTAGCAAAGGAAATACTTGAAACACAAAAACCAGTAAAGAAAGAAACGTGGTTCGATGAGGAATGTCAAAATGTAACCAAAGAAAAGAATGATGTATATAAGAGGATGCAGCAAAGAAGTGCAACAAGGAGAGCTAGGGATGAATATCAAGAGAAAAGAAGGATTGAGAAGAGAGTCCATAGGAAAAGAAAAAGGGAATGGATGAAGCAAGAGATGAAGCAGTTGGAAAGCTTGCATGTGCAGAAGAATGTAAGACAGATGTATAAGCTGGTAAATAATACAAAAGATGTTTTTAAACCAAGGACAACAGTCTGTAGAAATGAAACAGGCGATATAATTAGTGACACTAATGAAATTTTAGAAAGGTGGAGAAGGCATTTTAATGATGTATTGAATGGCAGTGCAGATGTAGCAGGTATGCTGGAAGAAGGATTAAATGAAGAAGAGGAAGGAGAAGAGGGCATAGAAAGTCCAAAGTTAGATGAAGTATGGGAGGCAGTCAAGATATTGAAAAATAGTAAAGCACCTGGTATAGATAACTTGCAAGCAGAGCTGCTTAAGCATGGAGGCGAGAGTGTCATTAGAGGCTTGAAGGAAATAATAAACATAATCTGGAAAAAGGGACAGATGCCAAGTGAATGGAGGACGGGTATCATAGTACCTATCCACAAGAAAGGGGACATGATGGAGTGTGCAAACTATCGTGGAATTACATTGTTGAACGTTGCATATAAAGTATTTGCAAGAATTACATATAAAAGACTACTACCATATGTAGAAAAGTGCATTGGACCATATCAATGTGGGTTCAGGCCAGGGAAATCTACAATTAACCAGATATTCACCTTAAGGCAAATACTGGAGAAAACGCTGGAGTTTGGGATAGGAACGCACCATCTATTTCTTGATTTTAAATCTGCATACGATAGTATAAACAGGACCCAACTATATCTGGCAATGAAAGATCTCGGAATTCCAATAGGATTAATAAGAATGGTGAGGATAACTATGGAGGGCTCTAATAGTAAGATAAGAGTAGGAGGACAACTCTCAGAACCTGTTGAAATAGAAAATGGACTAAGACAAGGCGATGTGCTGTCCTGTTTGTTGTTTAACATTGCCTTAGAGAAGGTTATACGGGAAGCTCGGGTGCAAATTAGGGGTACCATATATTATAAGTCAATCCAGATACTTGCATATGCAGATGATGTGGACATAGTAGGAAGATATCTACATGCAGTGGAAGAAGCATTTCTGGCCATAGAAAGGGAAGGAAAAAAGATGGGATTGGTGGTGAATGAAGGGAAGACTAAGTACATGGCAGCAGGCAAAGCACACAGATATAATCAATCACCGACCATAACAATGGCTAATTATACCTTTGATAGAGTGGATTCCTTCATCTACCTGGGTTCTGTTGTGACATATGAGAATGATTCACAGGAGGAAGTAAAGGCACGACTTATAGCAGCGAATAGGGCCTATTATGGACTACAGAGACATTTTAAGAGCACCATATTGTCCAGAACAACTAAGTTAATACTTTACAAGACACTGATAAGACCTGTATTGACTTATGCTGCGGAAACTTGGACCAGTTCAAGGAAAGATGAAGAGTTGGTAGAGACCTTTGAAAGAAAGATATTACGAAGAATATTGGGACCAGTATGTGAGAATGGAAAATGGAGAAAGCGATTTAATAAGGAGCTCTACGACTTATATCAAGAACCAACAGTTATTGGTGTAATAAAGGCGGCTAGATTAAGATGGGCAGGTCATGTGATGCGCATGAGTGATAGTGACCCTGCAAAGAGAGTGATGTTGGATAGCCCAGGTGGACAAAGGAAACGAGGAAGGCCTAAATTAAGATGGGTGGATGGAGTGGATGAGGATGTTCGGAGGCTCCAGTATAGAAATTGGAAAGTTGTGGCGAAAGGTAGAGATAGATGGAGACAAATCACAGAGGAGGCCAAGGTTCATCAGTGGACTGTAGCGCCATAAGAAGAAGAAGATTCAAGATAACTCCTAGATTTTTATAAAACGGTACAAATAGTGGTTTTTAATAATATGGACGGGACGACCGGGACACGCCTCTGAAACGGGACTGTCCCGAACGAAACGGGACGTATGGTCACCCTGGGTAATGTAGTAATAGGATGAACGCGGAATATATGTCGAAAAATGTTTGAAAATATGGAAGTTAAATGTAAAAATAATTAACATATGTGCTAAAAATATGAAATGTGAAAATAGCATATTTCGAACTTCCATACCACGATTCACGAAGATAATAAAAAGTAAAATTTGTCTCAGCATCTGTATTTACATATACGGTAAATCCGTTCCCTGCCCATAACCAAGTTATTTTATGTTGCTTTGAGTTCATATTTGGTACGTGTGTCAGTAAGCCAAATTTTGTCTATATAACCCTAACAGGATCTGATAAAATGAATACTGAAAAGGGAGAATGATCGGCGAGACAGAACGGTTCAGGCATGAAACTCAGGGGGGTTAAATAGAGAATGCTGCGTAAGAAAACGGGCTGGAACACTTCTTCCAAGTTCTTCTTGGATGTTTCTGTTGGTGGTCGTAATACTATGAAATATAGCTTAGGCCCGAGGATGTAGTTATGCTAATTCTTCTCTAATTGAATTGCTAATAGTGGGATTCATAAATGCAGATTTTCGGAATTAGAGAATTAGATGATTTTCAATAATGCGTCTGTGGAACAACAAATAACAAACCAATATTAATCACCTTCAGAGATAATGTTTTGAATTAACGACAAAGTCCTAATAATGGTACTTGCCAATTCGAGTTTTCTATTCATGTTCTGTTTTCTGTATTGTAGTTTGAACCTATACGGACGAGAAAAAAGTGGTTTGTGTAATCCCTTCATAAAGTTCCGACAATAATAATCTGCTTTCAAGGCACCGAGGGAAGAAGCGTGAAAGGAGAGAGATTAAATGTAAAATGAAGATAAAGGCCGGTTTAGTGGAAGGATAATACAAGCTTAAGATACCAACAATAACGTCATAAAATATGGACCATATCAGGGTGGCCTGCGTTAAGTAACTGGATTACAGAGAATGCATTTTGATCTCTGTTCGATGTTTTTCTTTGCACTCTTGCAGGCCAGTGAGAGAAAGATCCAAGGTGTTTCAGTAAACCTCTCCAATCTAACAAAATTGAACAGATACCATGTTGAATAAATTGATTCTTCAGCTATTGCCAAAGGAAGAACACATAGCAGGCCCACTTTTTTTCTTGCGTTAACCCGTTAAGTGTGCCTCCCTGATGGCGCAGTGGCAGCTTCGTCGCTTTGTAATCAAGGGTTTCCGTGTTCGATACCTTGTGGAGGCACATTGTGGTTCGGATCCCACTTTAAACTGTAGATCCAGTCCCGATTAGCCTTACTGTGCATAAAGTGGACTTAAAACACCAACTCAATCAATCAATGTGCACGAAATGTATTGGTGTACTTTAAACAAGACTTTGCAGAATATTTTGAAAAGTTCTCACGAGTTAGAAAGCATTCCAAAATTAAGCAAGTGAAAAAGTAAGGGTCATATCCTTTCAGTGCACAGTTGGTACAGATATTCTACAATGCAGTGTACCAAAAATGTACAAGAAGTTCCTTTTTTTAATGTAGTTTAAAACATGGCAAGATCCAGTGCGTACTTAAAGATGGGCTATCAAACTTAAGTAAGACCTCAACGAAGCTACACTACAAGCATTCATAGTTATAGTATAATTATCAACCCCTGTTCCTTCAAAGAGTTTGCATTTATAAAATACCTCCGTTTATTATTTTATGGATCTTTCGCACCTGTAACCCAATCGTCAAATGTTCAGGTGCAGCCGTTCATATGCGTACAGGTAATACATTTTTTTACCACGTAATGAAATTGTATATACGACACTGGCATGATGTCAACTGGAGTTCCCGCTTGTCGTAAAATACATATGAAAGGTTAAAGTTCTCGCCTTTTATGAGAATTGTCCGAGTTTCTAAGGAAAATTGGGGTTTGTATTGAGAAAAACAACAACTTGTGACCAATTAAAAAATATGAACTACTAGAAATGCTTACAAGTTAAAATAATATTATTATATCCCGCGAGTAAACCAAAAGGACGAAATTTAACATACTCAAATTTAAGTCGGGGCCTCCCCGATAGCGTAGTGGCTACGTCGTCGCCTTGTAATCAAGGGGTGCAAGGTTCGATACTCGACGAAGGCACATAGTGGTTCGGGTCCCACTTTAAATTGTAGGCTCACTCCAGATTAGCTTATCTGTGCACAAAATGAACTTGAAACAAAAACTCCAATTCAAGTCGTGGCAATCTTCTTGTCGGCCTCGTATTCAATAATGCCAACAGATGTCTTGGCAAGCCACATACAAGTAACGAACTTGCCGCTCCGGCCAGCTACGATAACGGTCATTTCTCTCTGATAGCCAGCGTCAAGCCTCACTGACTGGAACCTGTCGTGTAAGCAACTGGAATAATGATTACGCTCTGAGCTTCAAGTGCTGTTTTCAATATTTCAGCGTTGTGTTCCAGGGGCGG
Organism: Lepisma saccharinum; assembly: GCF_977018435.1. Lineage (NCBI taxonomy): Eukaryota > Metazoa > Arthropoda > Insecta > Zygentoma > Lepismatidae > Lepisma > Lepisma saccharinum. The sequence continues at coordinate 65,997,533 of NC_139231.1, read as the reverse complement.
CGCGTGCCTTTTCAGTCAGGCAGGGCACATTTTTCTTTTGGGTGGGGAGGGGGGCAGTTAGCCTCTATATTCCTCTTTAAGGTTTTTGAGGGGAGTTCCTTGATATGGAGTAAGTAAATTGTTCGAACAATTTGGAATAAAATTAACATTCTGATCAAGATATCTCTCCAAAGAGCATTAAATACTCACCACGTAGGAATACGAAAAATGAGCAACATATGGAACAAAAATACATGAATAAAAAAAAACCCTCGAATACTGACGTCGCTTGCAGTAACTAAACTTTGGGTAGATACTGGAATGATTAGGAAAATGTTACACTGCAGTTTCTCTTCCATTGTCAATGAATTGAAAGGCGTAGATATTAAAGTTTCTACATGATTCAATGTCATATTCACCAAGTATCCAAGGACACCTTTTCCAGCATCCTTACGACAAGGTACGTGCTTATTTAAGTTGTAATTGTAACTATAATTGTGAAAAGTGGAAACATTACAAAACAAGCGGTTTGTGTAACGGGCTATCTGTTACGCAATTTGCCGGCACCTGTTGCATGACTGGGCCGGCAAGCGGCCGACGCTCTTGCGGTGTCATGCTGCAATAACCTCCCTGTATCAATGACTAAGTAGGAAGATGATGCAGCGTTAAGTTCAGTTACAACACTTTACATTGGCCATGTACCCCCAAAAAGTTCGTTTATACTTACGAAGATATTCTGCATGTCAAGTTGCTGGAACACCGACACAATTACACAAATAATTAAACACGTACAGTAACTATAAAATCGCGAAAAACTAATTATTTCATAAGCGACCAATACGCACAGACGGAACGCAACGCAAACTCACACACTAACTCAAATCCAAATCCGTATTACAATGGGAAGAAAAGAGGAAAGGAGGATCTTTTTGAAAATACGAGGGACTAGTTTGTGCAATAAAAAGTGTTGTCAACTTTTCAGGTCGCCGGAACAAGCGCGAAGAAAAGCATTCGAGGGATTTTTTTCTATCTTATTGCTGCAGGCTGGAAGAACGAATGAACTGCCTACCAAGCGTTGGGAACACTGAACGGTGAACGAGGCAAACATGAATGGACAGGGCACCTCGTTCACTGCCCAGAGACGGCTACGAATTTTGCGCTTTTCCATTGTGAGGGGACCGTCCCTTGCCTATGCTGTAAATGTTTGGATCAGTCAGTGACGTCACGTCTCCAGGGCAGAGCCGAAATTGGACTCTCTCCAACAGGACGGAGAAATATATTAACCTCGCACAGGGTGCATGTCCTGTAAGTCTGGTTGCAGCAACGTAGAGGTTGAGGGAAAAAACAAAAAAAATGTTTACGCGTATATACCGATCGTCTCTTCAGATGAACTTTTTATGTTAAAATTGTTGTGGGGCAGTGCCCTAGTTGCCCTTTATGTAGCATCGCCACTGTTGTGTTCATAGTGTCAACCATGGGTGTAACTTGGGACTTATCTTTGGAGGAGCAGGTACGAACTTGAGGCTTAACTTTGGGGGGGGGGGGGTCGAAAAGTTTTTCATCCTATAAAAATAGCGTCAAGAATTATTTGCTAAATAACTGTTACATTTGCAAAATCACCAATATTATTAGGCTTTTTATTACTTAGCTACTAAGGTCTCAGGATGTTAACAAAAGTATCCTTAAGTTGTATATTTTAACAAACCTGAAAATTTGGGGGGCAACTGCCCCCCTTGCCCCCATCAAGTTACGCCTATGGTATGAACTGAAAATTATTGTAATTAAGTGATTGAAGATATAGTAAAATTTTACATACTGAAACTTATTTCAAAGTGACGACCAACCCCATTAATTCCGTCTATTTAATACTTTTTTATAACTAAATTTAATTAAGATTTTTCAAAAATGAAATCCTAAAAATGGCCTGCACATTTCTCATGTCAGTAGATGCGCCGCAATGCGTCTGTAATATAGGCAGAAAGAACGTAAATAAGTTATTTCAACAAGCAGCCGCCACTATAACAAGTGGTAGGTATGAGCCTTAGGGGCACGTGTAAGTATGTTTTTAAATGTTTTGTTGAAGAATATTCCCCCAAGGCATTTGCATACTGATCACGCCACTGGCACCGGCTATAGTGATGTCCTTCAATGATGATCAAGTTCCTTTCTTTAATATCCAGATGTGACGTCAAAAACATAACAAACAAATCCCCTGTGAATATCCTTACAACAAAACCCGCCGAACCGAGCGTCGTCTTGTAAAAGTTTAGGCATGGCAATGCCAATCCACTCATCCCTACTGCCGCAATTACCAGAACAAAATGGAAATCAGATGATGAAGTACTTAAAACACGCTAGTGACATAGCAGTCCATGTTGAGAGGTAAAAATATTTCTTCCGCGCCCCCCTCTTATACCACCCCTACCATGATGAAGGATGTACATTATATATGATTAACATCGCTTAAACTAATCTCCTCCCGTTAAATTTATTTGATAGTTGCGCTATCAATATTTCATATTGGTCTATTGTAATGAATTTCCTTCTTTTTCTTGTTATTTTACGTCATTTTCTATACCTCTGCGGTTGCTCGCAATGTTTTCGGCCGCCGTGACGAAGTGGTTAGCACATCACGCTACGACACCAAGGGTCCCGGGTTCGAATTCTGAGCATGGATGTTTGTGACTGTCCATTCATCAATTTCATCATATCATCAATCATCCCCATTCGCAATTTAGCCAAAAGTGGCACAATAAACGAAGTAAAATAAAGCAAATCAATCAATCAATACTCGCAAAAATAGTAAATTGATGGAATAGATTATCTTACCTAGGATTCAAAGCTAGGACCCGCGGCTTAGCAGCGACATACTCTAAGCACTCCACAAGAGAGAGGGCACGCTTCTGTGACGAAGTGGTTAATATTAATATCATCACTCATTCTCATCTTCGCGATTAGCTAAAAAGTGGCAGCAAAGCAACGTAAATTAAATCAAAGAAATAATAATAAAAAAAATCCACCAGAGAGAGTGGACCAGCCAATGGGGCTTGTCAGGCAAAGCTAATTGTAGGTGGCAGCACGATAGTTGTGTCCTTGCTCTTCAGACAGGTATCTGTTCTTCCATTTAAATACATGGGGAATTCGATGCTGGACTGTTATGAAATTACAATTTTAAACTAAGAAAGTATGTGGGAACACGATAGATGAAAGTGTATTAAAACCTGGCGTCGTAGCGCGATGTGCTAACCACTCCGCTACGGGGGCCGGCTCTCAAATAACTCGAAAATGTTACTTTTGTATGATAGTAAGAGGTAGGTATATTAAGTGCGACTGCACTCCAGAAAATATTTCAATTTGTTTTCTTTACTTCAGAATAAAACACTACATTTCAATATACTTATTTGACAAAGCAGCTATTTTCGTTCATAAAGTCTTCACAATGCTTAAAATTTCCCAATTTCCCCCCGACTCTTGACAAGAAAAGCTCACCAGGTTAGGCAGCGAGAGCCCGGGGCACCTCTGGCGCAGTGAACTCCCTCTGCTGTATTCTTCCCGTGAGCTCGACGGAAGAAGCCGAAAAAAGCAAGGCGAAAACTGAGAATCGGAGCACGTGCCCTTCCGAAAGAACACTCAACAGATGGCAGCAAATGTTCGGAGAATGCCGATATCGGCCGAGGTGCGAGGTATTTTATTTTTCGTTTCGCTTAGCTTCTGTATTGGGGAAAAGTAAGCAGTTGTCTTGATATTATAATGCAAGCACTGTTTGCGTGTATTGTTATAGTAATTCCTAAGATCTTCGACGTTTTAGCCTAATAGCCCATCTTTAATTTCCAATACATTTCGCCAAAAATTAGGACGCAAACTTCCTCAACAACATTACAAATAGTTGTCGCACACGCAAAGCCTTGCATGGCGAAAGTTTTATGATTTAAAACACTATATCACCAAAATGAGCAGATTTACACTTAACATCGACATTTAAAATTGTTGCTTAATCCTTCAGATAATGTAGACAAGTCAAAAAGAAAGAAGACGAATGATTGATTGATTGATTTGGTGTTTAGGTCCATTTTATGCACAGTAAGGCTAATCGGGACTGGACCTACAATTTAAAGTGGGATCCGAACCACTATGTGCCTACAAGAAAGAAGACGAAGACACTGCTAGTAGAAACTAATATTTTATATTTATCTTGTCACACATGTAAGCGAGTATGTATATCGAAAGGAAATTATAATTGTTATAAACTCCTACAGGTAAATTTTAAAACAATAATTTTAAGTTTCGCGAATTGCTTGATTGATTTATTTGCTTTATTGTATTTCGCTTTTTGTGCCATTTGTGGCTAATTTGCGAAGATGGGGATGAGTGATGATATGATGAAATTGATGAATGGACACTCACAAACATCCATGCTAACCACTGCGCCACGGTGGCCGGTTCGCGAATTGCAATTCGCATCATGAAGTTTGAGCATTGCCAGAGACTTACTTACCAAACTGATGTGAAATTACAAATGGCTTATGAAATTAAAAAAAAAAAAATCAAACATATTCGTCGATATCATGGTTAGTGGAAATGGTGGAAGTTAATTCTTACGAACAGGCAAAATAATTTCCAATGAGGAGAGAAGTAAGGCATTTCAATAATTTAAACGGGAAACATGTATTGTTTACCTTAGTAATGTTTCCTTGTTTTTGAGGGCAATGACAGACAAGGAGGGGGAAAACTATAATAATTCACAGTAAATGAAAATTGGCCTGTGTTTTGTTAATGGATTTTCGGTGAGCGTTCTGGCGGACTGGCTAGCACAGTACAAGGTCCCAGATTCGTATACTTCATAAAAAATGAATTATTATAATTATTCATATTTCTTATTTTACTTTACTTTATTATTTTTTCCTTGTACTCTAAAATTTATTAACGAAATATTTTCTGACTTCACTAGAACAGTTCTGTACCGTTCAAATTTGTGTAACTAAAATATAAATTATATTTATACAATAATGGAGGAAAGTTTTTTTAAAAAAGCAGAGGAATCCTTAAACATTCCCAGTAAAGACGCCCAAGGTTTATTTTATTATATATATATATATATATATATATATATATATATATAATAACCCATGGCGCGACAGCCCTCAAAGAGCCTTGGCCTATCTCCCGACTGCCAGTCTCCCTCCCACAATCCTACCTAGAGGTGTGGAGTTCTTCATCCGGTAATGGGGTGACATGTGGTCAGCATGTGTTCTTTCTGAATTAGTGATTGATGTATCAATGATTCACAATTGGGAGGTCGTGGGTTAAAATTTCGTGGGTCGACATTCTGAGGTTATCCGTGGCCTCCTTCAGTCACTCCCGATGGATGGTGGGGTGATACATTTGATGAACGCCGCTTACCACTTTCTAGGGCTTTCCTGCGTTCTGTCTTCTGTCATAACGTCCAGATGAATGACGTTAATCAAATCGATCAGCATAGGTTTTTGTAGCCTTGTTTAAAACTTGGTAAACAGTGATATGTTTTTGCGTGTATTGACGCAGAATAGTTGATAGTTGTTGGTAGTGTCAACTTGAAAAGTTTCATCTCTTAATGTTTATTAAATTTGCTTACTATTTTTGTCCTCAGAAACTCTAGACAAATACCGAGATAATCTTGTTACTTGGCTACTGTAGGGCACTCTAAAAACGGAAATCATAGCTTCGGTTCTTGGTTCAAATTTCGCCTTCTTGTATGCTCAATTAATCTGTTGTCCACATTTACCGTTTTCTTCTCTGTGATTGTTCTCAATGTGTTTGTTTCCCCCTGTCTTGGTGGGAAGGGGTAAAATTTTCTGTGATTTTAGGCTGGGTGTGAACACGGGGGGGGGGGGTAAATTTCCTCTGCTCCTTCCCTCTCTCTGTCTCCACATTCATTATATCTGGCTCCGTTAGTTAAAAAATTGTCTTCGAATTGTCAGTCTTTCTAAGGGTCCCTTTACACATGCCACTGGATGATTCCATTATAGTTCCACAAATGCGCCATTCGGTGGATCCATCTCCTGACGTAAAATGCATATCTTACTGTGGAACAGGTGTATTGTCGCAGAGCACACAAACGCGCCACTGAATGTCGACACTAAGTGTGTCTTTGTAGATAGACGTTAAGAGCCAGAAATCGATTATATCAGACTTGTTGATATATGATTTGTAATTTTGGTTATAAGTCGCTTTCCAACTTATTGACGTTAATCGGGACGATAGGCACGAATGGAAACTGATGAAACTGAAGGAACTAACACAATGAAATGTTTATTTTTTTTTTTGTAGTATAGAAAGTATAGCTTTAAAACGCGCTGTCATTGACCATGCTATTTTAGGCAGGCTGGCTGATGCCTCTTCGATCACCAGTCTATTACTTTTAACACGCTCTGTTACACCAAATACGTATTTTATAGAATTCCTTTGAACCTTCGTCAGCCACCTTCCGAAAATGAATCTCCAGCCAAAAGAAAATAACCAAAGCAAATATTTTCGTTTTTCTGCAGGATAAAGAATGTAAGAAATGAATTTTGCAATCACTAAAAGTATCAACCGAAATTAGGCCATTTAGTTATTATCCGCGTGGTCTTCTCGAATACGTACGACACGCAGCGTTATTGTGTTTCCGTCAGCTACCCGTAACATTACCATCAATATATCCTGAGCCATCTTGTTGGCGAAATCATAACCCAGTCGTGAAATGTTCTGTTTCTTAGTTCCGCGTTGTGTTTGGATAATCCTTTGTGCTTTCTATTGCATCTATTCCATGTATTCATTCTGTGACACATTCCACCTGAGGAGCTATAAAAGGAACATTGAATAAACAATTTCCACAAAGAAATAGGAAAATGTATTGATTTACAACTAAATATGTGCTTTGTACCGAAAATATAGACTAACATCACCGTTTATGATCTCATGGGAGCCAAGAGATCATTTCAAACTTTTTCGATACATCACTATTACAAGGATTAGTTGAATGCACTAACGTAAACGTAACAAATAAACATATTCTTCTTTGTGGACATGCATGAGCCCTCAAAATAATATTTAGAACACTTTAGAAGACATGAATGGCATGCCCTGTCGTTAAAAATAACGTCGTCAAGTACAATAAATAACTGGAAAACAAGTTGTAAAATGAAGCCGCAGTTGCTCAGCGTTTGAGTGGCCCACTCACTTTCTCATGATGGAAAGCCCCTTTTCAAGCCTTGACCTCACAAGAAGGGGCTGTAAGCGTCAGGGGTCTTCTTTAAATGTACTCTCCCAGCATGCGTATGGAGCGAATGAGCAAAATCTCAAGATAACCACTGAACCTACTCTTTCTTTCAGGTTGTATTGGTTGTAACCAATAAGCAAGAGAAACGGGAGTGTCAGGATTGATCTTCGCTGAAGGCACTCGAATGTCAACGTTTCTTCTACGTGCGCTGCATTTGTGCAAGCTAGCGAGGATCTGGCGCATATACCCACAGGCAGTGTAATCCTATATGGAGCTCGTGCTCGTTCATATGTGTTTGTTCATTGATTGATCAGGTTAATGTCACTTCGCTTTTATGCCCACTTTTGGTTAATCGCGATGATGATGATGAATGGTGATAAAATGAAATAGATAAGCGAGAACCACAAGCACATGGACACCACGCAACACAAGTCTCAAGTAGGATTGTACCGGCTATGGGTGCAGACACCAAAGCTTCCTTAGTCTGCAAAATGAAGTCCAGGGCGTTGAACATGGAAGTGAGGTTGGCATTTAGGTGTCTATAGAAAGGGTCATCCCTTACACCCCAGGATGAGTGATGATGTGATGAAATTGGTGAAGGGACAATCACAAATAACCCCCATGCCAAGGCCGGAATTCGAACTGTCGATGTAGCGCGATGTTCTAACCACTCCACCACGGAGGTCAGCATTATATGTGCTTGTGATTGTTCCTTCAATCTAATCACCATTCATCCCAGTTGTCAATACTAGGCGAAAATGGCGCAAAAGCGCCGTAAAATAAAGTAAATCATTATCGCAGAGGAAAAATAATTGTATTAATATCTTCGAAGGAGAAGATATCTGTATTTACTTCGTGAATTGAAGAGGATGTAGTGCATTTCCAATTTTAAAATTTTCTCAGAACTTTTTAAAAATATTGTCGTACCCTTTCCCCATCTGATAATATATTGTATCATTATTATTATCAAATGTTGTGTGGTAGTATTCGAGCTTAATTTTAAATAGGGAAAATTGCCCTCGGAGGATGACCTCGTTAAGTAGTCAACCCATGTTCTCCGAGCGTAGGTCCATGTCCGAATCCCGGTCGGGACATGAACATTTCTTTCCGTCATTTCATCTAATCATCGTTCATCCTTACCGCCATGATTAGCATAATGAGGCAGGAAAACGCGTAACTGAAGAGAAATGCAAATAAGAAATCATACTGATAATTCCACTAGCTGCATGTCAAAACTTTACTGATGACTAGGGAGTGGAAGTTGATGAAATGTCATCTTTTTTCTGACATCTCGGACACGATGCACACATTAGATACACACAATATTAAACTTCGTCTAAAACCCAAAAAAGGTAATTTTCAAGTGCATTTTTTGCCAATTTTCAGGTTTTAGGTCATTTCCCCGATTTCCGGCATGTTTCAGTCATTTTTCGCAATATTCGGTGTATTGTTTCGTCATATTTTGTCACTTCTTTCATTTTGGTAATATTCTTGATTCAGTGTATACGACGTTTTCATTAAATTGTTTTAAAATTATTCGGTTATTTCTATTGGAAATCCTCGTTACATATGTTAATGGAATGTGCATGTGGTATCATTTGGCGCCTTTTTTTAAAAAGCAAGATTGCATTTTGTTTAATTTCTTTTTCATTTCAATTTTTAACCTGAAACTCACAAATTTAATGGTCATTGTTTGCATTTTTTACATCATTTTTTCCCATTCTTTAGGACATTCTATAGGCCATATACCTATATGTTTTAGGGCATCCCTACTGATGACATATAATCATATAAGAGTAAGTTTATTCTTTTCGTAAATGTCCATCAGGTGTTTAGAAAAGTACACAGTTGTCGTAAAACAATTTTTTTAAAGTTCATTTTGTGTTTAGAGATTAATCCGAATTGTAGCTACTTTTTAAAGTAAAAACCAAAACACTGTGTGGCTTCACTTGGAATGCAACCCAGCACCTCTAGATTATAAGAGAACAGCGTTATCCACAACGCTAAGATGGAGGCTCCCGTTTCACAAACTCCAGTACTCCATTGTGGTTGTACCTTGATTTATTAAAAAGATATATGGGTACAAATAAAGGTGCGTACAATTAGTATGAGTTTTTAGCTCAACAAATCATGATAATCTTATTGAGGAGGTAGAGAGTTCCATGACTTCTCGATTACAGGTTTATGACCGATAGTGCCCCGTAAGTACTTTTATGTGCAGGTAGGGACTGGGTCTACAGTTTAAAATGGGATCTGAACCACTACGTACTTCCACTGGCGATCGATTTGTGGAGAAACGAAGGCGCAATCAAGGAGGTCCGTATTAAACTAATTAACTAACTCTAAGGCATTCATAAACCCGAAGGTTTATTACCGCAGCAACATTTCTTTTCCAACAAGACCCCTGTAAACTTTTCTGTCTTCTTCCGTGCGTGCAGCATAGCAGCTCATCGAAGCCTTCTTGATTTAATTATTCTAATAAAAAATCAGCGAATGAAATAGATTATGCGGTATATGCAGTCCGTATACCCCGTTTGAATACATCGCTACCTCAATGTACAGTATTGCTATTGTTTATTAACTTTTTGAAGGGACGCAGATCAAATATATTAAAGAAAGTTATAAAATATTTTACTTAAGTGACATTTAGTAGTTTGTAACATGTTAAAAATACCACCAAGAAGAAAAAAAAGGATGCTGGATTTCTTCACCACTATCTTGAACTTTACAGATATTGACGTTTAAATTATACTTTATGCTCAGACATTCTAATTAGGACTGGAGCTACAGTTTAAAGTAGGATCCGAAACATTAGTCATCCTTTACCGGTAGTCAAACACTTGTTGCAAATCGCGCTACGACGCCAGGAGTTCCGGGTTTGAATCTCGGCCGAGGTATGTGAGTTTTTATGAGTGTATCTTCATAAATTTCATCATACCATCCTCATCGTCGTGATTAGCTAAGAGTGGCTCAAAAGCTACGTTAAATAACAAAAACCAAACAATGAAACCCTTGTTTACGACGCAAGAACATTAGCCAATTTTACTTGAATTCAACCTTTCTTGAATTCGAACTACATGCCAGAGTTTTGGTATTAAACAGCTGGTCATTGTCCAGCCGTAAAGATGCATCAACAGCTCCAATAAAAATATGAACTAGCAATCCTAAGTAACTATGCAATAATAATTAAGTAATCCTTATTACTCACGTTGTTTCCTTAATGGATTTTGCAGTTGAGTCTCGATCGTTGTCTCCCTAGCTTCCGGGGCGGGATGTCACTTGACGCTTTTCATTTCCACATGACAACGGACGCCTCTCGTTGCTGGCTGCGCTGAAAGATCGGCGCGAACTAATGGGAACATTTTATATGAATGATTCTGGAAAACGACGTGTTTCGCCAATGAGGCGCATGCTCCCGGAAATGCGCTTCCGGTTGGTCGATGCATCCCTGAGGCGCCTGCATTGGCGTTTCCAGAAGTTTGCGTGGGTGGAAGATGCAACTTCGGGGCACTTTTTTCTTTTCCGGGGCGCAAATCCGAGGGGCTGATTATCCAGCGTGTGGGTGGGCTGTCCTTCCGCAACTCCTACACAACGCCTGTATCTTTTTACCCCTCTATTTACACCGCCTTAACACATGCAGAGACCTAATCAGATTATTTTTTTATCTGCCAATCCTTGTCTCCAAGTTTCAAGTCATTAATAATTCAGTAGAATTGCCCAGGCTACTAAATTTTCTGCTGCAACCCCACTTGGACGTTTTATTATGCACTCATTTATTACCTGACCACTAATAAGCACGTGACTAAATAGTTTTTCGATGTATGAACATAGGTCGATATTAACACATTGGAATTGTCAATTAAATCGATAGAAAAAGACATATATAGTCTATACCGATAATTTTGTTAAGGATTTCGGTAACATTTACTGCCGTTAGTCTTGCGTCAAAAAGAGAAAATGAAGATGTTGCAGTCGTAATTCATTATTTCAGTATATTGTATCTTACGATCCCTGAATTCCAGTAGGTGTAGTGTATTTATGGTTAACTGTACCTATTATTACCTTATGTTAAAAATTATGTAAAACTAACAATTGCCATCCACTTTATTTCATTTATTTTCAACATGGATTAAAGAAGTAAAGAAAGGCAGACCTAATGCTAGGATAAACGTAATAAAGCAATACTAGCAACTATTTCAATTACGTAAAAGGTTATTATAAGAATCTTTATCTTGTTTTTAAATGTTCAAATATGATTGCAATCGATACTGTAGATGATTAGATTGGATTGCTTTGGTGTTTTAAGTCCACTTTATACACAGTAAGGCTAATCCGGACTGGACCTACAGTTTAAAGTGGGATCCGAACCACTGTGTGCCTTCACCGGGAATCGAACCCGGGACCCGGTACTGTAAATGAATCCGTTAAGAATTTGAACAGTGATCTTAAATTAACTTTATGAAATAATATTTCTAAACGCGGAGGATTAAAATTTATGAGTAAAATATAAACAAGAATCAAAGCAAGATTAGAATAGGATTAAATATTCTAATCAAATAATTTGCTTCATGTACCATAACATTGTGTATAATGTTTGCACATATTAAGTATAACTATACTTCATGGCTCAAAGTGCCCTTTCTTAAAACACTTTACATCTGTTCTAAGACGGTTATCGTTACTTTAGATATTACTCTTACTATTAAACTGACAAATGGGTCAATCGTGAACATTTTGTAGAAAAGTTATGTATCTTTCGGTACACCAAATCACATGTTGGACATAATTATGTCAGTTGTTGATTTTCTATTATTTAACTGCCATAGATTTTAGATCAATATTCTTGATATCACGTTATATTAGTATTAGATAGCAGTTTCTCTCCTATAGAAAAATGTATGTACCCAGCTTGTACAATTTCCGAAGAATCAATATCCATCAATCGGATTCGACTGTTGACTAGAACGTAGTAATCATAAAAAAAATCAACAATATAAATATCGCACAAAGTTGTTACCAGTATTTTGCAGAGCTTTCAATTCACCGAATTCCACATTCATAGCTTCAATGGTTTTGCAGATATCACAATATTGAATATAAATTAATTTGATAGCAGTGTACTTTTGCCATTGCTGAAAAAAATTGACTATATCTTGAAGCCTGGTATGTGTGTAGGTGTGCATGTATGTTTGCTGGTTATTTACCGTCACTTTTACATCTCTTGAGAATAATCGCGACGATGAGGTTGAATGATCATTATTGGTGTGTTTCACCTACGTCACGATCTGTTGCATTGTGGTTTCGAGCAGCCATGATTGAGGCCAGTTCTTGTAATCATACGGAGTTCAAGCGAGCGGGCGGGAGATACAAACACAGAGATTCGTGATTTAAAGCAAGCGTGCAGTTGGTGCAGATGGAACGAACGCTACGTGGTGTATATTTCATTACAAACGACAAATAAAATTGGCCGCAAACATGGCGGCTGTGCGCATCTTGACGTTACATGAAACCCACCTATACATGAAACACAATCACAGACAAACACATTGGGGGAACCACACCTTGGACTGGAAAGGTGAGATCGTGAAGAATGTTATTTGAATTTGGAAGTGGAGGATCATGGTTATTGTTCAGGTAGAGAAAAAATACTTTTATCGAATACATTTTATTTTTTGTTCATTAAAATTGAACGTACACCTTCGAGTGATTGCTCTGCACAAGATATCTATCCCATCAGCTGTTTGTTTCTCATTCATCTTTCAGTTGAACTTCAGAGGCTAGGCACCAGCTTCACTTGGGGCCACGCAGAGGGCCCTGCCATCACCACCCGCGACTTCCTGCCTTCACAGCTCGCCTCAGAGGACTTGCAGATCTCGCACTTGCACGAGAGGGCCTCGTAGAAGTGGAAGTTGCTGGTTCCGGGTTCGACTCCCTCCTCGCAGTACCTCAGCTCCACTTCCTTCACTTTTCTCTCGGCGTAGATGCAGACGGGGTGAAAGGAGCGCTTGTAGGGGAACCGCCAGTCGGGCACCTGGAACACGCAAGTCAGCATTAAAGCAAGGTTATTTGAGGTTTCTTAAATCTTTCTCGATACTTTTACCGTTTTTCCACACAAATCGGTAAGAACGAACCTGCATCTACAAATTGTTAAATAAAGAAATATATACTTCAACAACACAATTTCTTCCTTTCGTTTATATTGGTTACAAGATAGTAACCACAGTTGTTGCTGTTTGTGATTGTTAGTTTAGTTTCGTTTTCTATTATTTTGTTTTCTTTGGTTCCAATGTGCCTGACTGCCTGGTGGAGACCTAGCCTCGGTTTCCCGCTCTCTGAATAACTGAATACGTAGGCTCTGAGGTTGACACAGCCTCCCATTAAGGGAGAACCATGGAGGATAGAGCCATAGGGAACGTGATAATGATCACATCACCTTCAATATGGTCAAATTCTATAACATGTTGACTCATATCTGCATACGTCGTATTTGCTGTGTGGCCTCCCCATAAAGTGTAATGAACATGCTTCGCCCCTTGTGGGTACGTACTTAAATGTTATTTTCCACGGCTACAGGTATCTTAATCTCAAGGGGGATAGGTTCTTTATTTGAGAATTCCAAATAAGAAAGCGTTTTATAGCCAAGAGGATATAGTTAAATGCGGATCTATATTCTGAGAACTATACAAAATACAGAGAATATATATATATATATGTATAACCGAAAAGGCTTCTTCTCCTTTGGTTATCAAAAAGGCTTCTTCTTCTTTGATTATCGAAAAGGTTTCTTCTTCTTTGACTATCAACAAGGCTTCTTCTTCTTTGATTATCGTAAGGCTTCTTCTTCTTTTATCAAAAGGCTTTTTCTTCTTTTAATATGGAAAAGGCTTCTTCTTCTTTTATTATCAAAAAGGCTTCTTCTTCTTTGATAATCGAAAAGGCTTCTTCTTCTTTTAATATGGAAAAGGCTTCTTCTTCTTTTAATTTATTATCTTTCTTTTTTAAAGCGTAATCTTATTTATGCGCTCGCTTTCCCCGCTTCTTTGGCAAACAATACAATCTATACTTGTATAAAGAGTAGGGTCGACTAAACTGACAATAGCGCCACCTCCTATTTAACGACCAAAGGGGAATAACCAGGATCGCTAATAACAAGCGCTACCAATGGCCCAGTGCGACTAATAAAGAGCGCAACCGAAAAGTGCTTCGGGGCGTCTAATTTGACACAGCGCCACCGGGGACAAACAACCAAAACACTGACGATGTTCTCATCGTCAGAGAAATAAAAAGAGATAGATTTCTGAATTCGTTCGCTTACTTAATAACTTTCCTAAACGTTTCATATGCGGCCATATTCTTAATTCTTTTAATTTACTATATACAACATTCTATTTACTTCTTTTATAGTATTTGAACTCTTCTTTTATATATTTCTCAATTTACTATAATATATATAATCCCTCTTCTCCGCTCCAAGTTTTTTATAATTTCCTTTGCTCCTCTTTATATAGCGTGCTGCCATCTCTCGTCGATTCCGAGAAACCATTCCTCCTTGCAACTTTCATTGTGTCATCGAAACTGGCACGTGACAAACATGGGGGAACGTTATCTTTGGTCAGAAAATTAGTCAATTACATTTGAATATAAGAAAGGAAAAGAAAAGCTTAAATAAAATTTGAGTTTATTTTATTTTAAGAGAGGGTTATGCTTATACAATAGTGAAACATTTCAATTACTATAACGATGTTTTACGTGAGAGAAACATGAAAGTTCCAATATCGTTCACTCTCCACTTCACCAACTTGATTCTTTAAAGTTTCAAGGGAAACGAATTGAATTTTGAGGGAGTTGGGGGAGCAGCAAACATCACCCGAGATTTCCTTCCCTGGCAGCTTGCCTCTGAAGATCTGCAGGTAGAACACTTGCAGGAGAGGGCTTCGTGGTACTTGAACTTATTGGTTCCTGGTTCGACTCCCGCTTCGCAGTACCTGAGATCAGATTCCCTCAGCTTTCTCTCGCCATATATGCAGATGGGGTGGTGGGAGAGTTTATACGGAAAACGCCAGTCCGGAACCTACAAGACATTGCAGTGTTAATAGTGGCCGAACCACACGATTTTTACATACATAATATCTTAATGGTTATGGTATGTAGTGTTGAAGGACAAACGCATTTTGACATTTTTATTTCTCAATTTCTGCCTTCAGTGCCCTCGATCACACTTGAAATCTTTTCTCAGATATTTACAACGACATCACCCTCACTCTAACATCATTGTTTGGAGTATCAGTCCAGTGAAATAGTAATAATAATAATAACTACTAATAATAACGCACGTAGCACCTTTGAAAACGGATTTTGATTAAATATGCACGAATACAAAAGTATCATTTTTAATGTGATATATTATTTATTGTGCCTAACAACTACCGTGCGTTCGTTTTGACTCCTGGTCGAGATAGCGCGTGACTGCAGAACGGCGAGGCACGGCGCAGACTACGAGTGGTGCCAACTCAGCAAAATTAAGCTAAAACAAATATGCCAAACTATTTTTACTGTGTAGATTGTCGGTGCCGGCTCATATCAGTTTATCAGTGGTTCATTTGATTTAATCCGGTCTTTGAAAATGCGTGCGGTTAGCGGATCGTAAACTGTAGTATTACGCACGCGCGTTAACGCTTATAACGAAGAAAAACTACTGGGCGAACGACTTCATTTTCTGAATGCGACATCAAACAGTGCCCTGTTTTTTTTTAAAAGCCGAGTGGGGAAGGGGGTTATTTTGTTTATCGCACAACAATCACTACGAGAAGGCAATCTGATAACACGCTTGCCTGTGTTCCCTTTTAAAGCACTGAAATGTTCTTGCTCTTTACTCTTGGCTGGATATTTTTGAAATGCAAAAATCAAATCATGCCGGGTCCAACGAAATACACAATGTGCTCTGGAAAGCCCCTTAGAGGACACGCCAGAGAAATTGTTTACAATGTTGTTGTTTTTTTTTTGTTTGATTTAGCTTATTTTACTTCGCGTTTTGTGCCTCTTGGCTAATTTGCGAAGATGGGGATGAGTGATGAAATGATGAAATTGATGAATGGACATTCACAAACAACCAAGCCCGACCGGGATTCGAACCCGGGACCCTTGGCGTCGCAGCGCGATGTGCTAACCACTCGGCCACAGGGTCGGGCACAATGTTGAAACATATTTGCGAAATCAGGAGGAGTTACATAAACTTAAGTATAATTTTGTCGAGTCCACAAGCGCCGCCATGGGAGTATCTAAATGGATGGTTTCTCAAGTTTTAAAAGAATTGGATTGGATTGATTTGTTGTTTTTAATCCACTTTATGCACAGTAAGGGTAATCGGGACTAGACCTACAGTTTAAAGTGGGATCCCAACCACTATGTTCCTCCACCGGGAATCGAACCCGGGATCCCTTGATTACAAGGCGACGACGCTACCACTGCTCCCTCGGAGAGTTCAAGTTTTAAAAGAAGGAAAAGAATCGTTGGCGAAAGGTGAGCTGAAGTTCTGTACTCCCGACAGGTAGAAAACAGCCCAGGAAAAAACGAATACAAATTTCGTTCAAAATCCTCAGACCATTCCGCTCCCTCCAGGTTGCAACACTGCGAACCAACGTCGCTGCGGAGAATAGAGTGGGGAAATGTGGTGTGAGCTGCGCAACAGCTATTTCCAGCGTCTTGTTTTTAACCTTGTCAAGTTTTTTATAGCACATCACTTCCATACGCTCAACGGCTATCAAGAACATAGAAACAAAATTGAAGATTGTCAGATATTATCTAATGATCATGGGGTATACGTTTTCAGTTGTGTGAAAAATATGCTCCAGTAATAAAAAAATGTGATATATTCTAAGTTATGTGGTTGCATTTAGCTCTTATCTTTATTATTAAGTTAAATAAAGGCTATTGAAAATAACACAAAAATGTAATTTTTTATGGTGTCAGGTCTGATGTAGGAGCTTGTTCAGCTTTTTTTCAGCATATGACAGGCATAAATCATTTCACGATCAACATTCACATCTCAAACCGTATTTCTTCTGGAGAAATATAAACTTTAATATTAAAATTGACATTTTCAGTAACCAGATCATGGTTGGTGCATTTTTCGTCCGACGAATTCTTAAACCTGTATTTTTTCCACCGGCCCCCGTGGCGGAGTTGTTAGCACATCGCGCTACGACGCCAGGGGTCCCGAGTTCGAATCTCGGCCTAGGGATGTCTGTTTGTGAGTGTCCATTCATCAATTTCATCACATCATCACTCATTCTCATATTCGCAAATTAGCCAAAATTGGCACAAAAGCGAAGTAAAATAAAGCAAATCAATCTATCTTATTTCCCTTCCCAAGCATAAAAAGTAACATGATGATAAAGTTGTTGCAAATAAAATTCTACATAATCAAAATATCAATGGCTGCATATTTACCTCATTCGAGTCGCACCTCCCCCAGCAGGAGGTCACGGTGATGGAGTCCCAGCAGATGCGCCCGGAGGGGT